>NW_017305778.1:3845815-3865440 GCF_001594115.1 Trachymyrmex septentrionalis | reverse complement strand
TTTTTTTTTTTTTTTTTTTTTTTTTTTACAAAATAAAACCTATTATCTTTATTTTAATATCTGAATTTATTTTCGTACAATAGCTTTTCGCAGTTTACATAGAAGCGAATATAAATCCAGGATGGTGATTAGAAAGTTTTCAGCAGTGTACTCCGCGTGCGATGAACGCGAGTGTCCCATGAAACCAACTACAAATTGCCGTTGGCAATTTCTATTCTGGATTACATTACCATTCGCACCGTGAACGTGACTTCGCCGTGTCCCGCGCTCGGCGATTGCTAAACCTCCTCTCCCTCTCCCGGATGATATATTTCCTTCGCACGACGAGAGGCAGCGAAAATCTCTCCGTACAGTAAAAACGGCATGTACAATATATTCGAGCGGTGCGAACGAGAGAAGCGGCGTGTAAAAAGCGCGCGTGAGAAGTTAATCGGCGCGGGTTGAGAGTTCAACGGGAGAGAAAGTCCAACGAACCAATGGCGAGCGGCATTTGATTGGCTCTGAATGGCGTGTCGCTTTTATTACGTGCAATCGGTCATAATCCGTCTCTCCGTTTCTCCCGCTCGCCGGGCTCGCTCGCAGTCGTCCTACATCACGCCACGACCCGCATACCCGGTGGCATGCTCAAGTATAATATCGAAGCGTCGTCGTGCGTTTACTACTTGCGCGGCTACTTGAAGCACCGGGATAACGAGAGGCAGACAAGTGAAATTGTGTGTCCCTGTCGTTCGCCAAACGGCCAGGATTGCCATTCGATGTACGCGCACGAGTCCGCCGGCGGGAGGGGGATACGGGATGGAATATTTATAATAGTGTCGCAAGAAGACGTAACGTGTTTCGCATGTGGGAGTTGCGTGGGATTGTAATTCATTCGCGCGCGCCGATGACAAGGAATGTAAACAATTTCTATTATGCTCGAGTGCAAAGCTCCGTGCGTGTGCCACTATTTTTTTTTTTCTCTCTCTCTCTCTCTCTCCGTCTCTACTTAGATAAGCGGCTGTATAAGCGGCTTATAGATAAGCGGCGTGTGATGCAACGCGATTTGGTATCCGCGCGCGATTAGATGTACGTGGCGTGATGTTGGCGCACACGTTACGTTTGCCGAGCACTTTTAACGAGGACTTCGCCGGCTTTTGTGTCACGTCGCCCTCGTTACATCTTCTTTTTGTAAGGACGCGACGTGTCGCGCATAAAACGCTCGCCGCGAAGCGATGACGCGAGCATCGAGGTAAACAGAATGTGGGTTGACATTTACTTCGCGTCTCTCGATTAGCATAGTAAACCTTCTCGCAAGGCCTATAATTAGATTCGCGACTTCGCGAAGCGCTCCAGCACTCGACCTCGTGAAATTCTACTGTCCTGCAAGGACGCGATGTCTTTTCTTCCTATGAAAGAGTGCTCGTTGCGGCCTTGATCTCTTCTCAATTTGATTAAAAAAAAGAAAACCTAAAAATACCTACCCTGCTGAAGGAAAACTAATTAATTACCATTTTGCAATGTTTTTATCAAGATATAGACCAGTGCACTGGAAAAAATATTATTCTCAACAAGCATTTATTAAATGTAAACTTATATTCATTTGATGTAAGATCGTTAATTGAACTATCTTTTTTTATTGAATAAACATTTGTTTACTGTAATTGCTTGGTACTATTAAAAAAAATATCTATTAACATTTAGTAATTTTTTTGTAGTAAAAACTGTAAGCGTTTGTAAATTAACATGGGAATCTTTCGAGTTGGAAAATTTTTTTTAAGGATTGAACGGCTTTCTTATTTATTTAGTAATCAAAAAGACAGAATAATAAGTTTCTTCAATCCTTTTATGAATAAATTTTTAAGAATCTTGCCGGATGTACTTTAATTGCAAGTGAATTTGTGCGTTTGAAATAATCTTTAACTTTATTTACAATCGGAAAAGTAAAGCTGATAAGTTTAGCAAATTATCAACTCTCTTGGAGAGAAATTGCAACGCGAATTCGGAAGGTATTGCCTGCAACTCGGTGACTGACATTATTTACCGAGATTTCGAATCTCGGGGAAAACAGGAAAACAATATTTACCGTCCTCTTTTGCTTCGTTACTTGCCGGTTACTTGATTACATTAATTTACAACCTTGCAGTCGTTCCAGAAACGAGTTCCTCGCGGAGTTAAATCGACGAACGTTGGCAACGAGCGGAAGCTGTTTGTTTGATCCTCCCGGGGAAATTACTTAGTTACACGTCGAAGTTCGTCCGGTAACTTCGCGACGAGTTATTTTCGAGGCCTGTTACGGCGCCATGCCGATGGCGTTAACGAAGTCAGTCGATCCAGATTCCAGACTGCTATCTCGCACGACGTTAATTACACGAATCTCGCGCCTTTCTTTCTTGCTGATAGTACCGGACGTCGCTCCAATTCACTTTTCTCGGACTTCGCTTCTCGTAAACGCCTCTGGTGTTTTCCACACAAACCTCTCACGTAATTCCGATACCTGTGTCACGAACTCAGCAATCAAATTTCGCAAATGAATTAATTCCATGCTCGCCATCGTAGAATCGCGTTTGCATATCGAGTTTCTAAGAATAACAGAATTGCATTTTTTTATTGTTAATCGAACAACTTTTATATGCGTGTAAGTATATATACTATATGTACAAAGTGAGGCATTTGAAGTGTTACAAACAGTTATGTAACTTATACGTATATCTTGTTTGAAAAGCAACTGTGTGTTTTCTTTAAACTGTTTTCTTCAAATTGATTCATTTTATTATTCTGCACATAAAAATATTAAGGTTATGTTTGTAAAAAAATTACCAGTTTACAAAATATTTTATACTTTATGTTAAAATCTGCCAGAATAAAATATTGTATATCTCGTAAAGTATTAATTTTTTAGTATTTCTACCTTAATACATTTGTATACAAAATAATTAAAGGAATCATATTAAAAATAATATCATTACAGTTGAAAAAGTGGAGGGGCGACCTCTGTGTGACTTAAAAAAAATCGAATTTTTTTTTTTAAAGATATTTATTATTTATTCCTCTTGAATTTATATCACTTTATCTGAACATATTTTTGATTCGCGACGCATATTTTTGAAGATAATATCTTGTAACATTTTAAATGCCCCATTTTGTGCATTTACATATGTATGTATATAAAAGATGTCGCGACACTATTTTAATGGCAGCATAAACTCTCGGTCTATGTTATCGTACACAATGTTAATATGATGCGAATCGAGGCAAGAAAAAAATTCACTCGCGTAAATCGAACGATGACACACGCGGAAAGTTCCCGGTAAGTTATAATTAAGCGCTTTACGTTTATCGCGTATCTTCACACGATTATGAGAATTCTTTCGCTGATGCTGAATTTGGAAGAATCACGTGGATGGCACATGTTTATCTCAGGGGAGATCGCGCGAGTGCGTGAGTTACTAATCGAATCGGCGATCGCATTGTCGGAACGACACTAAAATCGTATTCGTGACGGCTTTTTTTTTTTTACCGCGCCGCGTGTTTCTCGACGAACGTAATAGACAATAATTATTGCATATGCGCATGACACCGCTGCGCACCGTCTGTGTTTGCTCGTTATTTGCCCGACAATTGAATGACGCGCCGTCTGGACTGCGATATCTGCATAACAACAGAATATAGCGATAAACATTGACTTTGGAACGTGTATGGAGGACGTGCGAAATGCATAGTTGATAAATATGAAATTTATATTCAGAATTCTTTTTGCAAACATTGTGAATCACTGTATTTTAAGTTTTATTGAACATCGCCGCAGCCATGCTAATTCTACGCGTTCCACTTCAAAATAAATTATAGATCTAATAGCTTCGATATACACACGCAACACGCACACGTATATACGTATATGACAAACATAATCCACGCAAACATTACATTTTACCTCATATTTATGATACAGAAAGAAGTCACAGTTGTAAAAATCGTGATCCCTTAATCCGCGCTTTAAATTCTCTAATAACCGATATTATTAAATTTATGAAAAGTAAAAAAAAAAAAAGATTAATAAGAGCATCGTTGATAGTCGAAGAATAATATCATTTTTTTTTTATCAAGCTTTCTTGCGCAAAATGCCTTTCAAATTTTCGGAAAGTAATCTTGTAGACCCACTGTATCACTAAGATAAAATGCGAGATATGAAGAAACGCTCGTCACAAATCGTATCTCCGATGAATCGTTAAGCGATAAGCGACGAAAATGATTGGCAGTATTGATTGAAGTAGGTATCTTATGTCCCGCAGAGGAACATGCAGTCGGCCTCGATGGCTGGATGGAGCGCTTTCATGCAGGTACCGCCGCCGAGGACGCACGGGGCGTTGACGGCTCACCCACCCACCAGCCACCACGGTCATCCCAGCGGTCCACCGGGCGGATCCGCCACAGCCGCCGCCGCCGCCGCCGCCGCCGCCGCGCATCCCGCCGTGGCGCAGCAGCAGCAACGCGAGGAACGGGAGGCGCGGGAACGCGAGCGGGAGCGGGAGCGGGAGCGGGAGCGGGACTTTCGCGAGCGGGAGCAACGGGAACACCTGGCGGTGGCTGAAAGGCATCAACGGCAGGCCGAAGCCAGGGATCACGTCGCGCAGCAAAGGGCCGCCTACTACGCGGCGGCCGCCGCGGCACCGTCGGCTCAACAGGTACAACGCAATTCCGCGCGATTTCCGCGGCCTTTTAATGGGTGAGGGGAGGATTGGGTCGCAACACTCCTATATGTGAGAAATATTCGTTGGACCCACGCACAAAAGGAAGAATTTTGCTGAAGTACAAACATTTTTGCTAGATACATATAAATAATTTTGTTGTGAACCGTTAAAATAATTATGTAGGACGCTCAAAGTGGTTGTTAGAATGTCACAATTTTTTACAGAATTGCTCATCGCGTTCGAGTTTCCTACATAATTATTTTGATGCTTCGAAAATTATTTTCGGAACTGTATCTAGCTAAATTTTTACTTGAGTGAAATAATGTTTCTCGTGTGAGTTTTGTTAAATGCGAGAAATATAAGAAATTTCAGTTTTTGTATATTACGTAGCCTTAGTACGTTTATTAATTATTTTATTAGAAATCGAAAATTATGTTGAGCATTATGTAATCCGCAGCGATGGATCACTTTATAAACGTATCGTGATGTTTTAGGTTCGACCTTTGAACGTATCTGGAAAAGTAGAGTACCCGCCACCACCGGCGCACTCGCGGACATCAAAGTCGTCGCTGCAGGTTGTCGGCCTGCACGAGAAACCGTCGGTGGTTTCGCACAGCTCGTTACCGAAAGCCGAGCCAAACGTGAACTTGTTCAACTACTCGTCGACGTATCAGCCACAGCCATCTTGCACGTCATATCTGCATGATCTCAAGTTAAAGAACGAGATAGGACCGCACAAGTCGCTATCGAGCAAGAGCGGATTGGCTGGCGGCCTCGAGAGGGACCATCATGGCAGAGAGGTACTACAGAACCCGCCATCCTTACTGCCGGATTACAAAAGTTCGGTGATTGTGAAAAACGAGGGCAGGGAGCTACCGAAGACACCGGCACCGCAACAACACTCGTCCAGCCCGAAGATAATGCCTTACATGAACGTCCAATCGGTGGCGCCGCAGCACAAATCGTCAGCGTATGAATACAGAAGCCCGACGCAGAGCCCACATCACCTGCATCCCGCGCATCTGGACGGTCTGCAGGCGAAGAGCATCGCGACGTCCGCGAGTCACCATCGAGGTGGCGGTGGCGGTGGCGGCGGGGGCGGTGGCGGAGCGCCGACGACGACGACGCAACTGCCGAGTCCGCACGGTCATCCACCGCCACCACCGCCGGCGCAACCTGAGCCGCGCCTGCACTCGCACAATCCCCGTCAATCCCCGCATGCCCCACCACAGCATCCGCACCAGCCACCGGCACCGCCGCATCCATCGCCGCCTGAACCGCGCTATCTCAGCAGGCCGGAATCTGCGGGTCTACCGTACGGCGCGGCGAAATCTACGTATCCGTACCCGCATCCACATCCGCCCACGGCCTCGTCGACGACGTCGTCGCATTACGCCGCGCCGCCGCCGGCCGGCTCCAAGCCGAAAGTCAGCAGCCCGGCGCCGCCGCACATGTACGGCAAGCCTAACTGCGGTATTACTAATTGCGGCATTATAGCCGGCACGCCGGTCTGCCGTGCCTCCGAAACGCCTGTCGCCGCGCCGATACCGCTGACCTCGAAGGCCGGCAGCTCGCCTTACCAGCAAGTGCCTCATCATCACGGGGCGCCGCCGCCACCGTTGCCGCCACCTGCGCACAGCCGGTCCGTCTACGACAGTCGCTTCCCCGGTTCATTGCCGGGCGCGAAACTGCCGCCACCGACGTTGCATGGCTCGCCCCCCACGGCCGCCTCGGCGCCGCTCTCAAGGACGATCGCTCATTCGGCGCATCTCAATACCAGCCCGCACCAGCAACCCGGTCAAACGTTGCAGCACGCTCAGCCCCAGATCACCACGGCCTTCCAGACGCAACCGCTCGATCTCGGTGTCGAGAGGTCGGGCTCACCGAAGAGGAAAGCACCGACGCCATTGTTATGCGACAATACCAGCGGTCAGCCGGTGTCGTTGGAAGTTTGTAAGAAGCGAAGGACCGAGGAACCACAACCATTATCCTTGCAATCCGTTGGTCCGCCCGTTCTTTCCAGGGTGAGCGAGCCCAGCCCGCTTATCGCTTCAGCCGCTACGTCTATCACTACAGTTGTCAACACTGCAGCATTGCTGGCGCAGCCAAACAACCAGGTGACGCAAGAGCAGCGCACAGTGACAGCGGTGAGTCCGGCACCGGGTAACGCCAGCGGTGACGGTTCCGTACGACCCGCTAGCACCGGCAGCGTATGCTCGCTAAATCCAACGTCGGTGAGCGCGGCACCAAGTCCGGCGCCCATCCCCAGCCCGGCACCGTCCACAGCACCCAGCCCAGCGCCTAGTGCGCCCGGCACGCCCGCCAAGACAAACCCCAGCAACACGGACAGCGAGAAGTGTAACAGTCCGGCACCGAGACCTCCTAGCAGCACCAACTATCCAGTACATAAACTGAAAAAGGCGTGGTTGCAAAGACACTCGAGGTGCGAAGACGGCACCGAGAACACTATCAGTATGGCCGGCAGCATTACGTTACCTCTCAACATCTCTCGTGAGACAACGTCCTCGAATAGTAAGAACCGCGACAATGCGCCGACTACTTGTTTGCCTAGCGCGGTTAATTCGATCCACAATATCGGTAGCATGGCGGTAAACAGCATCAACAAGAGCAAAGTTACTGGCAGGAGCGGCCGAAAACCGGCGAACAAAGAGTCGCTGAACGGTCACGCCACTGATACCAGCAAGACCCCGCAGGAGGACTCGTCTAGCAGCGACCCGGAGAGAAAGTCGCCGCCTAAACGGAAGCCACCCAAGGTATCTATTTATACAGATCGCTTACAGTAGCTCCTGTTTATCGCTAGAAGTCATTATTTCAATTTGGAGTGCGTATGCTGTGCTGGTAGTTTAGTACTCGCTTGTGGCCAAAAACTTTATATATGTGCCCAATAACTTAACTTTTCCTCGTTGAATAATATATGACTTTATGATAAATTGTATAAAAATATATTATTTTGTAACAATATATACAATAATAATAAGAAGAATGAAGACTAATCATTAAATCCAGTAATTATTAAATCTTATTTTCAATTGAAATTCTTCATAGAAATATCTGCAGTATTATATGTATAATTATACATTTGTTGGTTGTGCAAAGTGTGAATTTAAAATTATGTTCTTTAATAATATATTATCTGACGACTCTTATAGCAAAATATTAATTATTGATTTATATTTTCTTGAAATTGTGTATAGACTGTTTTTTACATACAAACATTTTTTAATATTTTGATATCATATTTTTTTATCTTATAGTCAGTATTTATAAACGACTGCTTTCATAAATTATGAGCATTAAATTTAATAAAAACTTTAACATTAATCACATGCTTAATCATATATATAGTCATTTGATAAAGTTTGTTATTTTGTATCGGTATCGTAACTTTAGGTAATAAATTTCATTAAAAAACCTGTAGAAATTATAGAAGCATGAATATGCAGTAGTTTTGTTTGCTATGCCGTAGTTCTTAACTTGCAACTATCATAGAAGGAAAAACTCTTTATCGTCGAGAATATTTGCAGTTTAAAGAAAATGTTGATTTTGTGTTATGAGGAAAAAACCGAGCTCGAGTACTCGTACTTCTTTTCATATTAATGTTACATTTAAACTGGACATACTGAACACTTTTATTTTAAAGATAAAACATTATTATTTTAACATTATTATTATTATTATTATTATTATTATTAACTGATGTATTATTAATAGGAATATACTATAACAGAATTTTTTAATATTATTTATTATTAATTAATACATTTACGCGACTTTCGAAGGGAAAGGTTGTTTAAAATAAAATGGTACTATAGCCTTCCTCCGGAACGTCGCGTTATATATTAATTATTAATAAATTATATTA
This sequence comes from Trachymyrmex septentrionalis, assembly GCF_001594115.1. NCBI lineage: Eukaryota > Metazoa > Arthropoda > Insecta > Hymenoptera > Formicidae > Trachymyrmex > Trachymyrmex septentrionalis. Next base: position 3,856,890 of record NW_017305778.1, on the reverse strand, counting down.
AAGATTGTAGTGTACATTCCCATTAGATTGTATATTAATTAATAAATTTAATTAAAAAAATTGAAACGCTGAAGAATCTTTCTTTAAAATTGTATATTCTATTTTGTATATCTATTTTGAATTGTATACTTAAATCGTACGCTTTTATTTCTGACGAAACAGTAATCCTGAATCTCTCTATTCTTGAAAAGAAACGTATATGGAAGTCTAGGAAAATACTACACAGTATACGTTACATATACTATAGTATTTTCCTAGAATTTTATATACGTTTCTTTTCAAAAGGGGTTCTGTCCTTTTTAGCTAAAGCTTCTTGCTCTATACACGTGCGTGGAGGTTTACGAGGCACTAAAAAAAGTACGCTCCAAAGTAAGACATAAAATTTAGAGGAGCTCAAAATTTTAATAGGCACCAACAATTTTTAGAATGTTCGTTCCGTGCACTGTAAACACTTTTACTAGCAGTAAATTGGTGAAACTTCCTTTTTTTTTTTGTCAATTTGTTCCGGTTGGCGAGAGGTTAGTATTTCATTGACCTGGCAATCCCTGGTCTGAGGCATAAAAGCAAATTCCAGCGTGTAGGACGTCTTGGGAAAGATGGTCGGAATGTTTTTTTTTTCTCTCTTTTTCTTTTTACGTTGGAAAGAAAAAGAAAACAGACCTATACAAGAAGATCAGACAAAAAGAGCAAAGTTAGGGTATTTCAAAATCGAAACTGACCTGTTCTTTGTTGCTGCACTGGCCTGGACTTCTTCTTTGCCTTTGCCAAATCAGTCTTGAGAGATCGGTCGAAGTGAGAGGATATCGGCTCCGAGTTTTGTGTCGTCCAGAATTTTCATTAGTACTCGCCGAATCGTGTTCGTTAAAAATCATGCATTGTATATATCGAGTTTTTTATTCCTACATCTCGAAGATTTTAATTACATTTTTCCGCTTTTCTGTATTGCCTTTCTTAAGGCAAAAATCACTTAATTTTTAAACAAGCTTTTGCCAAACGGAAATATAGAATTGTGGAAGTTTACTAGAACGCTTACAACATGGGGGGAAAGAGAGGATTCTGCTTAAGCTAAGACGAAAGAGAGAGAGAGATATGTATGAAATTAACAAAATTAAACGTAAAGGTGTATAAATATTTTAAATTTTAAACAATTAATTACTTAATTACGATTTTGTCGCTATTTGACAGTATATTGTCAAAGTTGATTATATTATGTCATTGCGTTTAAATATTTAAATAAAGCAGTCTTTTTAATATGAATTGATTCAATGTAGTTTGTAATAATCGAATTCACCATGAGCCTTGAATCATCGAGAACGTAGTACGTTTCGCGGGTTATCTCGGCGTCTATATATGAATTCGTAGAACGCCAACGTTTCGTGAATGTTGCAGTTGGCGTTCTGAGAATGGATATCACGGAGATAACTTGCGAAACGCATAGCTTCTAGAAAGTACCCGTGGAAGCTTAAAAAGTATTAATATAGTACGTTTTTTTAAGAAACGAAAGAAGAGCACAATTCCTTCCCACCAATGTATGCACAAAAAATACATACTGTACATAAATAATAATTACTTGTTTTAAATATTTTAAAAGTTTATAAATCCGCACATTATTTGTTGTATAAATTCGTTACAACAATCAAATTTATTCAAAAAATATTTCGAAAAAAATCCTAGTAAGTTTAATTCTTCAATCAAGATTCAAGATAATTAAATTAAAACAAATTTGATTAAGTTTTTTTATAAGATTATATTTAATCTCGATTCAATTTATTAAATCTTTTTAATGTCTAGAACTAAAAAAAGATTAGGTAATTGAATCAAAATTAAACTATTATAAAAACGGGCATTAAACTCTTTGTAAACAGCTCGCCTGTTTTTACAATGGTAAGCGTTCTAGTATATTCTCGAGTTCACTGGCCAAATATATGAATAATTCATTTTAAATATAATATCTTGGAGTTACAAAGAATACGAGTCTCTGCCTTTCTTAACGGACTTTTTTCCATTAGATCAATTCTACAATAGGGTCGTAAGCCATGTTAGAAATAGATCAGTCATAACCGTTTATTCTCCTCACATTCGAGCTGTGATTGGTCGACCCTATTGTAAAATCTGCTCCGTAAAGTGAGTTTAAATGCCGCGCAAAGGGCGCCATTTTCCTACGTAAGGCGTGTATGAATCATGGGTGATCACGGGTAATGGACGTTGCGCGAGTAACAAGTGTTTTGTCACGTACGCCTATAAACAATTGATTGACCAATCATCAGGCAGGATTTTTGCAACGTGCATCTGCATATCGATCGCGAGTGGCAGAATACTCGTCATGAACAAATATTGCAGAGGGGTAAATATCGCTGTACTGAAAATTTTTGCCGCGATCGTGACCTAACCTCTATTCGCGTAAAGTGATGAGGACGCTGGCACAATAATTTCGCTTTTACCGGAGATTCCGCGATCAATTCGAGTTACATTTACAGTAGATTCGTGATTTTTAAACAGACTATTGAATTGTGCGTTAAAAAGAATAATTGTGTTGCGCCAAGCACGTGAGACTCCACACGTTGAAAAGAAGCATGGTTCAGTGCTCGATCTCGGGAAAAGAGGAATTTAAGCGAGAAGACTTACACTTTTATTTGTGATTTAATTTAAAAACACTTTAAAAGTTTATAAACATTAAAGAATAAAATGGAAATTGAAGGCAACTATGAATAGATTTATAATGAGTAAGAGATTGTGTGAATGTAATTGTGTTTGTGATATAGAGCTGGTTAGATATTATTATGCGTGATGTAATTTTAATTTTTGCTTAGGTTTACATAGATCTTTAAATTTGATGTGCCAAATGGTAGCGCTGAAGCAGTAGTGTGGCCAGTTTAGTAGCTTCGGCTAGTAGATGCGGCAAGAGCATGAACTTCCTGACTACTTAATAATCTATGCCCTGTGGTAGGTAAAACGAAAGAAGGGCGCCGCACGGAGGCAACAAACGGCCGCGGAAGATCAGCGGAGGCGGAAGGAGGACAAGCAAGGCGGCGGTGCGGGTAGCGAGTCCAGCAACGAGAGCGAAGCAGGCTCCAGCGACACTAGCGAACAGTTGAGCTCTATTCAGCCTGCATCGAGGGTTCGACACACTACGGCCAATTCCAACAATTCCTCGGGAAACGGTTAGTTGACGTAGCTTCTTGTAAATGGACTTCCCGTCAGGTGAACTAACTATTCACTTGCAGGGTAAGTGATCCGTGTTCCATGATCGTACAATTATTCCTGTCTAGAGATGTACGAGAACTCGAGAGAATCAAGAGTGATTGCACAAGCAAATTGAATTACACTTCATTTGCAGAATTTCATTTCTGGCCGAAAAAGAAAGATTTTTTAAAGAAATTTTTGGATCTTTGATGCTTTTTTCGAGTTCGCTTACCTTCTTTCAAATTTCATTAATTCGATCTCACGCACTTACCCTGTTCCCTGATTATATCATTACACTCAGATGCACATACATTATATTTTTAAGATATTATTTAAGATATTATATACATGATGACAATATAAAATATTGATAATATTATGATATTATTACCACGAGCTTTTTAACACTGAATGACTCTAATAATAAAATTGCGCATAAAAATTAGGATGATAACAGACTTTCTGACGAAGCGAGATGCATGATTTGTTAATATGCAGGAAATAACAAGGAACCTAGGAAACGTGGTAGGAGACCAAAGAGTACGAAAAACAATGACATGGGAGGCGAGGACCAACAACCCCGTCAGAAGAAGGAACGCAGGGATGACAGTACAAGCGGTGGTAACAACGGTCCGGGCGGAAGCGGTGGGCAGTCCTTTCGTAAACCGACGATATCGCAACTGAAAAAATCTGGCGAGAGTTGGCTGCAGGACGGCGCCTGTTTCGAGGTGGCTACGAAATTGGCCAAGTGCCGCGAGTGCCGATGGACACCGAACCAGCGCTCCAAGAACTCTCAGAATATCTTCTGCAGATTCTACGCATTTCGCAGACTGCGTTATACCAAAAACGGACAATTGGCCATAGCGGGATTCAGTGACCCACATAAAGACGCGTCCGAGGTAAATTACGAAGATCAACATGGTCAACACTTATACATTGTAATTAAATTACTATAAAACGAATGAAAATAAGATGAATAGTCTTATGCCTGTATCATATTACCGATTGGCGATTGCATCTACGTTCGTATTTGACTACGTTCTTTTGACTAATCGAAAAGATGTTCGCTAGCAGTTCTTTTAAGAAACTTAATCGCTAGTTGTTAGTGTGATACGGATATTTGCAGTTTTAATTCGAGATGCATGCTCTCAAAGGAGAACTATCGTTACAATGTTACAGGATGATCTTCGATTATGGTTACCAGGAGGAGATAACAACCAAAAGGCAACAGGAAAGAATGACAAATCCGAGAAGAACGAGAAGGACAAAGGAGATCGAGAGGACTTAGACTTAGAAACGGCTCATCGGCTGCTTTGGCAAGTTGGCGATCAATTCTGTGATCTTTTACATCAAGAGAAGAATGCCCTTCAAGAACATATGGCTGAAGGTAACATTTTGTTCTTTTTACAACATATTTTTCGGAATTTACCCCTCCTCCTCCCAATTTTCGTATCAATCAACTCGTACATGTTATACATATAATTAAAATACATCATTAAAGCAAATATGTAAAGCATGTGTAATAACTTTTATTAAAATTAATATTATTATCATTATTAAATTATTTTTAGTACATCTGATTTTATATACATTATTTACATGATTCTGATTTTTTTTTTTGTATATAATAATTCAATATGCCATTTTGCAAAACTATAACTTTAAATATCAGGCTGCATGATGGTTTGCATAATTTCTTTTGTTCGCATGTTTTAACGCTTTGCGCATCGATTATGATTACCTTTTGACAGCGAGTTCGGGGGTTGTAGACGGAACAGTAGCGTGGAAACGAGTAATCCTGGGTGTCCGAGAAATGTGCGACGTGTGCGAGACTACCTTGTTCAATGTCCATTGGGCCTGTGGCAAATGCGGCTTTGTCGTTTGCATTGATTGTTACAAGGTGAGATTGCGTTATATATATATATATATGTATATATTTATATATAACTGGATATATATGTGTATGTGTATATATATATATACACAGTTAAATGCTAGGAATATATGATGACAATTAAAATTCAATTGATATCAAATGATATATACAATAATTTATCGAGCTTTTTAACACTGATATTAATATAATAGTTATAATTTCTGTCTCTTTTAAAGAACATTTATTGATAGAAATATATTAATATATAGGGACGTAAAAATGGAACAGTTAAAATCTGGGGCGAGAGTGGAAAAGACAGGGACGATTTTTCATGGCTTCTATGCACGAATAGGCAAGTGCACGAACCGGAACGACTTATGCTTACGCAAATCATCGCCGGCGACAGTCTTCTGCGACTGGGTCAACGTCTACACGAATGCCGTGCAGAATGGGGAATTCCGCAACATTGTGCTTGCTCCCTCGTAACTTCGACGCAACCAAACGAGATTCTTCGAAATCTGATCAAAGGTGATTCTGTGCCTGTTCTTAATGGAAACGTGAAACAGGAGATAAAAGAAGAGAAGAAGATAAATGAATCTAACGGTGCATCGGAGAGCAAAACCAACGGCGAGGACAAAAACTCACCGCTGAACTGGTTGGCCGATGTAGCACTGCAGAATCAGGACAAAAACGATAGCGGCTCAGACTCGGACTCGGACGATGATCGCGAGGGTAATTACTCGACATTGCGGGAGTTGCTCATAAGGCCGTCGCACAAGTCAAACGGGAGCGGCGGATCCAGATCGAATTCACCTACGAACAATTCAAGTGGTGTGAATAACACCCCGCAGAATAACGTCGCTAAGTCTGGCAAAAAGTCGAAAATGGATACGCTTGATGAAGTAATATCTAGTGTGATCGAACACAGTGTGAAAAAGGAAAAAGACAATGGTCTTGATGACGAAAAGCCACGGGAATTGAAACATTTCGTACGACGTTACAAGTGGACACAGCGCGGTCGTGAGCCGTTACCAATCAGAATTATGACGGGTACAGAGAGCCGGAGTCTTTATCCAGACGTGCCACACTCTTGGCTCTGCGACGGCAAGTTGCTGAGGTTAAGTGACCCGAATAATCCAAACAACTACAGAATATTTCAGGATCAGTGGAAGCGAGGACAGCCGGTAATTGTGTCGGACGTCGCCAAGGCGCTGGACATGAAGCTCTGGCATCCTGATTCATTCGCTCGTGACTTCGGCGAAGAGAAGAACGATCTCGTTAACTGTATGACAGGCAATCTAGTACCGAATCAACCAATGCGCAAATTCTGGGAAGGATTTGAGTACTATTCCAAGCGGCTTAAGGACGAGCGAGGAAATCCTATGCTATTAAAATTGAAGGACTGGCCGCCCGGTGATGATTTCGCCGAATTATTACCATCGAGATTCACGGATCTGATGAAGGTTCTTCCATTGTCCGAGTACACGCATAGAAACGGCAGGCTAAATTTGGCGAGTCGTCTACCTAATTGCTTCGTGAGACCGGATCTGGGTCCAAAGATGTATAACGCTTACGGTTCCGCTCTTCATTCCAACAAAGGCACGACTAATCTTCATCTTGATATCTCGGATGCCGTGAACGTTATGGTATACGTAGGAATGCCAAAGGATGTTAATGACGAAGAAAGTCTCAAAGGTACGTATTCATATCTGATCTTTACGCATAGCCAAGCATCCATTTACGTCGCTAATATTCTTGTCGAAGTAATAATTGAGTCTTTGAAAATTAATGATCGAAACATTTACAGCTAGGACAGAGGCGTTGAGAGCGATAGACGAAGCAGGCTGTGATATTCTGACGCGTCGACGTGCTCGCGAAGAGAAGGAGAATGTGCCTGGTGCTCTGTGGCATATTTACGCAGCGCGTGACGCAGACAAAATTCGAGATCTTCTGAATGCCGTTGCCTTAGAACGCGGAGCTCGTTTGGAACCTCATCACGATCCTATACACGATCAAAGTTGCTATTTAGATGGGCCATTGCGGGAGCGATTGTATCGAGAATATGGTGTTGAAGGGTAAGTTTACTTAAAAAGTTATTACTTTTTACATAACAAAGTACATGCGCTTAAAATATATAATTTTCCAAAGAATTTGTTGGAAAAGAGGACATCGATTGTAGTAATTTTATTAAAATAATGTCTTATTGCAGGTACGCTATCGTCCAATGTCTAGGCGATGCAGTATTCGTGCCAGCTGGCGCGCCACATCAGGTCCGTAATCTCCAAAATTGTATAAAGGTGGCCGAGGACTTTGTGTCGCCGGAGAACGTTTCGCATTGCTTCCACCTGACCCAGGAATTCCGTGCACTATCCGATACCCATACGAATCACGAGGATAAGCTTCAAATCAAGAATATTATTTATCATGCCGTGAAAGACTCTCTGACCGTTTTAGCCAATGTTAAGGAGAATACTCTCGCTAAACTCGCCAAGACTAATAATGAAACGAAAACAAAGGAGGAGACTTAGCCTTAGGTCTTCCCTATATGGTCATAAGACCGATTGATAATCCCCTTGATTGGATCTCGTTGTTCGTACGAGATTGATCGCAGTCAGCGCTTCCGGATACAGCGAAGTTGGCACACCCGGAAGAATCTGCAGAAGAAGACCGCCCTTGCTGCAAAAAGATCGTTGCGGAGGTGCGAGAATTTGTTGTGATATTTGTGAAGATTTAATGATTTTAATCGGAGGATTTGATTTGCGATATTGGCTGAGCCAATGAACATTAGTTATATATTGTTTCATTCGAATTCTCTTATATACAATTCTTTTTTGTTCTCCCATTTTCCGCGAGAAAAGGTGCCCGCGGACATGAAGTCCGATGAGCTGCTCTATTACGAGTGAAAACAAAATCCGTATCTCGGATCGCGCATAGATAAAACGCCGCGTCCATTACTATTGTGATATAAGAAGGACTTTGGATCGTATACATTTATTTGTAATTAATTATATTGTGCCTGTATCCAAACATACACTCATTCACACATATACACATACACTCACACACACGCACACACACACACACACACACACTTGTCTATATTATATAAATGTAGATAATTGAAATATTGTGTAATAATTTTTGCTAGCAACTACCAGAGAGAAAAAGGGAGAGAAAGGGGGGTTCGTCTAGAAGTACCTTTGTGCAATTAGGTGTGACTTATAAATTATTACAGCTGGATCACGGGGGATAACTGCGGATCCATTTAATCGTCTGCTCTGAGATCTGGTGCTTTTCGGTATTTGATCAAAACCCCGGCTAGAGATAGCCGATACGTATTCGCGTTCATGTCTTCTATGTTTCACGCAATAAGGGCGTAAAAAATAAAAAACACTGCCTAACTAATCGGTTCGACGACAATGGAAGAAACAGACCTTTCTCGCATTTCTCTTTTTGTTTAAGTAAACATTTTGTAGAACAACGTTCACAGAACAACATTCTTGTAGAGATGCATTGTGTTTTTATCGCGACGTATGTATCGGTTATATGAGCAACGGGGTGAACTGCAAGTTTTGTATGTCACTTCGAGTATAAGGCATCAGAACTAAAAAAACAAAAAAATAAGAGAAATATACAATTTGTCCGATATTAACTTTTCAAGATGTAACGGCGAATGTGAACCACTGTTGAATTGAACGTTTCATTGTTGTCGTAACCCAATGACTACCCGGCGTGTAACGGACGGGAAAGTACTAATAAATGAATATGTTATTTTTGTCAAAACGTATACAAACCGTCTATGTCGGACGATAAAACGAAAAGACAGCGATAATGTAATTGTAACGAGATGCTGAGACGCTAAATAAAAATAAAATTATTTGCAGTAACATTTAAAGGAAAAAAAAAGGATGACTTTTTCGAAGTGCCAATGTTGAACCACGTCGGACGTTAAGTATGCGCGCGTTGTATTGTATTCGTGTATGCGTAAGTAAAAAAAGAGAAAGAAAAGAACGAAGAAAAGAGAATTAATTAGTCACGCAGAATTCACAGAGATGACAGGACCGAGTTCCTATCATTTTGTGACAGTTCGTGCGAACGACAATATTCCGCGCTAATCGGACTGTCACTGACGATTCGAAAACTGCTGTCGCTTCCGTTTCTTTTTCTCCTTTCCGCTGAAATTCTGATAGACGTTGCATAAGCATAAATATGTATATGAAAAAAACGACGAAACTTTCCGAGATCAATGTTCACACTTATAACTTGCGACATTGCAAGATACAGCAGCTCTCGAATCGAACATAACGTCGTTACGCACCATTTTTGCGCCGATTGTCAGATAATAATCATCGACGAATAATCTTAACACAGTGTAAAGAAAAGAAAGAGCGAACGGAAGAGAAGAAAAAGAACAAAAAAAAAAAGATCACTGGCATCCTGGAATCCGCAATTTCTTTGATCTCAACATTCGTCTAGCATACAACGACTTGATTAATATTTAACGAGTAAATTTTTAAAATATCTTAGTGTTGATAGATAACGATTGTGGGAATTATATAAGCTACAAACAAGCAAAAAGTACTAACTCCACAACGGCGGTGTTGTATAAAGTTTTAGGAAGACGTATTTCTGTGTATTATTGCTGCAAAACGAGACGCTATTGTTTGTCCTCTTGCTACGTGTATATGTACATACATTTATATACATCCGTATATGTATACAGATATAAATACGAAGACGGGATGAGTGTCTAGGACTCGTAATGATAGGAAGATACGCAAACCTTTACGAAACACGAGAAGATACACCTTACACGCGTAGGTAGATAGTTTATTATACCATTATTATAATTATTATATATTATCATTATTACGTTTAATTATTACGGAAAATACGATATTTAAATGTTGCTGAATATGAGAACGACAAACGTGAACGCGCGCGAGTGTAAATGATTTAAAAGAGGGGAAAAAAAGAAAGAAAGAATATCGGAACAGTAACGCAGAGTAGACAAATGAGAAAGTGAGCGAAAAAGATAAAGTGTGGATGAATGGAAGAGAGAATAAAGGGTATAATTGATTGTGTGTGCGTATGCGTGATGGCGATCCAGTGAAAATGCGACAGAATGAAAGAACGAGGGGCCGTGTATTGGGGGCGGAGTGGAATGGACGGTATCTAAAATGATGTACAGACCTTCGACCTTCCGCAAGATGTGTGTATATCCAACCCCCAAGAGAAAAAAAAAAAGAAATTGTGTGCTATATCCACCCCCTTTCCTCCCCCTGCGTCCCCTCCTGTAACCACCGGCCGCCCCCAGTCATAGCAGTTATGAACCGCGGGCCGGCAGGTCTGAGTATAATTTTTTGTACTGTGTAAATGTAAGAACCATACGTTTGAATAAGAAAAAAAATGTTTATATTACGAAACACTGGCGTTTGGATCATTGCGTCTATCACTACCCTCAGTCACGAAACGAATGGAAAAGTCGTTTTATAGACGGTTTTTTCATAGAAGTGTAGGTGAATTTAGCGATTCTTTAAAATTTTAATTAAACTGCCTCCGGCAATTGAACCTGGAAATCAAAATTCCAAAATTTAGAGAGATTTTTAAGATTAAGAGTTAAGGAAGGAAGAGTTTATGTTAAGGAATCTGAAGTCTTCACTCGGAATTGATAAAATAGAAATTTATCTGTTTATTCTCAAAGTTTTAATTCGTTTACATTTTTAAGCCATTTGATTACGATAATAATTGCTTTTGACATTTTGAAATAATTTTGGGTTTTCCCATTTAGCAAAAATACGTATTATGTTTTTCATGTAGGTACTGATTGTCAAGTAAGCATAATTGCTTTTTTCTTGTCAGAGAGAGAACAGTCATTCATTTTAGTATAATTATCAGTATTACGATATACTTATTTTGAACAGAAAGGGAATTCAATTTTAGTTTTACATTACTATGACATTGTATTATATTATAATCGAGTAAATATCTTGATATCTGAGAACTGAAATTTTTT
>NW_017305778.1:3845304-3845763 GCF_001594115.1 Trachymyrmex septentrionalis | reverse complement strand
ATATATATATATATATATTTGCTCTCTAAAACTTTTAGAGTGAATCTCACTCTTAAAAATTGAAAAATTGAGCCACATTTGACTGACTCAATTTTCATTCTGTAAAGTGAGATTCTATTCCAAAGAATTTAGGGAATGTATTTGTATATGTAATATCAGTGAATGCGTTCATACAGTGACACAAATAAACACAAACATCATTCCATTTTTCTTGGTATTTCAATGAAAAACAAAAATAAAAACACTTATATCAATTTGTGCCTTCAAATGGAAAATGTCCAATTTTAATTTCCATTTAATTTACTTTCTATCCTTATCGTTCTAAGGATCAGAAAAAAATAAAGATTAAATTAAACTGATAAATAAAATTAAATTACATTAATAGAAATGTGAACATAAGTTGTTTCTTTACTAATCGTGATAACGATCACGTGATACTTTCGTATTTCATCAAACACA
>NW_017305778.1:3844358-3845204 GCF_001594115.1 Trachymyrmex septentrionalis | reverse complement strand
TTAATAGAAATGTGAACATAAGTTGTTTCTTTACTAATCGTGATAACGGTCACGTGATACTTTCGTATTTCATCCAACATCGTGATTTAACGCAATACGCAATTGTCATAAAAATAGCACCGATTATCGGACAAATTAAAAATAATCTTATTAGCTGAACGAATCTAACGATTATTTCAATTTTAAAAAAATTCCAAGCAACGATCGCCTTGCTCGTGCATGCGCGCGCGCGGGTACTTACCTTAAGATGGCGGCGCGATCGCCGAGGGGAAGGCGATCGAGTGAATCGAGTCGAGCCGAGGTGAGGCGCGCCGAGCGGAGCGGAGAGGAGAGTGTCATTCGCGTTCGAGGTTCGAGTGCGTACGAGACGGTGGAACAATGGTCGCGCGCCGGGGTGATTTACCGTTTCTTGCTACCGTTACCGTCGTTACCGCCGCCGTCGTCGTCGCCGAGGGTGGCTGTACTCTGTAAGGACTAGTGGCGTCGCGCGCAAGAAGGCGGGGACGAAGGATTGCTTTATCGGTGCGTGAAACGTAACAGAATGCTTGTTCCTTTTGCGGACGTACGTGCGCGGCACCGGGACTGGATATAATACCAAGAGCTACGCCACGCGCCGCGCGTTCTTCGCTTCTTGTGATACACGCCTCCTCCTTGGGCATGCCAACGCTTTGAGCCAAAATGGCAGCCACGTTAACCGCCGAGCAGGAACAAGTGAGTATTATCCTGAACCTTGCGTGTTTTCTCTCTCTCTCTCCACAGATACGTTTTCCGCGATCGAACATGATTAGATACGTCGGGATCGCCACCATCATCACCGTCATTATCTTTATCATCGTCGTCGTCATT
>NW_017305778.1:3843422-3844258 GCF_001594115.1 Trachymyrmex septentrionalis | reverse complement strand
ATGATTAGATACGTCGGGATCGCCACCATCATCACCGTCATTATCTTTGTCATTGTCGTCATCGCCATCGCCACCGCCACTGTCATCGTCGTCATCGCCATCGCCACCGCCACTGTCATCGTCGTCGCCGTTGCCGGGCCTCGCCTCAAGTCTCAGGAGATTGAGAGGATCACCGGATAAATGATCGAGAATGGCGAACAGCCTCCACTTCATGTTCAAGGACTCGGAGTCTCATCGGAGGTCTCATTGCCCTTTATTGGCGCGAAAATGAATCTTACATCTCTTTGTGACGGTGGAGACTACTCTCTAAATTCTTTGGAGTGAAATCTCACTTAAAGATTGAAAATTGAGCCTTGAAAAAGAGTGACTCAATTTTCAATCTTTAAGAGTGAAATTTCACTCTTCAAAGTGACAATTTATTCTTAAGATCTGGTTTTTCATTTTTTCATTAACTTCTGGTTAGACTAACCTAATGATAATGTAAAAATTATATTTTTCTAGCTATGATTAATCACTGAACTGGTTTTGTAGTCACTTTTAGATCCGATTTTCCATTATCTGATTAATTTGTGGTTGAGCTTAACCTGATGCTTCACTCAATAGGTTTCATCCATGACATCATCATAGATGAAGCCTATTGAATAAAATATCACATTAAGCTTAACTATAAGTTAACCAGAGAATAAAAAAACTGATCTTCAAAGTTGTCGCTACTATTAGTTTAGTGAGTAGTAGCTAGAAAAATTTTTATATACATTATCATCAAATTAAAATTAAGTCCAAGCCACAAGTTAACCGGATAATGAAAAACTAGGCCTAAAAATTTTAAAGAGTGC
>NW_017305778.1:3841571-3843322 GCF_001594115.1 Trachymyrmex septentrionalis | reverse complement strand
AAATTAAAATTAAGTCCAAGCCACAAGTTAACCGGATAATGAAAAACTGGGCCTAAAAATTTTAAAGAGTGCGACTCGTCGAGGACTCGTCGAGGTCAGAAATCGGATGATCGTCGATCCTCCCCTAAGGTCGAAGAGGAATTTGTTGCCATCGGATTCCAATAGGCGCGTCTGCGTAAATATAAACATCATTTACGCCCGTTCGCTCGTCATTATCTCTCTTGGAGCGTCAGGAACGTGCGATAGCGATCGTAAACACGCCACGGAAATCGTCGTCTCTTCCGACGTTGACACGGCGCGAAGCTACTTCCTTCCTTATTGTTTCTATAACGAGGAGAGTCGTGCGGTTGCTCGTGCGAGGCCGGAAATTCGAACGTTTTGAACGTGTCAGGACGTTAATAATGGGCCGCGTTTCCGGCGGTTGGTTCCTTAAGTACGCCCACGCGGCTCACGTTGAGAAATTTCGACTATTTTGAAACTATGAACACATTATCGAACGCGTGCCTCGGCCAGTCGATACCGTACTGTACTTCATTTGCGCGCATCCCGGCCTTCGCTACTTAAAAATTCATACTGGTATAATGTACATTAAGATGATCAAGTTCTTAAGAAAAGAAAGGGAATTTTTTTAAAAATTCAATATTGTCGCAATTAAATTGTAATAAACATTTTTTACTTCCTAAATTTTTTTTAAGTCTTACTTCAAAAGAGTTTATTCTAAAAACTTTAGAGAATATAATTGTTAATGAAAATGAACAATATTATATTTGTAAATAAAATTAATAATACTTAATGTATGACGTTACATGCAATAAAAATTATATCAAATTACGAGATCATATTTTATTTTTTAAAATTGTATTTTTCTACTGAATGTACTTTATGAATAATATCTGGGATTTTAAACAAAAAATCACGTTACAGTTGAAATTTATATTTCACTTTTGTTATTTTTACTTATTATTTCACAGTTATTATATTCACATTTAAAAGAGAGGCAATTAATATTTAATTACATTCTTAATTTGGGACAAAATTTGGCATTTGCAAAATGAAACAAAGAGTTAAAATTTACTGTCCCTTCTAATGTAGGACTGTTTGTCATTTTAATGTGCATGGCATGCGAGTCATTTGAATTCTACGTATAGGGCGCGGTCGAAATACGTGAGTGATGCTTAAATCACACAACGTAAAAAAAGCTTCCTCTAATTCCTGTTTGACCACGTTTACGGTTCATGACAAACTTAATCACTGGAATTCTTCCTGGAACACGATTACATCGTTAATCGAAGTAACAGCTATTTGCTTAATAAGAGATAAAGTTGTATAATGCTCAATTCAAGAAACGGTAGCGTCTCGCACAAAGACATATTTTTTATGCAATACTTCCTTTCGTAGACGAGATACTATATAGGGTATCCTTTATAAAGAAAAGAAGATTCTTAAAAATAAACTAAATTATCTTTTTAAATCAATATTGTTGAATAATGCAAATGTCAAACAAGAGGCTTGTTTTTTATCTGACCTTCTTGGTTTATTTTTGATCTTTTTCTTTTCTTATTAATGGAAAAAAAAGTAAGACGAACGGTGCAAGAAGTTTAGCTAAAAAGAATAAAATTATAGGATTGCTATAGAACTAGAAATCAAGGAAATGTCAGGGAAATTAAAAATGGTCAGAAAAATCAGGAAAAATCGGAATTTTGTGCAAAATTAAAATTAATTTTTATCTTTAAAGAAATATACATATTAGA
>NW_017305778.1:3828740-3841471 GCF_001594115.1 Trachymyrmex septentrionalis | reverse complement strand
TGTGCAAAATTAAAATTAATTTTTAGCTTTAAAGAAGTATACATATTAGATATATTATAATATCACACTACGCAATTTCAGAATACTACCAACTTACAATTAAATGCAAATATGTTAGTGTCATCAACATTAATAGTAATTTACATTATTATGTTAAATTGCTTCCACAAAATATTTGATGGTATTCAAATCAGGACAAAATTATATTATATTAAAAGCATCGAGGAAAATTATAAAACTTTGTCTGAAAATCAGAGGGAAGTTACAGAATTTTTAGATGAGAAATTTGTAACAATCTGGGTTAGTAATGTAGATTTTTCCTATTTAGAATTATATATATAGTGATATGCATAATGAATGTATTTGATGCATAGATATAAGTATATGCAAGCATTGTATTAACGTTATACATTTACAGACGTTATTACGATCATAGCGTCGTTCCAGTTTCAAACGGAGAATTTTAATTAAAGAACCTCTGTATTATTTATTGACTTCAAGAATGCATTAAATTTATCGGATTGGTAAATTTAGAAGTTTTGTTACAAAAACAAGTGCTTCAAACTGCACAGTTGTTTGAGTCTATTTAACCGATGGCGATGACATCAATACGATGATAATTTTACGTTACTAATTTTCGATGCGAGCAAACTCGATTTGAAGCTTCAGCGGAGTTTCTTGGTAACGAGATTTTCCCACGTATCGATTTGCGGTGTTCAATTTCCGTCTGGCGCGTACATATTTTTAGCGAATACGAGCACTCGTTGCATAGAAACAGAGGGAAGTAATAAATCCGTCTTGGCAAAAGCAATCACCTTCGTTTAAGGAGATTAAGAGTTAATCAAAAGGCTTCGATTAATTGATTAATCGACCTTTTATTGTTATAATGACATCGCATTTAAAAAATCTACATCGCAATCAACGTTAATCTTCGTAAACATAAAAAAAATGTACTAAATCTTAGTAGATGCTTATTTGAATAGTGCTAAATATTTACTAAATGTAAAGATATATATTTATTTGATACAAGAATCATTAATTTGATTTATACAATTATCATTTTTTATTAAATAAGTATTCACTATAAGTAAATATCTAGTTAGTACTATTGAAAAAAACATATATTAAGATTTGATAATTTTTTTCTCAGTGTACTTAAAATCTGTAAACTTAACTCTCCGTTTACAATTTTTTTCGGCGCAAGGCAAAATTTCTCCGAAATAAAGATGAGTAGAATAGATAATAAAGGTTTTAACATTTGAATTAAAAAATATTTAAATGTTTTTCCGAATTTTTTTGAAAGCCTAGAACAGTAAGAAGCTTAGGCTAGAGAAAAAAAATCCAGACTGCAAATAGATAGAGGATAGAGGATTATAAAAGAGAGAGAGAGAGAGAAAAGATAAAAGGGGACTAACATATTTCTAGAATTATTCATGTTGATTTTCTCTCTCTCTTTTATAATAAAATATTCTCAATTGTATATATAATATGTAATCAATTTTGTAACATCAATATACGCTGTTTGCTGCATGTCGTTCGTCTTCGGGCACGCGTTACAAGCCATTCCCCTTGTATTCTCTCGTTGTAATTCCAGGTTCGCTCGTTCAGCTCTACCACGCGATTAATTCCGTCGTCAAACTTCTCCCCGTTTCGTCGCGCGCGACGAAAAGAAATAATGTCGCGATGAGGTTGACGCCGCGCGTCGCGTCGTCCGTCTCTGAATTCGCGAATTCCTAAGCTACGGAGATGCCCTGTCCCTAAGGAAGGGCTCGCAGCATTAAGAATTCCTCGGCTCCTCTCGCCGTTAATACACGCGTCCAGTGCGGCACGATGCGGGCGGCTCGGTACCGCGGGTACCACCATGCCGATCCCCGCCGGCTGGCACATAACGGAAATGACCGGTGGGGAGGTAGCCGGACACCGGAAGTTGTATCGGTAGTATACCCGACGCGTGTACGTACGTGCACGCTCACGCGTCGCCCGTCCACGGTCATTGCTCGTTTTAATAGCGTAAAAACGATATGTCGTCGTGCCGTTTATGCGCCGGCGTATCGCCGATCGACGTCGTCGTCCTGTCGATCCTCGTCGTCTTGTAATCTCGTGATCTCGAATACGAATGACGGGACGCCGCGCGCTGCTCGGCAATGTGCGATCGGGAACTCCACTCATCGTCGGGGAATAAAAGCGCTCTCATAATTTTCGATTCGGGTCAAATATTCTTTCTAACGAGCTCCAATTCTCTATCCAATTGAATTCTTTTTTTTTTTTTTTTTTTTTTTTTTATCGATGCTGACAGTTAAGCGCAGATAAAAAGAACATTAGAAAATGTCTGAAAAGATTAATTCGAATTCTGATTAAAAATGAACGTATAAGAATTTTCTGATTGAATAATTATAATATTCTAAAAGTCTTAGAATGAATTCCACTCTGAAGAGTGAAATCTCATTTTTAAAGAAAATTGTGACACAAGACTGGCTCCATTTTCACTCGTTAGAGTGAGATTCCGCTCCAAAGATTTTAGAGAGTATGTAATTCATTCTCAATCAGAATTCCAATTAATGCAACCAGACTCTTTTCAAGATAGATATTGTGCATTGTTATTACATATATAATAATTATTAATTATGTACTTATAATAATTATAATTCTACTAACCTAGTTGAGATAATCAGAATTCTAATTGATGTGATCAGAATCTTCTGATTCTTCCGTTTTCAGAAATATTTCTCAGTGAACGCAGAACGCTCGTGTTTCCATTCATAAAAAAAAATGATGGAGATACCGCTTTCACGTGCCTACGTCGTCGAAATTCGACATCGGCAGGATTATATTTCGACATTCCCGAGTCCATCTCCTCTTCCTATTTTTTTCCTATTCTTTTTTTTTTATTACGAAATCACGTGCGACGAACTGACGAGTCAACGAATACTCGAGATATGCACGTGTTGAGTTCGCGTCGATCGGGTCACGCTGATAAAGATTGCAATTCGCGATTTCCTGCCCGCCGCGCCGTGAAGCGCCATTTTCAAGGTTGACATTGTGCAACAGCGTATGCAAGATGCTGAGCGATTGCGACTGGAATTCTGTTGCCCAATGTATGTTTTGTTATCCTGCGCTGATTTCAGCAACGTGCGATAACGTATTTATAGAATAATTACACTCATTTGCTTTTGCCACGAGCGATAAGAAAAAAAAAAAAAAAAATGAAAATATGCCTTGTTAAGTTCTAAACGAACATTATTATGATACACTAATTGTTTTTTCGTTACTCTATTAATATTT
This sequence comes from Trachymyrmex septentrionalis, assembly GCF_001594115.1. Classification (NCBI taxonomy): domain Eukaryota; kingdom Metazoa; phylum Arthropoda; class Insecta; order Hymenoptera; family Formicidae; genus Trachymyrmex; species Trachymyrmex septentrionalis. The sequence continues at coordinate 3,838,189 of NW_017305778.1, read as the reverse complement.
GTTTTTATTATTTGTATATAAAATATTGTTTATATTTATGAAAGTTATATGTTATATAAAATAAAAAAATCTTTATATTATTATATCACAGCAGGAAGCATCGAGAAAATTGTTAGTATTGAAAATATGAATAGATACGCTATAATGTGTATGTTTAATAACGCAGAAACAAATATTGCAATTTATATAGAAAAATTGATTTTTATGTATATAAAAATTATAATGTATCTTTATATTAATAATGTAAGATTTTCCTTTTGAAATCGTGAATACATATACGGTACTTTCTTTTCTCACAGGCTACAAAGGAATTTATAGAAGCTGTGAATAGGTGTAGAGCTGGTAGACGAGCTGGACCAGTATCCTGGAGCACGGCGGTCAAGTTTTTAGCGGCACGGAAGTTTGAGGTTCAACGAGCTTTAGCTCTGTACGAGCAGCACGAAGCCACTAGGAGGAGAGAGGGATTAGCAGTTCTGCATCCTACCCAGGAACCCCTACTCAGTGAACTATACACAGGAAAATTTACGGTCCTGGTAAGAGGAGAAAGTCAATTAACGCAGATGCGTTTTGTTTAGTTGTTGCGACTTAAAACAAATAATGTATAAATTATTTTAGCCATCAAGAGACGCAACAGGTGCAGCGATAGCTATTTTCACAGCGCATTTGCATCTTCCACAGAATACTACACATCAAACAACTTTACAAGTAAGTTTTACAAAGTATATTTTTAACGACTGAATTAAGAAAGAATTTTTATAGAGTCGTAGATACTTATTTTTATAATCGGAAACATTTATAGTTTCCTAGAAAAGTTTCTAGAAAAAGTAAGCCTTTAAAATTCTTAATTATTAAAGTAATCAACTTTCTCATCTTTTGCAGGGTGTTGTATATCAACTGGACGCTGCCCTTGAAAGTGCAGAAACGCAGAAGCATGGACTAGTTTTTATTTATGACATGTCTGATAGCAAGTATCAGAATTTTGATTATGACCTGTCTCAGAAAATTCTGACACTTTTGAAGGTAAGTCGATGAATATATATTTTAGGCACAGTAGAAATTTATTGTAGGATAATGCACGCGTGATCTGTCTGAAACAGACCATTAAATTTAGTAATTTAACTTCAGCACTTATTAAAAATAATAAGAATTATGATAGAGATACATGTACACGAGCATTAAGAAATATGAGCGTAGAGAAGATAATTTTATCATGAAAGCAATCTATGACAAATTGTTTGAGAAACTTGAAAAGACGCGAACAAAAAAAGAATGGACAGTCAACTACGCGTGATTTACCTAAATAATCAGGAAGCGCGAAGTTTGTTTCCTCCTGTTCTCACCAAGGAGACATATAATATATATCCTCAATTTCTCGGCTTCCTATTGCAAAATTGAATCGCGCGGGAACATCGTGTAGAATCGTGTTTCTTTTTTTTTCTTTTCTCCATTTTAGACACGCCGAATTAAATTAGATGATGAAATAGCAATGTCATAGATATTTTCTCCGTACATTACGCATCGATTTGCACACCGTTTTCTCTCGAAATATGCGTAATACTTTTCGCCTTACGACGCGATTAAGCGGCTTGACGACTAGTGGTCGTCCAAGCGAAACAGAGCACCACTGCCGCCCGGAGTTAGAAAGCGAGAAAAGAGCGTGATCGAGAGTGAGAGGAGAGTGAGTCTTGCGGTGAGTGTTCATTATGTATAACGATACACGGTCTCATTTCTCTATTCCCGCCGACATGACAGAGGTGCTCTGTCACGCATAAATGTCGAATGCATGAAAGAAAGCCGTTGTGCTATTCGTTCTAGCCTGAACAACGGCATATAAAGGCTGACTGAAATAGCACCATTTTGCAAATTTTTATACGAATATCTTTGAATAATTACATCCTATTTCTATGTATTACTATATTACGTAAATCTCGGAACACTATTGATAGTAAGCTTTAAATCGTTAGAAATCAATCAATTATAGTCAATTATTCTCCTCACATTCGACTGTGATTGACCAATACCTTACGGCTTAAAGCTTGTTACTTATTGTGTTTCAGAACTAAACCGTGAACATTATAATACAGCTTGTATATAAAAGATTATTCGAAAATATTTTCTCACGGATATATGAGAAAGAGAACAAGACCTAATTACGAAGAAATACATTATTATATTTATATAAAGAAATATACAGAAATATTGTATTATTAATCACTAAAAACTTCACAGAATATCGTCTTTCTTTTTAATGATAACTAATTTTAATGATTACTAATTTGCAAAGTGGCACAGCGATCTGAATCTCTTAGAGACAGATATCTCATTCTGGCATAATGAATAAGAACAGCGGTAAATTTCCGCGCTTTTAGAAGAAAAATATTTCTCCAAGAAGAAGCGTAATAATTATGCGAATTACATGAGCACGAAGTGCCATTTAGCGACGTCTAAGTGCGTGGCCCGATTAACATTCACGTTGCGTGCAATTTCGTCCGGCGTAGTGTGACATTATAGTTATTACCGCCGCTGAAGTTAACCCAATTAGTCATCGCCGGTCGGTTGAAATAGTCTCGTGCGTTAATGCTTTGATGCGGCCAGCCCACTTACGTAAAAAAAAAAATGGTGTCATAGGCGACGTAACTGATTCACATGAGCTCCTCCGTGCAAACGTCACTTTCATATCGTCATCATACGGATATATATATATATATACATATATATATATGCACGTGACGTCTTTTCACCCTGACTTTCACACGTCATCGATCATTCTTGCATAATTTAATAACGCCTCGTCGTTCTCAAGGGATGAAAATATTCCCAATCTTCTTACCATGTATGAAGCTAAGCTCGTTTGTAAAAATATTCTTTTCCCCAAGACGTACGTCATACCTCGTCGAGATGCTGATTATGTCGCTTCAATTGATAATACGTCATAGCTTCATTCTTCTTTTTTTTTTTTAGACTCCTATACTTCTTGGCGGGCCGCAAAATCCACATTTAGCTCTCACGCGCGTGAGGATGTACGGCTCGAAGAGCGGTGATACGCTTAAGGGCGTTTACGCTTCGCGAAAGGTGGATTACGCGATTACGCGACGAAGCGCGTCGAAGTAGTGCGTAGGGTGCGACTTTCAAAGGTTTCCCATAGGAGAGACTTCCTCTTCTAACAGCATAACGTCACGTATCGTCGACGTAACCGTGAAAAAAAATATTGGATAATCTGAGGAGGCGGTTACAGTCGTTACAGACGAGGCACATCTTTTTTTTTTTGCTCTCTTCCCTCCGAGATGATATTATCGTCGCCCGTTATCGAGAGAGCGTGAAGGTCCTTCGTACCTTCACGCGCCACGCAATTTAATCGAATCCTAATCGCGCGGTGAACCGTACTTCCAAGGTGCCTCGCTTGATAATGGCCTTTACAAAGGTTTAGTGCGCGGTGACATTTGCATCTCAGTAAGCCGCGTAATTAATAGTCGAATTCGGTAGGCGTAGAATGCATTTTCGCGCGCTCTGACGATCAAACGGATGTCCGCGGTCACTATTCAGAGATAATCCTTCGTCGGATAAAAATCGCATCCGTGGAAAGCACGTCGGGCGTTGGCGAAAAAAAAGCGATGATATCGCGCTACTATGATGCGAAACGAAGCGTTGACTGATACGAAAGATAAGAAAGATAAAAAAAGATAAGAGAGTCGAGATAAAAGATTGTGACGTGTCTTGATTTATAAATCGGTTGATTAGATTAAGAATTGAGAATATGAACTCTCTTCTCAACGGTATGTTTTTTTCTAGCAATCGCAATATCGATCACCGAACAATTGTACTAGATTCAAAGGCTGATGGCAGAAGATAAGACATAATTATCATAGTGGGCGTAAGTTAAGGCAAAGAAATACGTATACATAAATCGTGAAAGTCTATTGTATGGATGCGTTTTTCTCTATCTTACCTTACATCCGTGCGACAGTTAGCTCTCATTCTCAGCTTAATGTGCGTGTCTATCAATGATACGTATAGTTTAACTTTAATCTCGGCTCAACTAATTCTCTATTTTTTTTTCTAGTTTTAAGAATTAAAACAAGATGAAATGTAAATTGAATCGAATTAAATTCAATCTTCCGATGTCTATCTCTACCAATATAAATTAATCTCAGTTCAATTTACTCTTTTTCTGTAATTTGTAATATTGGAAAAAGATGAAAGGTTAAACCGAGATTAAAATTAAACTATATTGATATACTCGTAAATGGGTATAAGAGAGGTGCCGATTACGATCACAGTTAGATGTTGGAATAATATATCTGTATATATTATAAATTTTATCTCAAAAATATGATAAAAACATAAATTTTAGAAATATAAATCTACATGGATGGAAACGGGCATAAGAGTAATTTACAATTCAATCTTGTGTGCAAAATTATTTTAAATCAGATGTTAATTAATTTCGAGATTACATCCAGGTAATGAAACAAACATAACATCTTAAGGTATTTAAAACGATTTTAATATGACTGTTCTGATGATTATAGTGATCGCTGTTATCAAAATATTTTAAAACTTATAAAAAAATAAACGTTTTCTAATATAAAATTTAGAACAACATAAATAACAAACGTAAAATGAAAAAATGTACTCAACACATTCATGATCGCACACACACACACACCCACACACACACACACACACACACGCGCGCGCGCGCGTATATATGTATGTACACTATATATATGTGTATGTATGTATATATGTTTATATTCTTAATCGCATTTTGCTTTGATCATATTATACGATATTTTATCATGATATACACATGATAATAAAAATTCTATTTATGATGCATTTACAGTTAAACATCGATCTCTTATCTCAAAGATGACACACAACTTTAAAAGTGTCAATTAAGAGAAATAATTTTATTTTTAGAAAGCTGATCTTAGTGCTTTAATATTTCAATGTGAATTTATGTACGTATCCAATTCTGCAAACATGTATCGAAATCTTTTTCAGTCTTGAAATGCAATTATGAACCGAGTTAGAATAATATCACCTATTAAATTGACAAGCACTTTAATAATATTAATGTTGATAAGCATTATAGAAAGATATTAATATGTAATTACTACTTTAATTCTGTTAAAGTACTATGATCGACTTTGATTGAAAATAGAATTATTTCTCTTAATTGATTTATTTTCGTCGGTTTAATTTCAAATTATAACTGTTTAAAAAACGTGATTTAATCGTGATTAAATTATTATGAATGAATTAAGTCTAAACATTATTTTATTAATAATTGAAAGTGAACTAATTTAACGTCATAAAAAAATCATCAAAATGTTACAACTCAAAAAGTTAAACAAAATTATTGACTCAAAAAGAATGAGTCTTTAGAGGTTGTGAAACAGAAATTACATTTAATCGTACATTTTCTTTTTGCCAATATTATTGGATTAGTCAATAATTTTTGTTTTGTTTTTTTTTTTTTCAAATTGAAAAATATTTCTTCTTTTCCGGGAAATTTAATTTTTTCGAGCTGTGTCACATTTGAAATAAGACAGAGCGATATATAAAATTCACTGGGCAGAAAACGTGTGTTAAAAATAAAAGCTCAAACTACGAATAGCACGCTTAGACCTCCGGTCTCTGCGGACAATTCTGCAATTAATGTTCGCGTTAATCAACAATTACGCACGGAAATTTCACGCAGTTTCACCCAAGCTGTGGATAACCCGAGGCGACGAGATATTCCGACGGTCGGCCGGAAGCCGCGTGGATGAGAGGCACTGGTGGGCAATACGTCACCGCGTATACACGGTTGCTGCACCTCCGCTGCCGGTGGTAATGATAGAGAGAGAGAGAGGGCGGGAGGGAGGGGGGGGAGAGGGAGAGGAAAAAAAGAAAGAAATTCTCGCGTAAGGGATGTCGGTGGTGAAAAGAAGGGGTCGCGTGTGGGGTGAGAGAGCGAATGACGGCGCGGTGCGGCGCATGCGTTCCCGCGGCGCTCCGGATAACCGTCGGACGCCGACGACGCCGACGGTCAGTAATCGTCGTGATCCCCTTGCGGCCACCACGTCGCATTCGAACACGGACGACCCGATTCTTCTCCCCTCCTGCCGTCTGTTACCTCCCCCGTTCGTTCGATCGCGTCCTTGTTCGCGTGCGAGGCCAGCCAGTGCTTTTATCTACGGATAAAGACGTCGCTCCGTTCACCTCGGTGACGGCAACGACAAGGACAACTAGGACGACGCTCCTTGAGCCCGCTGCCCGCTGCTGTCAGCAGTGCGGTTCTTCCGCACCGCGCCGGTGTTACACTAATCTCGCTACTATCGATTAAACCCGACCGAGTGCCGGCAGTGATTTTAACTAACTGGAGCCTCTTTCGCCCAGAAGATATCGACATTCGACAAACACTCGACAGTCGAACGGCAACGAAGACGGATTGTCGATCACGACCCCGTTGGGCCTGATACGGGCGGTTGATATGCCCGCGATTTTGCCCGCGACTCCAGTCGCGTCATCCGGTGGCGGCTGTCTCCGCTACTCCTCACGGTAAATTTCGACTGTCAGCCGAGATCGATCGACCGACCGTCTGTCCGACTGACGGGCGACAGCCAATTTGTATCCGCGACTCTTGGCGCAATTTGATGAAACGACGACGCGGATATGGCAACGCCAGGGAGCGCGGGCGGAATAATAAGCGCGCGGACTCCGCGGCTAATTCGAGACGCCCGCTCGAATGTGTCCCGCGCGCTCACCTCGCGCTCACCTCGCACTCACCTCGCTCCTAAAATTGTAACGCCAAGCCTCGCGGAACTGACGCCGATTTCTTCCCGGAACACGGAATCGCGTCAGTGCGCTCCGTCCTCGTTACACGCTTCCTACCTCGATGACGTTTGTTGTATACGTAGCGGCTGTTACGTGCCACCGACGACGATGGTGGTTTCGTGGTAGTGGTGGTAGTGCTGCTGCTGACGTCGTTGGCGTTACGTTACTTCCGCCCTCCGGTCCGTACCCCGAGGGTTAAGTTATTCGGCTTCCTGCATTTTATACGCGTTACGAAATACCTAGGAAACTCGCTCGCCTCGGTAATTCGTTGATTAAACGCGAAAAAATCACGGCCGGAAAGATGTTATATTTTTCCTTTTCTTTTTTTTCTTCAGTCAGGTACTTCCCGATTCTCCGATAATCTGATTAAAGAGTCGCGTTTCTTTCGCACGTAAATCATTTCGCGTCGCGTACGTGTTCTATAGCTGGCAACTGATTCGCCAATGTGCAATATATGACCTGTTCTATTATTGCAATGTCTTTGAAAGGTCGTAGCGAAACCGTGCTTTTAGAGATTATTCACGCGGAATCGCGAATTCGTGCGCGATACTATTTGCCAGTATTTTTGCTGTTATTAAAAATTTGGAAAGTATTCTAATAAATAAAGGTTTCGTATCGAAATTCAGTTATGACAAATTTATGAATTAATTGAATCAATAATTAAATTGAAAATTATTTAATGTTTAATTAATAGTAATAATTTTAAGCATTCCTTTAAGATATAGATTATAAAGCAACAATTATGACGATTATAATAAAATAATGTCTACTTATATAAATATTATAATATAATAATTATTTATTATAATAGAAATGATAAAATGAAAATTATAGAACGAAATTTCTTATAATTAAATAATGTATTATTATATAATATATTATTATGTAGTATTAACTTTAATTTTTAAATCTACTATGACTGGAATAGGATATTAATGAAATCTTTATGGGAATATATTTTTCTAATTTATAATAATGAAAGACATAATAAGTCATGTTTTGTTTATACATCAATTTTTCAGGGTGGCTATCCGGCAAAATTAAAAAAAGTCTTGATAGTGACGGCGCCGTTGTGGTTCAAAGCGCCCTTCAAGATCCTTCGATTATTTGTTCGTGAAAAACTGAGGGACCGAGTATTCACAGTATCCATCCCTCAGCTGACGTTGCATATCCCACGAGAATCATTACCACATCGTTTAGGCGGCACGTTGGAGGTACAGCATGAAGCATGGCTACTACATTGTCTTAAATCCATGACGAACCGAAGCGGGGGTGAACTGTGTGAGGTCAGTATCTAATTGGCAATTTTAAATTTTGCCATACATATATTTTTTGTCTTATAACTCGCGTTCAAGATGTAAAAAATGAAGATTCTAAAACTTTTTAATTATTGTATTTAGACTTACTGTCGTAGAAGTAAAATATTTTATTTGGATTACAAAATTATTAGAAAGATAAAATTTTATTATTAGTAGAGTATTCGAATCATTTTATCGATAATTTTAGCAATTTTAATCTATGTGTATAATGATTTTAGGTCACCCCAAGAGTAGGTACACCTGTGTCGCCCACGGCGAACGATAATACAGTTCATCAAAATCCTAATGGAACTACAACGCACAGTAATTCGACTAGTCCTATAATTGATAAGAACAAACAGAAAAATGGTGTGTCGAATATCAGCGATATCGAGATCACTACCGCAAATGCTGATGCTTGGATGGGAACCGATGAGGCACCTTCCCCAGTTCAGCCTCCGTCCTCAGCTAGTTCTGGTTTTAGTGACGACGACAGTCTTCATGGAGATCCTGGACTTCAGGCTGTTACCATGGAGCAATTTATAGCGGATATTCATTCGCGAGGACGCGCTGGTCTCGTAGCGGAATACGCGGAAATTAGACAGAGACCGCCTGATGGTTCATTTAATAATGCAAAGTGCGTAATAGCAATGTTTTGCGTTTGTAAAATACCCATTAATCTCATTCAAGTTAATTAATATATGTTGTGTCATTCCAGGTTAAGGTCTAATCAATCAAAGAATCGCTACACCGATGTGCTTTGTTATGACCACAGCAGAGTCTGCCTTTCGCAAATAGACGGAGATGCGACGTCTGATTACATAAATGCGAATTTTGTTGATGGTTATAAACAGAAGAACGCGTTTATCAGTACTCAGGGTCCTCTTCCGAAAACTTGCGGTGATTTCTGGAGGATGGTTTGGGAACAGCAGACGTTAGTCGTCGTCATGACTACAAGGTAAATTGCTTTACTTGTACGCTTTTGGTAAACTTTACTATATCTTGCATAATACATGATTTGAAGTTTCGAACAATTTTACCAATATCATATTTCATGTTAGAAACTTTATACGTAGCTTTATTGTCTCACGTAAATGTATCGTTCTTGTTTCAGAGTAGTGGAAAGAGGGCGTACAAAGTGTGCACAGTATTGGGGTCCGGAACCAGGTGATGAAGTACAAGCGGGTGGTTTCACCGTAACCACCCTTGAGGTCGATACAAATCCAGATTACACAATATCCATGCTTCTTCTTACAAACAATAAGGTATTTTGATATTTGTTTTCTCTCGGTTATCACAAATGTCTATCACTATTTCTTCATGTTA
>NW_017305778.1:3827472-3828640 GCF_001594115.1 Trachymyrmex septentrionalis | reverse complement strand
ACAATAAGGTATTTTGATATTTGTTTTCTCTCGGTTATCACAAATGTCACTATTTCTTCATGTTTAATTTTTTTTATTGCAGACTGATGAGACGAGGGAAGTTTGCCATATGTTGTACACAGTGTGGCCAGATTACGGTGTTCCTCAGTCGGCTAAAGCTTTATTACAATTCTTGTTCTTAGTCAGGCAACAGCAGAGTAAATTACTCGCTAGCAGAGGAGACACATGGGCCGGACATCCTCGAGGACCACCTATAGTCGTACATTGCAGCGCTGGCATCGGAAGAACAGGTAAATAGACGCTTCTTGCAATCAGAATTGTGATCTAGAAATTGGTACTCTTATTTTCCGAGACATAAAAATTTAGACGTGAGATATGCATTAAGTTGACGCATTTTTCCAGGCACATTTTGTACCTTGGACATTTGCATATCGCGACTAGAGGACACTGGAACCGTAGACATACGAGGAACTGTCGAGAAGATTAGAGCACAGAGGGCCTACAGTATTCAAATGCCGGATCAGTACGTCTTTTGCCATCGTGCTTTGGCGGAATATGCGCTTTCCAAAGGGATGCTTAGTGCACAGCATCTCTCCATGTTACCTCCACCGATCGAAGAGGATTCTGATTAAGATAGTAATGAGTTCTGCTATCATATACTGGATTGATGTTCTTCCCTAGTATGCGTGCGTATGTATATATAACTATAAATATGTATACATATACATACATACACACCCATACACACGCTATCCTTAAAATAGCCTATTTCTACCTTAAACGACTGAAAGTTATTTTTTGCTATTGTATCCATCGATGTAACGATTGAACTTCTCGCTATTACGTTAGTCCTAAATTTCCTATGAAGCGGATTGGTTCTTTTTTCAATACCAAATAAACGAACAGGAAATGTTTCATATTCCTGTTCTTTATGCTCTGGCAAATTCTATGTAAAGGTGCATCAAAAGGCACTGATCAAAGATAGATATTTTACTAGTATAAGAATCTGGCACATTGATGGATCTTATTCGACTCTCTCAAACTTAAATTAGAATTTATATTCTTTAAAATTTGAAGCTTAAATTTGAGCTATTACGAAACGAGATTTAATTTCTAAATATTTTAATTTATTATATCTTTTAATATATCCCAATTAATAAATTATAAT
>NW_017305778.1:3800868-3827372 GCF_001594115.1 Trachymyrmex septentrionalis | reverse complement strand
ATATATATACATATATATATATATATAAAACTTTTAAAATATGTGAAAAATATAAATGTGATTATATACATTATATAAAGTTCACAAATTAATACGAATGTGGTTTAACAGTGGTCATGATATAGCCACAATTAATTAAGATTTGAAATTAGAAGTATCATATAATATATGATAAAACGGCTTCTGCCTTATGAAAATGTAGTTTATTCTAGAAAGTAATCTACATATTGAGATAGATGTTTTTGGGTAACCAAAGATTATCTGCTGCACAAATTTAGAAAACCGAAATTTTTTAATGTACGTAAAATTTGGTTATATATACAATCGCGCGGGGAAAATTCCGTTTTACAGGGATTAATAATCAGGGATCATATTGTAGATTAAATAATTTCCGACGCGACTAAAAATGACGAAGCCTAACGAGTGTAAAAGGCGTTAAAAATTAAATTAAGCCTTTACTTTAGTCGAGTAAAAACTTCGAGTTCATCTGATACTATGATATATGTATGCATATACATATCTGTCTATAAACACATATGTGTATGTATAATTATACATAAATATACATATACGCTTCATTATGAAAATCGTAACGATTGAAAATCGTATATACTTGCAAGCATCAAACGTTTGAAGATATTTTAAAATCTAGATATACATAAAAAAAGTCTTAATACAATGACTATGTAAATTTTACCTTCAACGGAGATACTATAATGTAATAATAATTTTAAAAAGTACACAGAGACGGAATACGAAAAAAAAAAACTTAAACTTATTAAATACATTCTAGGGTATTTAAATCGCGTACATGATACGCGATTTAAATACAAATTGATTTTGTATGTAACTCTGTGAAATAATTATTCTTCAGATACATCTCATATTTCCAAGGTATTGCATATCTTTGGTTCTGTGAGATGCCTTGGTAATATGATTAAGAAGTGAAGTACATGGAAAGTTGAAATGTCATTTTCAAAATCTTTTGATTTTCGATTATTATGATTATTATAAACATGAAGTATGTACGTGTAACCTTGGATATATGTTAAAAACGTTGTGTCCGATCTGTGTTAATCGTATCCAATAAGTACTCGAATCATTTATCCGTTGAATGTGTACAAGACCTCTGCAAGGAAACTGCGGTATATGCGACAAAAGTCTTCTTGCACTGATCGCTCGATGTTTGATGAATTACGAACTTTATCGTGGGCTATTATGATATTAGTATTGTAAAGCATTGTGATAGTCGGTAGAAGTCTACGAAAATTTGTATCTCTATTCTTCCAAGTACTGCCATTGCCAACTATGCTAATTTCTATTTCTAATCACGCTGAGCTAAATTTTTCGCGGCATAATCACGGTACGGCCAGTCCGCTCCGTGTATATATACGTATATGTATTTACTAACTGATTTGTAATAATTTATTATTGAGTTAGGACAAGATATATATAGTGACGTAAATTGATCAGAGCGACGAACATGTGTAGGATGCAGAATCCCTTGATTGGGATTTTTCTATTTTTACGTACAAGATATTCGGAAAAATTTGTTGTAACGAAAAATGTTTGTGGGAGACCGATCGTGAGTGTTCGCATTGCTTAGTTTTCCGTGAGGTCTTCCGGCTATAGCCTTTCGTAAGACGAATTTCCAAACATCTTGTGCGATTTTGTAGTTTCACGCAGAGCGTTGTAAGATTTTATTTCGGCAGAACGATAACGAAAGAATTGTTGAAGACGTCTTCGAATTTTATACGAAATCCATACGCGCTGCTGTACCGCGAGGAAGCTTAGTCACGTTTAAATAAGTTAACAATACTTGGACGTAATATTTATAAGTTCCTTCTACCCTTAGGTTACCTACAAAGGGCATATTATCGATATTGATTATCGTTTATTATGTTACTACGTTTACGTAATCTATTAATAATCAGCATTATCCTTTTTGTATTTATCTTAATTATTTATTATATCGATTGATTTAAATCTCCATATGATGTATATATACGCACATAATTATCATGTATTTCTCAATCTCCACTTTTAAGGATGTTCGATGGACATATAGTACGTTTTTATATTAATATTTATACTTTAAACAAACTATATGTATACATAAAGTTGTGTTCATAACATTCTGTTTTTATTAAATAACACATTTTTGTAATTTATTTACTTTATTTGTTATTATTTTTATTGTTATAAATTAAAATTTAAAAAATAACAAAAATCGAAATGTTTTTGTATAAGTACTTTAAACATTTAAAATAACTTATACAAAGTTTCATTGCGATTCACTTATTAATTACGAAGATTTAGAACAAATAAATATTTTCTTTATTTACTAGACAACTAATTTTTGCGTGTAATTCGCAATGTAACTTTACATAAATAATCTTAAGTACATAAAGTACTTATATTAAAAAATTGTGAGATTTCTGATTTATTTTATAATACATTTCCATACATTGCTGTTAAAGTACATGTAAAAAATTCTACTTCTTTGAAATAACTTATGACCCGGATAGTAGTAAACCGTCACTAAAAAAATTTCTTAGATTACTTTTAAATACGATTTAGAATAATCTGTATTTTTTCATAATTTTTTTTTGAAATATCTACCAAACATCCTTAACAATGGCATTCGTTTAGCGTTCTTTTTTTTTCATCTATTTTTTGGGAAGGTTTCTTTTATACGAAGTGCGAGAAATGGAAATCTGATTTGGCGTTCGATCGTCTCGATCAAGTGTGAATGTACAGTGCGATTTTTATAGCTATTTTTGCGTGTGCCTCCCTTGCATCATAATATGTTATATTTAATGACGGATCAAGCCGCCCGTCAGTGAATGTTGTCAGGACGGGTCAAAGTTTCTCGTAACGGACTTATGAACGAAATGATTAATTAACGTGGAGTAAAATAATTATACTGTAATACGCGAACGCACTCGAGTGCGTATGTGTTAAGCTTTGGAACTGAGGGTAGGTAGTAATCGACTCAACAGTATTATACCTCATTAAATGTTCGCGATTCTTCTCTTCTCGCTAAATCGATTTTTTTCTTTGCCGGCATTTGAGATTTATTGTCCACCTTTGAATATGTATGCGAATAGAATTCAAACGAGAACAAAGACGTAACTTAATAATTAATTATTGCGATAAAGTCTAAGTGAAAAAAGTCTATCAAAACGGGAAGAATAAAAAGAAGATATGTATGCAAATTATACAATGGACTGTAACTCTCAAACTTCCGATATATTTCCATTCCTTCAACACGTTTTAAGTTGCGAACTTGTACCATTGTTGCTATGTTGCGATTCGTTTTGGTAATTTGCACCTGTAACGTACTCGCTATTTGTAAATCTTGAAGATTCATCACCGATGTTACACGTCTCTATATCGAGGTATTGATAAAAGAGGTTGATATAATCGTCTAATTATTATTTAACGCGATAGATGCCCATTTTTATATTATAATTAAATGCGATATTAAAAAATCGAAACGCAAAGTGAAAGGAGCTGCAATAGGAGAACCCAATGTTTTATGTGTATATCTGATGTATGCAACACGTGTCATAATAATTGAGACTCTCACGAGATGAAGAAAAAGATTGTTAAAATATTACGAAAATAGAGAAAGTAAAAGCAGCGAGGGAAAGAAAAAAAATTGTATATAGAAACGACATGACTTTAAATTACTATCTCGCACACATGATTGTATCTAATAATTATTTAATATATTGCAAATATAAATGGTACAAATTCTGATGTTTTATTGTATTTTGAAATCATGTCAATTATTAAGAATTATTAGTGTAAATATTTAATATTTTCCACAGGTTCGTATATCATGTGTATTATTTTTTTTATTTAATAACACTATATTTTTTTTTTAAAGCGAAATAACTAATACAAAAAAACCAATTATATGGTATATAATAAACTTAACAAAACTTACAATTTCAAACATGGTGTGCACGCAAATATCATATATATTTATATAATAGTTTATATCCTAATTTTAGAACCTAGTAATTTTTAAAATCCAATTTTCTGAATCTAATAACTTTAGAAATATAGGGCCAGTTTCATCAATGCCAGTTAAGCTTGTTCGTCGATTAACTTCATCGCCAAAATAACCAACAGCAAGATTTAAAAATCTATCTAACTTATTCTTATTAGTAATAGTAAAGAAAAAGTGTTGTGTTTGGAGATAATAAATAAAATATTGAAATGCAAATATATATATATATATTTGACTATTTTTTTACAATAACATACTTTCAAAATTAGATTAGAGATGATAGAGAGTTTTCAGTTTAGCAGTTGGCAATACTCAAAGTTAATCGGAAGGTAACTGGCGTTGGTGAAACTGGCCCATAACTTTCATAATTTCATTTTCTATTTTATAACGTTTAGATTGAATATTCGACTATGACTGCGGTTAAAATCTCACTACAAATTGCTTTGAAGCATTTGGTTGATCAATTAGAAAAAAGAATTTTACAAATTGAAAAATTACAATCAAAAATTGCTTTAAAATATTTATGACATCGCGTTGACCATACCCTGTATCGCATTCCACTTAACGCTTACAAAGCTCGTGGAATCATTTCACCCTTGTTTATGAAATGTTAAACAAGAACAAACGATGCTCGCAAGCGTTGCGAGCGTTAAGTGGAACACAGCCTGTGCCTACTAATAGCGCAAAACGTTACTACGCAGCCACAGAGAAAAGTCTACTGCCAGTTGTAATGGAAGAAACATAGAAATCCACCATGCTGTCAGTGCTGAAAAAAACTACAGTTCACGTAGCGATAACTATAGATTTTTAATACTGGCAATAGTGGCAGTGTATATCGGAACACGGCCCTCTTTTTTTACGAAAAGCTGTTAGCGCGAGAGATGTGTGGGTGGTCCTTTGTTATTCCTACGCGTTTAGGTTGCTCCGAAGGTTAATCCTAACCTATTTTAATCTACATACAAAATTGAAGTAAATTGAAGTTAAACATGTCACATTGCGATACCGATAATAACGGTATGCACAACATGTTGGACGAGATTATTGACCTGGAAAATTGTAGAAAATTAGTCAAATCGTATATCGATTTGGTGAGCATCGTTAAAGTAATATCGCCCTATCTATCATAGTGGCTATTAAAAAAAACTTGTATTTACTTCCAGCACCTGTATAGTGCCGCCTTGTTTTGGGCTGACAAAGTGGTATCTCTGAGTAACGAGGACCCAAAAGATATATGCACTCTCGCACAATGTATGTACCTTATGAAACAGTATCATCGTGCTGCGCATCTTATAAAAAGATATGGATTACAGAAAGTAATTTTAATTTACCATTGATTTTACCTGGATACAATTTGCACTCTATCTCGTTTTATAATACATTGATCATTGTATTTTATTATACACAATTTATTAAGTAATAATTTATTGATACAGCGTGATGTAATGTGTCATTACTTAACCGTGAGGTGTCTGCTAGAAGCAAAGGAATATAACGATGCACTTCAAGTTATTAATGAATCTGAAATATGCACAAACATAACGCAAGCAGGTATTACCTTTCCTGATCGCATGGACATTTTCCACGATGCTCCAAAAAATGTATGAGTACTTTTTTACATCTATATACATGTGTATGTGTATATATATATATATATATATATATAGATATATATGTATATTAATTTGTATTATATCATTTTAAGCTATACAGCTATATTACATTAGAATTTAAGATAACATGAAAATATACAATCTTTTTACAGGTTCAGAGTTCAATATTATATGTGAAAGGAAGAGTATATGAAGCTATGGATAATAGAGCGGTTGCGACAGAGTGTTATAAGCAAGCCTTACAATGCGATGTTTATTCATATGAAGCATTTGAAGCTTTGGTACAAAATCAGATGCTTTCGGCTTCTGAAGGTATATTAATTTTGTGAGATGTGATATAATTTTTTTATATAAATTTTTATATAAATTTTCTTATATAAATTGTGTATATGTTTGTATATGTTTGTGTTAACTTAGAGCGGGAACTATTAGAATCCTTACCATTTGCTGAACAATGTACAGAAGGCGAAGCAGAACTCTTGCGACTGTTATACGATAGCAAACTAAAGAAATATCAAGACCCGAACAGAAAGCAGTCATTAAGTAAATGTAACGTAATGGGCATTTGTCTCACTAATAGATTAGCAAATAATTTGGACATGGAAGTCGCGAAAGCTGAGAAATTATATTACAATTGTGACTATCATCAATGTTTTTCTCTTACGGAGAAGTAAGTAACATGTCTATTAAAATATTATTTTCATTCCATAAAAAACAAAATGTAATGTGATATTTTTAATCCTTAGAATCTTGAAAAAAGATCCATATCACAATTCCTGTCTTCCAGTGCACATTGCCTGTTTAGTTGAACTTAAGAAAACTAATGGTAAGTTTACAATTTTGTTGCAATAAATGAATGATGCTAGAACTTGTTAACAGTGGAACTTTTCCTTAGCTCTGTTTTATCTGGCGCATAGATTAGTTGATTTATATCCGGAAATGGCCTTAGCATGGTTTGCGGTTGGATGTTATTACTACACCATAGGTAAGTGATTACTATTTAGTAAATAATTCTTAAACAAGATTAGTAATAGAAATAGTAGAAAGATATTAAATTTACAGATTATGAAGATTTTTGTGATAGGCTTACAAATAAAAAAAAATTGTTTGAAATTACTTAATAGTATTTAATTTGCTGTACTGCAGGCAAAAGCGACCAAGCAAGAAGATACTTGGCAAAGGCTACTGTCTTGGACAGATTGTTTGGTCCTGCTTGGTTAGCATACGGACATTCCTTTGCAGTTGAAAATGAACATGATCAAGCTATGGCTGCTTATTTTAAAGCGTCACAATTAATGAAAGGTTGTCATCTTCCACTTTTATATATCGGATTAGAATGCGGTTTGACGAATAATCTGAAGCTGGCTGACAAGTTCTTTCAACAAGCTCAAGGAATAGCACCAAACGATCCATTTGTGATACACGAAATGGGTGTTATATGCTTTTATAATTTAGAGTAAGTATTATCTTGGTATTAAATTTTCTTCTACATTTACATATATTTAAAAAACAAAGATTACAAATCTTTGCTCATGTAATTTAGCAATAAATTTTCACAAAAATTATTCTTGTTAAATACAGTTACAAAAATGCAGAACGATTATTTAAGGAAGCTATGAAAAGCATTCAAGGCGACCTAAGGAATGTGATTCTGCCTAGTAAATGGGAAGCCCTATTGAATAATCTGGGCCACACTTGTAGAAAAATGAAAAAATATGACGAGGCACTAGAATATCATCAACAAGCGCTAGTCTTAGATCCTCTAAACCCCTCGACTTATTCGTCGATCGGATTTATTCATGCATTAATGGGTAATATTCAAGAGGCAGTGGATGCTTTTCACAGAGCGCTCGGTCTTAGAAGAGACGATACATTTACCGCAACTATGTTGGGTTACGTCATGCAACAGCTGATTGATGAGGCACCCCCATATCCTGGTACGTACACATTTGAATCAATGTTACAAATAAGTTAAAAAAGGATTATAAAATAATATAAAAAACAGTCAGTTGCAAAATAAATTTATTTTCAAATTCATTGTAACATTGTTACACATTATTAGGAAAAATTGATTAATGCTTCTGAAAAAAAACTGTCCGTTTGCAATGATTGATTTAATTTTTATGCATTATCCTTCTAAATTTATACTTAAAATTATGTAATTTTTTTAGATGCACCTACGGAGATACCGAAATATAAATCTGTAGAGAATGAAACCAGATTGCCTGAGGATAGTGAAGTTAGACTGTCTGTGGAAAATCCTAGCAACGTGGGCAGCTCGAGCGATCAAAATATCGATAAATTAAGAGTAAATCTATTCTCTGGGAGCTGGGGGGAGAATTCCGGCAAAGGGGAAGCCAGTACACTGGAAGCCAGTAAGCTGACAGAGCAACAAACGCGAGATGTATTAGTAGTTAATTACTCGAACGGCGATAGTTCCGAAGTTGAAATGTTAGATTCTTCGACTGCACATATAGAATATAATTAAGCAAAATTTTTTTTATCACAATAAAAGTAACAGTGATTTTCTCATATTAAACAAAGCATCATTTCAAAGATTCAACAATAGCTTCATTTAAAAGGTATTCAGTCTTAAATAGATATTCAGTGTAACAAAATAATATAAGATATAATAATTGTAAATAGCATGTATATATCTTCTTTTCTATATATACTCTAATTTTGATACACCTTATAAAGTGGCAAGATGCTATCGTTGGTGTCTGTAACAAATTTGTTGGCTTGAAAAATAAAGAATGTGAAGACGATTCTAATCACTTCAAGAATCAACTGTAATTTTTTCTAGAAAAGGCATTTTTCTTACATATTTTATTTTGGCTGTGTTTGCTTTGTCGCTCACAACGTTTTAAGCGTCGTTTCATCCTTATTGTTTATTAAATATTGAACTAGGACAAATAATGCTCACAAGTGCTGTAAGCGTCAAAGTGAACACAGCCCTCATCTCAAATGGACTTTAAACTTTCGTTTTTATTCTAAATCTCTTTTTATTTTAAATCTCTTGCTTTTTTTTACAAAAAAGGTGACAAAAAAGCGCGTGGTTCTCGAAGTGTGTAGCAAAAAAGAAAAAGAGAGGACGCGAACGCGAAAGAAAGCTGAAGCGTTTATTAACTTTTAGTAAACACGATGATTTTCTGGTTTTTTACTACACACTTTGAATCATTCGTGTCTCAGGTTAATTTTCATCATTAACAAATGTAAAAAAATTAGGTAATTTTTATAACTACTTTAATCTCAGAAAATATTTATAAGATATATTTTGAAAATTATATATAAACTGTATATAGATGTTTTAATTAATTATAACTTGATGATCCTAGACTTCGAAGAAAAGAAATGAACAGGACACGAATGATGCAATTGTGTGTACTCAGAGTTAATATTTGAGGACAAGCTTCTAAGGCTAAAGTCTCATGAGGTGTATTATATCGTGTATCGCATAACCGCGTAACCAATCAGAAACGATCCACTGTTGTGATTCGTGTTTTACTGATTACTGATTGGCGACACGCGGTTAATATGCCTCATAAGACTCCACCCTATGCCTTATGGGACTCCACCCAAAGCATAAAAAAATAAAAAGAAAAAAAATGAAGTTAGAAAACAGAAAAAAATAGATTTGAAGAAACAGGCAAGAAATAGTAGAGTGAAAGAAGGAGAGAGAAGAGGAAAAGAGTAAAAAGAAGCAGAGATCTCTCTCTCTCTTTAATCGAACTCGCGGTGGGGTAGATAAAAAGATAATATAAATATATAGGAGAGTGTGGATATTCCGTTTCCGCTGCCGTGTGTGTCATCGGCAATAAGTCAGAAAACAAAAACGAGCCTCATTTATCCGAGGGAAACGGCGAGCGGGTAGCGGCGGACGTCACGAGTATTCGCGTGGCCCGTTAAAGACCTCCCACCGCGCTCTCTTCAATCCCGAGAATCCACCCCTCGCCGCCGCCGCCGTTGCCGGTCGCCGTCACCGTCGCCGTCGCCGTCGCCGTCGTCGCCCGTCGGTCCATCGTCACTTGCACGTAACTTCTCGTGGAGCGCGCAGCGTGAAGTCCACTGCTTAATCGTGCGTTGTTGTTAGTGGCGGACGGGATCGAGTCGGCTCCTACTCGCTCGTGTCCCTCGAGACCGTGCGAGAGCGAGCCGCGCCGAGGTGACTCTCTACATTACTCTACAATCTCTACATCGTTGCATCCTCGAGGCTTCCTCGCGACGGGACACTCTCCGCGGCTATGCCCACGCTGATGCAACCGGTAAGTCTCGTCTTACGACATCCGCGATTATCGCGCAAGGAAGGTGGAAGGACGCGAGACTGTGGCTGATTAGCTACGCGAATTAACGCCGGCGACTCCAAGGATTCGGCGTCGCCCGAGTTTCATGGAGGTTCACGTATTTTCTCGCGATTCTAATTGGATTTCAGGATTTAAATCCATTTGTACTTTATACCGTGCGTGAAAGTGTACGAATATTAATATATTATTCAGTTTGCACGATAGATGTATAAATATACTGGAAAGTACACCAAGGATGGGAAAGCGGAAGGGGAGAATTGACAAAGTCACGATATTTTCAGACGTCAGAAAACGGAAAAGAAGCTTCCGGATTCCGTGCTCGACGATCTTAGTGTCGCTATTTTTTTTCTGTTCCTCCTCCCTGGCGATCCCGATCGGCCGCCTTGCCGATCCCGGGTTCTTAACTGGCGAGAGGAATGTTCCAGTTTTGTTAACTCGCGCCGACGACATACCAATCGCGAAGGAATGTATGTCCTGCGCCGCGCGAAACGTAAATAAACACGGCCGATATGCCGTATCCGTGATATAGACGTGGGCACGCGAGAATTTCTGAGCGGATATATTCGTAACACGCCATCTGAGACTCCGCTCCAAGGTAGATTCTGCACCCTCCGCCGTGGCCGACGGCCCACGCGCCGTGGAAGGGTGACCCGTGACCCTCGGGGGTGACGAGGCCGCACGATGAGAATCCGGGTCGGTCGCGGCCGGTCGATCCCTCCCCCCCCCTCCTCCCCCCCTCCCGAGGGGATGGAGACCCGCAATCGTGAAGCTTTTGATGGTAAACACGTGCTCCGCATTACGATACACCTCGGACGAATTCCCCGAAATTCCAATTATCCGGGAATGTGGCAGAATTATCCGAGTTTCGCGTAAATCTCTGCGGTTTGATTCTTGAAAGGTATCTTATACGAGAAATTACATTTTTCTTGGAGTGAGATCCCATTCCAGAAAAAGTAAAAATACTACCACTATTGAAAAAAGAGTGAAAATATTTGCGCTCTTGAATAAGAATGGCAGAATTCACTTCAAAGGGATGAAATGCTATTCCAAAAAAAAAAAAAAAAAAAGAGTGAAAATTTTCTACTCTTATTCGTGAGTAAAAATACCTTTCACTCTTTTTTTCAACAGTGGCAGTATTTTCACTCTTTTAGAATGAGATTTTACTCCAAGAAATTTAGAGAGTAGAGAAATCTGTAATATACATAACGTATATTATGATATTTAATACTTAATTACCTCGGCAAAAATGAGGAATTATATTTGTATTTATATATTCTATTAGATTTTTTAATTTGTGAGGAAGACTAATATGTCCCGTTTCTACCACTATATATTAACTTTAATCTCGGTTCAACTTACTCTTCATCTCTTTCTAATTCTTAGAACTAAGAAAAAGTGAAGACTTAAGTGAAGACTTAATTGAACTATCGTATTGTTTGTAAATTGAACTTGGTAGAAATGGGCTTAGTAGAAATTAGTGAAGTAAAGTCGAAACGTATCCTATAATTTTCTCTCTCTTTTTTTTTTCTTTAGATATATATATATTTATATACAGTGCTGAAATAAATATATATTCTCTCTCTCTCTCTCTCTCTCTCTTCCCCCCCCCGCCTCTGTCCCCCTCCTTTCCTTCTTTCTTTCTCTTTTTCTTTTGCTTTCTCTTTTAATTATACGTTTCTGCCATCGCAATGATAAATCCTAAATTAGATCCTAAATTAAATAAATACGCCGGCAGAATGAAGAATTAGCCGTCTCCCGGATAAGACGGATTTCGTGGACGACACAACAAAAGATTGATCGAGCTGATGACCTCCACAATTACCCGTGACGATTCGACAGTCGAAAACTGAAATTCTGGGAAAAGCTGCGGAATGTGTTTTCCGGCGGCTCCCTCATACCTAAAGAATTTTTGTTTTTTTTTTTTTTCGCGAATTCCATGAACGTACCGCGCCACGCCGGCGTCCTTCAGAAGGCGCTCTGTTTTCGATTTCGTTCGCGCCGCGCAGTCTATCGGCGTCGCTCGTATAGTTCGTGTACGATAGAGGAAGATCCGTTAGAATAGAGGTATGTACGTCGGATTTCTAAAGTAAAACATGGATTTCTCGTTAATAGGGGAGTGTTTGCAACAATGTGAATTTAGATACGGTGAACGCTAAAGTCATGTTATCCTTTTCTTAGTTAGTTGTTAAAAAGAAGACCTTACCTTAACGTTCACCGTATCTGGATAAACGGTATTGCAAAAACTCTTTAATGATTGATGACGAGCCTCTGGGAAAACAGACGAGCTACGAGTGCGACCAAGAATATCGTGATACTCTGATATAATTAGTGTATTCGAGACATACTACTACTCGTCTGTTTATAAATTATAAGTAGATCTATATCATATTACTTGTAATTGCTTATGTGCGTCAATTGTGTGTAATTTGGGATACTTGCTCATACCTAGTGAAAGCGGGAACCTGCAAGACGCCGAGAGTTGGGAAACCGGATAGTTTTTTGAATTCTCTAAACAATTGAGTTCGGCAAGGACGAGTGAAGGACTTCGAAAAAAAGCATACTTTTGTAAGAATCCAGTTTTCAGTGTGTAAAGCACCGTGGAATTCCGCTTTCGTAAAAGGGAATTTGATATCACGCGCGTCGAACTACGACGAATTACTTACTTTCACGGAGAAATCAGCTTTACGCGTATCCAATTTCCATTCACGTACTCGGCTTACGGCACAGTTGAAAATTTGTACGATGAAAAATTAAACATCCGTTGCCCAATTTATGACTCACGCGTAATGAAAGCTGAAGATCCTCCTCCATTTTAATAAGTTTTGTGTGAAAGTTATAAATTTTTATTCTCCCCTGAAGTTCTACGCCGATGAAGACATCATGACCTTATTTGTCATTCATAAGTAATAAATGAAGGCATGATGATATCCTGTGATATCATTATGATTCTGTGTGTGGGAATATTCGCGATAGAATATTATTCGGGATATGTGCGGGATTAGTAACTACTAAAGTAAACATTGATTTTACAGTCAGACATCACACTGGTGAACGACGAGAGCGACGAGACGGACGTCGGATTCGACCAAGGCATACCGATGCTTCATCAGGATTCGCTGCACCATCAGGATGCAACGCAAAACCGAGAGCGCAGCAAGCTGCTGCTGCGTAAACTAAGCCAGACCCGCGAGCGAGAGCGAGGCAAGGAACGCGAACAGGAGCGTGAGAGATTGCATCAGTTGCAATCGATCAACAATCTGCTGCTCGATTTGCCAACGCCGCCGTCGCCGTCGCATCTTCCAAATTTTTCGCAGGACGCCTCCCAGTCGGACAAGAACATCAGCACCGATGGTAAGACGGAATGCTTTTTGCCCCACGAGATTTACTTAAATTGGGTCAGCTCCAGTTAAAGATTTGTCGATGATAAAGTAAAATTATCAGGAACTTTGAAAATTCTCTTAGAAACTAGGACTGATATTCCATAGTCTGTTCCTATTTAAAGACTTAAGATAGTAAAATGGTTCTTTGATTGGTTTGTTACATTTTCAGGTTTTAATCTGTAATTGGAACATATTCTGATGATCCTTGGACTTTTCTTAACTTTTAAGTAGTAGATTTAAAATAATTTTATGTTTCACACAATCTTATTTTTTACAGTTTTAAGCTTAATTGTTTTAAAACGTAATAAAATTAATGAAAATTTTAGTAGGTCCTAAGAGCTTATGTTTCTTTAACATAAAAAATATATTTCTGTTCTGTGTTAATATATAAGAACCTGTTGTGAATACCGTTCTAAAAATAATTTTTGAAAAATCTAGACTTTAAGGAATTTTTTGAGCCTCTCGATTCTTTATCTCGCACTTTTTTTTCATTTTTCTTTATGTGATTGTAGTGTGCTAAGGGCTGTCGCATCCACTTCGTACCAGTAATTATAAGACGTACTGTAAGAATTAGCCAATTACAATCAAGAATTATCAAATATTTTCTTATTAGCTCTGATTAGCTAATTTTTATAATACATTTTACGGTACGTTTTATGGTACGAAAAATGTGTGCAATGGCCCTAATGATTTTTTTCCTACAGGTGACAGCGCAATCTCTGATATGTTCGGACTGGGCTTGCCTCGAGGATCTCTGATGGGAAATCAATCGACGATCGGTTCCTCAAGCTATCGTAATTATCAGTACAGCAGTTTCGACCAAACGCAAGGATCTTTACAACACGAGGTAAATTATAAGATGAAAAAGATCTATGACATTTTTTTTTGTTTCAATGTAAGACTTCGAATTCTTAATGAAATTATTAAAAGTAATGAGAAGTTTATTTTTATTATGACGAATATGGTTGAATGATACTTTAATTGAGAACATATAAAAAACGATACACGATCGAGATATTTAATATGGTTTTTATTACAACTTGATAATAGTAGTAGAGTAGGTGGATCAGTAGGAGCGTCGATACGATGCTGTCGGTTCGTGATAAGGCTCATTACCATTAATATACAAAAACAACATAGTATAAAGACCTCGCGAGGTGATCCTAAACTGAAATGATACAATTTAGTAATCGACAGAAGATGATGCAATTTAATTACATCGGGAAAAATAAATTATAAGGTTATTTATAAATTAATAAATAAACATTTTTTGCGTATTTCCAAATAAATTTTTACTCATTTCCCAAATAAAATTTTACTTATTGCAAACAGAAAGTTTGTCGTATGAGAAAGAAATGTATATGTTTGCTTAATTTTATATTATTTTATTATATTTTATTTCATATTGGCAATATCTCACAGAAAATTATACTGCTACTCTGACGCTACTATTACTACCCGAAATTGCTTTCCACTGTGAAATAAGAATACATCCGACTCTACAACGGTTTGATAAAAAAATGCGATAACTTTGGTAAATTGTAAATTTTACATGGAGAATGACAATAAAGATGATAAACGCAACATAAAGCATATTGCTAGAGGCATTTACTCGGCGGTGCAATAACCCGAACAATGAACATTCTTCCTATTGGAATAACTCCAACTACCTTATTCCATCTCATTTTCCGATTCCAGCACTTAACAGTCAATGTTTGTACTATACTGTATTATATATTACATGGATATCACAAAACTACTATGTTTCCTTTCAATGATTTATTTCGTAGCAAGTCCGCAACTGATTTTTTTTTTTTAAATAGAAATTTTATCTCATTCATTACTTTTCAGGTTATGATGTATTACAGCAAATATTTGAATATTTCAAAGAACAAAATAGAGTTTTATTTATAATAGATTTTTAATAAAGAATTTGAGTTAAGTGTAATGACCTAAAT
Organism: Trachymyrmex septentrionalis; assembly: GCF_001594115.1. Taxonomy (NCBI): domain Eukaryota; kingdom Metazoa; phylum Arthropoda; class Insecta; order Hymenoptera; family Formicidae; genus Trachymyrmex; species Trachymyrmex septentrionalis. Next base: position 3,812,099 of record NW_017305778.1, on the reverse strand, counting down.
AAAATGTATGGCGCTAAGCAATCTCGATGGCCGGTCGAGAATCCATTGCTCCGAGCCAAACGGCTCTATTAGAATGCATGTCTCGCCTTCCTTTAATTCGAGCCGACGCAAAGTTGTTACCATTTCAAAAGATCGCACTCTCTTCGCACTCTCGCACTGTCGCGTAATATTGCGTTTCAATTTGGATGTGTTCCAAGTACTCCGAAACACATGTGCGCGGAGAATATTCCTCGTCTCTTCCTGTTTCTCTTCGAAATGCAAATTTCGGCATGCTGCTTAACCAGATATGAAATTCTAAACTTGAATTTATTTCTCTACGTCATTTCTCTACAAGATTAATGTGTTAACGTAGCATATTAATTTTTGTATTCTCACAGCGTCAAAATCTTTGAATACATGGAGACAGTGTCAATTTTTCATCTTATAGTATTCATAAGAGAAGTACGATTTGTTTATAAAAAAATAGAAGTTAAAAGTTACTTTCGACTTTTCATTCTGTCGATATCGCGACTTGACCTCTCTATGTATAATTACGTATTATTTGTGCACACAGTGTCGGAATCATGGTTTCTGCTCGAATACCTCAGGCCTGGATATTCCGAGCTCACCGAATTCAATGACTACTCCCGGCAGTCCGAGCACACCTGGCAGCTTCACTTCAGATCCTTACAGCTATTCGTCCACTGCCAGTACCAGCACAAACACGCCGTCCTCACCAACCAGTCGACCGTCATTCCAATATCCGGGCTCTTCATCATCACCCACCGATTCGTCATATTTTGGCCGTCCTATACGAGGCTGCTCTACACCATACAGGTAATTAAGTATCAGTGAAATGAGGACAAAAAAATCGCAAAAGCATTAAGTCTAATAACACAGTTTAATACTTTATTTAGAACCCTTTTTTGTGTTCTAAATAAAGTGTTTTCCGATGGATTTTTGTTCGTTGAAAACGAATCCGGCCGTGAAATTTACTGAACACGTCAGGTTTTCAAGAAAATTGAGATTAAAATTGGCGTTTTTTGTCATATTTATCACTTTTTTGCCAAAATAAATTTTTTTCCATTTGCGTAATTAGCATATTATAAATCATATTATAAATCAAGTTGAATATATATAATATGATTATTACTATTTATAAATGTATAAAATATAAGTACATGAATTATAATAGTAAGAAATAAACGATTTCATGGGATAGTTGGCGTGCCAAAGTGCGTGACTATGTTCCTAATCAGTAAAAATATTTGGAAACGTAATTACGTGTGAAATCTCTGACAGTGCGCATTATAATAACTGTACCGTGATAAATATAAATTTATTTTTTAGGTAAAAGCGCTTTAAAGTGGCGTAAACAAAATTGAAAAAAAAATTTATTTTGGCCGCAAAAAAATTGTAAATATGACCAAAAATTTTTGCACATTTAATCTTAATTTTTTTCAAAAACCTGACGTGTTAAGTCAATTCCGCGACCGGATTCGTTTTCAGCAAATAAAATCTATCGGAAAACACTTTGTTTATTTAGTTCTCTAAAAAAGGTACATTTTTCTATAATTGTGTAATATAAAATAAAACTTACAAAATAAAATTTTTCTAAATATTTAAGTTAATATTGAATTTTAATTTGCAATAATGAACTTAAGAAAACGAATTTTAACATTTGCTACTTCTAGACAAATTAACATATGTGTATATTAATTCTATTCTATTAGCTATATTAACTTAATGTCTAGAATTGAATTAATTACATTGTAAAATATTGTTAAATATTGATAGACAATTATCGAATTTTAATATACTTTGTATATTCCACAAATGGTAATTTATTGGTACTAGTGATTGTGGTAGCCCAACATTGGAATTCTCTCATCTTCTGGGATGTAACGGCTCGCGTTCCAATTCACCGGCGGACTCTGAGACAAGTGGCATTGGTAGCGCGGATGGCTCCTTATCTGACATAATATTGGTGAGAAGTTAAATACTCGAACATAAATATTTAATTGCCTAAATAATATATCGTTCCCTAAGCATTACTGTCAAAAACGCTCATTTATAGAATTGTTTGTCGTTGAATTCTTCATCGAATTCTTGCTTCCCGCCGTCTCTGGACTCCATAATATCAAAGACAAACACGTGCCCGAACAACAGAACGGCGTTTGAGCGTATGGCTGTAAAAAAATATTTGTCATCGTTACAACAGAATTCAACGAGCTCGCATTATTACCAGCATCATCACGGACTCGGGCAAAATCGCAGTAATTTTCTCAATTCTCTCTTGAGCCATGAGAAAAATTGCTGTACCGGACTTGGAAATGCTGCGCGCAGATTGGCCCAACCAGTGTCGCTCGATCGTGTAGCGAGGTCTCACCGAAATGCTGCTGGTCAGTATCGTATATATGTATGGTATACATGTACATGTGTGTGTGTATGCGCGCGCGCGTGTGTGTATAAAAGACTTGCAATTATCTCACATTATTGTAATTATTTATTAACTATACAATACAATAAATTATTCAAATAATACAAGATTGCTGTAAATTTGCATCCATATTCTATATATTACATTCTATACATTTTTTTAATGAATTTGAAAACTTCTTTGATAAAAACATCGCAATATTGAGTTTTGAGTTTTAAACTGAAAATGATAAGTTTTTATGAATAAAGTTTTTTGTTTCAGTTTAAATCTTTAAAAATTTTATTTTGTACAAAATTTTAAATTCCTAATTATTTTCGAATATATTGATTAAATCATTGGAAATATATATTGATTAAATGATTAATGGAAATATCGAAACAAATTGATATTGAATTGACTTTTTATTTTAGCACATTGTTATCCAACATGTACATGGAGTGGTTTTCTGCCTCAAAGCATCGAAGAACCAGTCGCTTATTCTCCCAAAGTTTTTCTGGGAGGTGTACCATGGGATGTTACAGAAGCTATCTTAATTTCAACATTTAAACAATTCGGACCGGTTCGTGTAGAGTGGCCCGCAAAAGCACCATCTGCTCAGCCAAAAGGATACGCTTATATTATATTCGAATCAGAGAAACAGGTGTATATTAATTCTATTTTTATTGAGTATTGATTTGATAATGAATATTTGTTATAGAAGATAAATTATTGTGAGATAATGTGATTGTATATAAACTACTTTCAGGTCAGGGCAATGTTGTCCTGTTGCACTCACGACATTACCAATGGAAAAAGATGGTATTACAAAATTATATCCAAGCGTTCAAAACCGAAAGATGTACGTCAATAACATCATGCATATATCCGGAATTGTATCATTAAAATTGAATCTTGTATATTTTATTATTTTAGGTACAAGTGATTCCATGGATTCTCGAAAATAGCAACTACATCAAATCATCATCACAGAGACTCGATGCACACAAAACGGTATTTGTTGGTGCACTACACGGAATGTTAACGGCCGCAGGACTGGCGAAAGTCATGGATGATCTTTTCCATGGAGTTATTTACGCAGGTAATTATTATTTATTTCTTGATTATTAAATATTTTACTTTTAATCTTATATTTTATTTTATATTATATAAATAATTTCTACACACGCATATATTTACAAAATTAATAAAAATAAATATTATCTTAGGTATAGACACGGATAAGTATAAATATCCAATAGGATCCGGCCGTGTTACATTCAGTACGAAACAATCGTATTTTAAAGCGATCACTGCTTCCTTCATAGAAATTAAAACTGACAAATTTACAAAAAAGGTACGCTGGATAAAATTATGTATAATTAATACTATTATTTTAAGATAAAACTTCTATATTATATTATTCTATTGCAGGTACAAGTGGATCCGTACATCGAAGAATCGATATGCTCCGTATGCGTTGTGCAACAAGGACATTACTTCTGCCGTGATGTGGTATGAAAACTTAATTTTTAATTATATTTTTATATAGAATTCTAATTTCTATCTTTTATAAATACTTTTGCTTTTAACATCATGTTATTTATGTGCTCATTATATGTTCATGATATACATCTATAATTTTTTTTACAACTCGCTTTATACGTACCTATATTAAATTCTGTACGATTTGTTTTCAGGCTTGCTTCCGATACTTTTGCCGCAGCTGTTGGCAATGGCAACACGCCGTGGACTCGATGTCACATCACACACCTCTGACGCGGAACTCAAAGACGAATCAAGTAATAGGATTGAATCCGAATTTCGGAATAAACAACTGTCCCCGTATATCAAATACGACCATGATCTAAAGGAGGTGACGTGTGAAAACAATATCTTATGTGCGGCCAGTAAAATTGCTTTTTGTTCGCGCGCCCGTCACCTCCCTCTTTTTTTTGTTCCTTTTTGACTCTACCGGTTATAACCGACGTTGCGCCGCCTGACCTAGAACATCGGGTAACAGGGTGCAGACTTAGTTTTTATCGCGTAGCCGCAGATAGCTTAGAATTAGTCCGACATACGGGGACACGCCGATTGAGCTTGCGAACGCGCAACGATTGGTTCATTATCGTTACCGTGCGTGCGAAAGGACAAGATGAATATTGAAAATCATGTTTGTTCCAAAAAAAAGTTCCTATTGCGAACGCAGTTTTTACTACGTTCGAGAAAAACGATATATTTTTATTTAGTACGTTCACTTAGAGAGACAGGTTCTCTTATCGATTTTTTTTTACCGCTAAATATCGCCAAAACAGTAGATGCTAGGATTATGGCCGTGATCGTGCATTAGGAATACGCACATGTACACGTACGTGTATACACAGTTTTTTTCGTTAAGAGTCGTGAGAATTGTATTGTGGCTTTCACAGTGACAATAATTTTTTACGCGAGACACGATAGGGCTCCGTTATAGCAATTTTGAGCTGGGCTCAATGAAAAACGTAGAAACTCAGGAAATCTAATAGCATCGTCAGCATCATGCGTTTATCGTGTTAAAGTATTACGCTTAATTATGTATTGTTACGATAATGCTATAGAAAAGATTATTCTGAAATGGCGAGATAATAATTATTTTGTAATTATTTGTCATTACTACATTGCGCGCGTAATCTGATAATAATGTGATATAACGAGAGACTTGCCGAATGTACTGTACAACTCGCTAATCGTTCTTCCATTACGATACTTGTCGATGACGTTAAACATTGTTAATTTTACGTTAGATTACAATGTATCTCTACATTCGATTAGCGGTATAACGTAAATATGTTGCGTTATTGACCGCGATCGACTGGATTTTTGTACTATTAGCCGAAGCGAGCGGCTGCCACAGATATTTCGCTCATATGGATTGTTTAACGGTTGACGAAATGGAGAAGTACATGGTCTACGATTCTGGCGCGGATTGTAGGGGAATTGAGTCGTTTTTATTTTTTTTTCTTTTTTTTCTTACTATGTACAATTATGTTACATCTCTTCTTTAAATAAGGTTTATCCTTCACTCGCGTTTCTCCCGTTTTGATACAATTTTGTTGAATTAAAAGCCAGATTTTTGCAGATATTCGATGTCTGTTTTTATTTTTTATTTGCCATTCCATTTTCATATTTATCAATAAGTCGGTCTTGTCAATGATAAATGTTATTGAGACAGCTCGTCTTAAATATGCGTTCTTAAAATTGAACATTTTATTTCCTTATCTATATCATCATCTTTTACAAACTATAATTTTAACTGATTAATAAAAATCAATTTGATCATAAGCGATTTAAAACGTAATTAAAATAAATGTTATTTTTATTTTAATCTTTTTATATTAATATCAAACCGAAAATATTACGAAGTTTAAACAATCTTATAGCAATCTTCTTTTTACTCAGATTTCACGTTATTGTAACAATTTGTTTATTTTTACGTTAAAGTAATATTTAGTTTGGAATTTTATTGTTGTGTATGCATACGTACGTTTATTTTAACGGGAATGTCGATAGTAATAAGATGTTAAGAAAAAGTAATGCCGATAGATAAAATGAGGGCCAATATATTTGGCCAATAACAAAAGTGCACAATATATTACAATACAATACTTACAAAAGAAATCTAAAACTGTCCGCTCGAGTGATAATAATGAATTTGCATGAGGCAGTTAAATATAAAGCTAATATTCTCTGAAAAATATTTGTGAATGATTCATTATATATCCGATTAAATACATATATATCACTATATATGGTTCACAAATGATAACGTTGCTACATATATAAGCAATTTTTGAAGAAAAGTGCTTTAAAAATTAAAAAATACAAATATACTTTATATCTATTCAAATATATATACGTATATTCAAGGTGCTTCGGATATATTTCAAAGACATTTAATCTGTAAATTATTCTATACAACAATATTATCGAATCTAATTTCGACAGAGTTTTATAGGAAAGAAATTTTAATTACCTAAACAGCATGCCGTTTGAAAAGATTTCAATAAGTCGTGCCTTTTAATGTAATTTTCACAGATTTGTTTATATAACAAAATAAATTATTTTTTAAGCTAAAACTTACAGTATGCATGCATAATGTTGAACTTTTAACGGAATTAGATCAAGGGATCTGCGCTCCATTGATTGGATTGGAATATATATATAGTTTATTTAATTAAATATTTAGTACAGAGAAATATTCTTTTTGGAAAAATTAAATAAGATTGAGATAAAGAGAAATCTGATATAATATTGGTGTAATCGAGCTCCGATTAGTTGTAAGCCATGATGTAATGATGGATAGCATCGTGATGAAAGTCCAAAGTTTAACTTCAGTTTAAGTTCAGATAAAAAGTGCCTCTTTTAGCTTTTATTAATAATCTTCAGGAATTAACAATAATATGTATAATTATGTGTACATAACATATTAAACAAATTTTATGACACTACTATGCATAAACCAGAGAACTAATATAATAACTCAAAAATAAAGCTTCGTCTGAATATATACACGATACTTATATATCCGATTTAAAAGCTTCATTCATGGTTCATAATATTTAACTCTTAATGTTTCGGTCACAATGTTATCATATATACGATATATGTATTTACGGAAAAGTTAAATTTAAATAAATTTAAAACTAATTAGTCATTGTTTTAAGTATTAATTACAAAGTTTAGACTTAATTTTTTCGTATAATATAATTTGTCATTGTCACTAGAAGTTGTGCATACTTAGTGTTATTTAATAAAAGCCTAAAAAATGACAAGGATTTAAAAAAAGTTTTAAAGTGGCCTTTATTTATACAAACAGTTTTTAACAAAAATAGAATAATGTATTATTAGATAAGTACAATTAGATAAGTACAATACAACGAATGAAATCTTTTTCTTGTTCTCTCACTAAATTCCTATTATGTATACGTTACTGGAACTAATAAAGCATTTTTTTACAGCCATATATATATGTATGTAATATTTAATAAAATCGCGAACGAAGATTGAAATATTTTTTTTTATTTCGGAATGCAATTTATATTGTAAAAATGCAAAGTACTTCTCAACTTGAACGGTGAATCTATCATTTTAAAAGATCGTCAAAGCTACAACAAAAATATAATCTAATATATTTTTGATCCGTATTAATTTTTTATTTAATATCAATATATATACAACACAACCTTATACGTAGTATATACAACACATTCACCCATATTTTTTGCAATCGATAAAACCTCTCCCAAACTAATATTTAAAAGTATTTTCAACTTTTTATTTGGCGGCTGAGAGCTTGATAAAGTCCAATTAATGACGATATTGTACCAAGTGCACCAACATGCCATGTTTTTAAACGGCCTCCCCAAAGTACTCCTGGTGGTAAATAGCTGATTGCATAAGAAATATCTAGCATTGTACGTGTGCATGTCAATAGTGCACTTCGTCGATGCTCATTGAGGTCTTTCAATGTGATACTAAATTAAAAAAAAAAAACATAATTAATTTTTATATTTTTTAAAGAATAATATTATTGAGAGATAAATCATTTAAAACTTGATATTATTACAAATATGATAAGATACTCACTGTGTAATAACATTCCTTTTTTTCAATCCTATTTTATATCTTTGAAGTTTTTGTAATAATCTAAACGATCTGAAATAATAATGAAATATTTTACGTTTTATCTTTTAAATGTGTATTTTTAAGAAAATAATAATTATCATAGAATTGTTCTATAAAATAGTGTGCATTTTCAACAACTATGAAAATATTTGAAATATTATAAAACATTTTGGCTTACTTCAATAACGACAGGTGTAGAGAAACTATCCAAAACCAAGTTGTAGCAAGATCCCATTTGTCATTATTAATTGATACAATATTATGCTGGCCAGCCCAAGCAATATGCTCTATGGGAGAATAAATGACGTCTACTACATTTTGTATCACTTGGCTCCATCTAATCAACCAGTCAGGTTCCTATTATTAGATTACATATGAAATTTAAATGACTCTAGAAAAATAACGCAATGCATTTCCATTATATAGTATTCTTGAGGTAGTTAATTAAAAGTTTTCAGCTATGTAGTTAAGTTCTTAATTTTTAATTGTACACAATTAATTTGTATTAAATTAATAGAGATACCTGCTTTCCCCATCCATATGTCATCATGTAGTGAAGCGCTGGAAGATCATCTAGCAAGCGCAACATTACCCTACATTCGCTCATCTGACTTCCAAAGGTCTTGAGTTTCTTTTCAGTACTTTTAGATGAAGTACATGCAGTAAGTAACTTTGCCGCATAAGACAAAGTTCTTAACATCTTATCTCTGCCGGAATATGTTTCCAAATAATTGCTCATGAGTGGAAGATCCATTTTGTCCCTTATTTATCTACAAAAAGAAAGAATTGAGGTGCTTAATAATTTGGCTGTAGGTTTACTGCAACAAAAGTTGTAAAATGTATGCTATAATTAATTTGTTACAAAACAAGAATTTGATATAAATAAAATAGATTAAATCCTCTTATTTTTATCTATTGAAGAAAATATATAAAAAAAGAAATAAGAATATTTAATCTTTGCTTTTGTAAAAATTATAAAATGAATAGAATTATAATAAACAATTCTTAAAAAAAAACTTAATAAAAACTTAAAATTTTAGACAAAAACAAAATCAATTAAGATAATACAGATAGTAACTGTTCCAAGATAAATAACTTTATAATAGGTATCGCAGGATTATATTAAAAAGAATTACTTCTATTCTTGTAATTTTATTTGACATTCATACAAATCACATGCGTTTCCTTGCATTTTATTTGTTTTATAAACAAACAATTCTACATACCTAGAAAAGAGTTTCTATAATCTGTAATACCGACGAGTCTTCTCTTTCTATAATCCTGATGAAATATGCGCAGTCACGCTCAGGTGTATTCTGTTAATATAACAATTGTTTTTATTACGGCATATGTTACAAAGCACATTCGTTCGTCTTTCTCGGTTTGTCATACGAGAGAAAGTCCAGTGATTTGCACATAACCAACATCGTCATCGTTCAGTCTGCATTCGAATTCGTCATGAACCGGTTGTGCCGCACACAAATGCATTGGTTAATACTGAACTGAAGATAATTTTCACATATCTATTCATCTAAAACGATCCTAATTGACATATTCCACTTGGAAGAATAGTCAGCTGATTCGCGTATTTAGTACGCCATCTGGCGTTCGTATGCATCGTATTGTTAGCTTTTTGAATCTTGGTCTTGTCACAGAGTCTGCAATTATTATCGGTGTGTTGTTGCATAATAAAAATCTATTGTTGAATATACAGTGCAAGATCACTGTTAAAGATTATAAAAGAGAATAATGCTCTCAGAAAGCATTTTTCTTTTTCTTTCGTAAATAGATTTATTTATATCAATGTGTGTAATTGTATTATCAAATACAAATTATAAAATAAAAATTTTTATAGAAATAGTTTTCTGCCATTTTCTCTGCCTACAGATGTAGGGACCGTTACAGGTTTCAATAGTAACAGCCATGTGTCAATATTTTTGTCTGATATTGCAAGATACGTACATTACATAATCGATCAACCTCGGGCGTGTATAACTATATTTGTACATTATATTTATGCGTGCACTTTACAAAATATAAAAATAGCTTAAAAATTAATTCAGGATATCAAAGATATCGAGGAAACTCGTTACTTAACTTTAAATACATTAAACTACATTAAACTTTGAAAGTATCATACGAAAAAACTTTGATATCGTAATTAGATAAACATCAGTTGTCAATAAAAAGGTTACACCAATGGTAACGACAATTCTTTACATCCAAACAGCACGGAATATTTATGATAAATATTTATTAATATTCATTTTTTTAAATGTTATATAAATAAAATATTTTATACATATATTTTATATAAAGCTTTATTTGAAATATTATTAAAATATGGACTAAATATTTTATGTAATGTTTATAATAAATATAAATAAATATTTCAATATTTATACAATAAATATTTATGATCTGTGCAATCTAATAGCATTTTCGGCTCGACTACAGATTTGCACCAATCTGGGTTGAATTAATGATATTCATGTTCTCCTATTGACACAATATGTAACGTACATCAATCAATAACAGACATTAATCCAATCCAGGTTGTAAATCCGGTCGGGCCGAAAACGCTGTAAGATCACAAACATATTTACAAAATATTTAAAATAAGTCTTTTGTAAATATTTATAAATATTGCGTGCTGTCTGGATTACTTCGATATAAGAATAAATTAAAAGCATTGTACAAAAGATAGTGTTAACTATAATTAAATTTTAATTGACCTCTACATTAGCATTAATCTCTATTAAATTATGAGTTTAAATTTTGATTATCTTTATCTTTATGCGCTAACGATATACATTTTATGTGTATATGATTAAATAATTGTGGGCTCCAGAAAGCAGAACACAGTCAAGATGTTTGACCTGTTGACGATTAAGCGAAAAATAATTTGTTATTATTTCTTGTTATGTTTTTGTGCCTTAAGACAGTTAAGCTCGGACAAACGATGAAACACAGATTTAGTAGCGAACTGCGAATGGAATTACAGTTTGATGTGAGTAGTTAATTTAAGTATAAAAATTATTTGCGAGCAATAGATTTAATGCAGGTAGTTTAATTCTTTTTGCGTAAAAAGAAACTGATGAAATTATACCAAAATACTAACTTTATATTTGTGATAAATATAATAATAATAATAATAATAATAATAATATAG
>NW_017305778.1:3792087-3800830 GCF_001594115.1 Trachymyrmex septentrionalis | reverse complement strand
AATAATATAGAATAATCTTTTTATATATATATTAAAATTTTAACAAAGAATCATATGTCCTCCAATTTATTACAAGGTTGATACTGACAAGGCTTTTCCATATTTCTTATCAGCGTACACACATGTACATATATTAATGCAACGTTTTTATTATTGCACTCAAAGCAGCTGTCAGAAAAAATTAACGTGTAATAACTTAGAATATGATATATATCAACGTAATGGTACAAATTGGCTTTAAAGCATTCTTTGATAATAAAATTAATAAAATCAGTTTGTAAAATTTTTTCTTCTTGACCAATCAAATGCTTCAAAGTATTTGTAGTGAGATTTCGACCGCACCCTTAATTGCAATATTTCAATATGTAATAGTCCAGTTATTTTAGTAGGTATTTGCCAGACACGAAAAAAATTTGTAATTTTTAATTGCTAGTTAGTAACAATGAATTATATTATCTCTAAACGATTCTATCTGATTATAACACAATAGTATCAATCAGATATATATTTTTTGCTCATCAGATTGTGCAAAGTTCATATTGGTGCCTCCACAGACATCGTACACATCTATACTGTAAAAAATAAAATGTTAATTTTAATTTAAAGATGTACAGTGAATTTTCTAAACATGCAAAAAATATTAAAATTAACATACGTCTTTAAGTTAAAAACTAACGTTTTATATTTTATATTATAGTGTAAAAGTTATAAGACAGGATGAAGCTCGTCAGCTTTGCGAGAATTTTGTTGCTTTTCGAAATTTGCTCTTTCGTCAATGTAATTGCCGTGCAGACATTTGCTTCCAAGAATAACTTTCCTATAGTAGTGGTCACCTGGGATTACAAATATGCAATGAGGAGAGGTATATTAAGATATCTAACTATGTCAAGAATAAAAGATATGCGAAACAATTTAAAGACAGTTTTAATTATTACTCAAGCATGGCACGCGGTATACAGTCTAAACGGAACTGCTCTGGATGCGATAGAGGCAGGATGTTCCCTATGCGAATCCGATATACCGCAATGCAAAAAAACTGTAGGATTTGGCGGCAGTCCGGATGAATCTGGAGAAACTACACTAGATGCCATGATTATGGATGGGTAATGAAATAAAAGCATCTTTTCTTCTTCAGCACACAAGTTATTATACATGTACTTGTTAGTTGGGCGTAATTTTGCCCTACTGAAAAAAATCATGTCCTAAAGTCACATAACGAAATCATGTAATTAAGACAGGTAAATCATCTGACGGATTGTTCGAAATCAGTACATGATTTTTTTTAAATTACGTACTCTGAAAAAAAATCATATGATATCAGAAATAATTTCATCCATATTGTGATTTCGTAGTCATCGAATTTTAAAGACTTGAATAAAATTCGAAATGGAAGAAAAAAAAAACATATCATCGTGTGACTTTTCAAATTATGTGAAAAAAATCACGTACTGGTTTGGAATAATCCGTAGCATTTACTTATCTTAATTACATTATATAACTTGATTTTGTTATTTAACTTTGCGACATAATTTTTATTCAGCAGGGTCTACTCAACAATATAACTATAATCTAACACACATGTGTATGTTACATATAACTTGATGTTTATTGTGTTGTTCCGTTAAACCTATACTTAGCAAGGAGATTATTCAAGAAATGTATTCTTTTTGATAGAGTGTAGGTCGATGGATGTAGGTGCAGTAGGAGGACTGCGGAACGTGAGGAATGCCATTTCGGTCGCTCGTAAGGTGTTGAAGCAAACGAAACATTCCCTAATAGTCGGAGACTCGGCTACGCAGTTTGCTATAAATATGGGATTCAAGAATATGTCTCTGCAAACGAATGAGACCAAACAGATATGGAAGCAATGGAAATCGAAAAAATGTCAACCCAACTTTCCGAAGGTATTGAGAGAGAAGACGTGCTCTTTTTTAGCATATTTTAATTTATTATTACTTCTTCGATATTCTTGCGCTACCTAGAACGTTATGCCGAAACCAGCAAAGAGCTGTGGACCTTATCGCATGATAGAAGATATCGGAAGCAGTAGAAACATGCCAGTAGGAAGCGAGGAAAATCATGATTCAATCGGTATCCTTGCGATAGATTCAAAGGGACGCACAGCTGCTGGAACATCCACGAATGGATTCATGTTCAAGATACCTGGACGTGTCGGAGATGCTTCTATTGCAGGAGCTGGCGCTCCTGATCAGAGAGTCGGTGCAGCTGCCAGTACTGGCGACGGAGATATTATAATGCGATTTTTGCCAAGGTAACATTATGCATTAATATAAACATGTATTTTCCAGATATATTTTAATGAACTAAAATAGAAATTTCATACATTCTATTTTGATTTTGGTCTTAACCTTCCTACTTTAATTTTAAATTTGTTAAGTAAAATTAATATCTAGTATAATATGTATAGTAAGTTTTTAGTAATACAGTGGTCGAAACTAAGTTGAATACCATTTTTGCAGCTTCCTGGCGGTAGAGGAAATGCGTCATGGAGCGTCGCCAATGGAAGCTGCTAAGAAAGCGATTGACAGAATCACCGGTCACTATCGTAACTTCTTCGGCGCGGTGATCGCGTTGAACAAAAAGGGAAAATACGGAGCAGCGTGTAACGGAATGTGGAAATTTCCTTATTACGTCGCAACTCCCACTTTAGATCTTAGATTACATTTTGTTCCATGCACCAATTATAATTTTTCTAATAATTAGGAAAATCATTCATTTTTACGTTTTTGCGAACTTTAAAACAGTACGATGCTATTTGTAAATAAATAGGTAAAAGTTTTGTATATAATAAATTATATAAATTTGTATCCGTATAACATTATTTTTCTTAAATGTTAATAACATCTACGAATTAATTATGGCAACAAATGTTGCGCTTACTGTCGCATATTTCAAGTATTAGAAAAAAAAAATGCATATATTTAAATGTTACTATAATTTGCAAATCTTATGGAGAAAATATATTACCTATATATTACCTATATAATGATTTTTAAACAATTTTTAGACGAAATATACATACAATTATCATTTACTTGCCTTTTTTTTATTCCACTTCTAATTTCTGAAGATCATTTTTCCGCATGAGAAATCATTTCGTTTCCATGGGAACGATTCGCAAAATCAACATGGATTTTAATGGAAACTTAAAATTGATTAAAAGATCACTATCAAAAGTAAGAGAAAGAAGAAGACGCACAAACAGAGAGTAACGTAAATAAAGTGTCATCAGGTTATTTTTAACAAACTCATTTATTAAAGTACTAAAAAGGATGGAAACGAACAAAATCGAAAAGTTGCACATATAAATATCAAGTAGTAAGAGTAGAAGAATAATATATTACGAACTATATATCGCGCGCGGGGATGCGGTGGAGAGGGGGGCAAAGGAAACGGGGTGGCGATCGTGCCTTTTGGCTCGCTGATTCTACATTCGAGACGTCGTAAAATATATACACATGTATCTTGTTTCTCTGCGTTTCTTTTTTTCTTTCTTTCTTTTTTTTTTTTTACGGGAGCATTCATCGAGGAATCGAGGATGGGAGATGAGAGCTCGAACGGTTCGGAGCAGTAATTGTTCGTTAAATCGGAAACTAAATCTTCGTGACTGTAATTACGAAATGTCGATTTTACAATTCGTATACAAGATACGTATTATGAAATTATTCGGAATGGATTCCGATCGGAATTAATTCGGTTCTTTTTTTTTTCCTACAAATAGAATTCTAGGAAATAATTGAATAGTACCGAGATCGGAATAAATTTCATAATACATACTCAGGTCAACCGTTTTAAAGTCGTGACCCTCGTTTCGTACTCCGAACCCTTCGCTCGATTGCACGCACATAACCGAGAGAAACGTCTCTCGCCGGATTGGAACCGCGAATTCGGGATCAGGCGAAAGCAAACAGGACACCGTATATCCATGAAAGAATTGATCTATTTTATAGCATTTCATTTCGAGAAAAGAAAAGAAAAGGTGACCCTTATAATTATAACAAACACGTCGTCAAATACGAAGTAGATCTTTTTTTTTCTTTTCACACATTTTCGCTTATTCGCGGCGTCTGCCTGCGGAGAGCCGTGGAATTATTTAAATCCTCACCGCCTCTAACCGTTTCCCTTCTCCTTCCTTCTTTTGTTTTATCGTCGTTTTGAACATCATTTAGTCGTTTTTTTTTTTTTTTATTATACTTTCCCAATACTCTACTTCTCTTTTCATCCGGTCGGTATCGCTCTCTTTTCTTTCCCCTTTCTTCTCCTTCTCTTTCTCACTCCCTCTTTCCAACGATATATATTTATGTATATATATATATATATATATATATATATATATATATACACATATATATACATCTTTAGCGGGTTTGCACGAAGAAATTTCGCCGTGCGTTTTTCTTTTAATACAAAACATAAAAATCATCGTCGTCGTCATCGTCATCGCGTCGTATATTTCAAGAGAAAAAGTAACGCTACGTCGCTTTTTTTAAAGAGATCTTAACGGATTTTCCTCCCCTGTAAAACGCAGCACAGACAGACAGACAAACCGACAGACAAACAGACAGACAAGGAGACAGATTTAAGATAAGATTACACAGACAAACGGTGGACTACATTGTCGACAATCGTGGCTTCTCCTTCTTCTTTTCTCTTCTTTTTCCATCTCTTTATCTTCACAAAATGTCGTACACGCACGCTACACGTTCTCTCGCGTACTTCTTCCATCATCTACTTTCCATCCCTCATCATTTCTCTCTTTCTCTTTCATTCATGTTCTCTCACTATGTTTCTTTATCTTCCACACGTTCGTAAATTCACACACATACGATCGCGCGCATACATTTGCATTAGCTTCCCATAATTAGCGCACTCACACCCAAATTTCTCTCTTTTTCGTTTCTTTTTTTTCTATTTCTTTTCGTCGTCGATGTAGCTCCTTTTTTCCGCTTTGAACACTTTTTTGGGGAGGTGGGTGTCAGACTCTGCCATATTCTCTCTTTCCGCTAACGATTATTATACAAAATAATTAGAAAAATGTACAAAAATTCATAAAAATAGTAATAGTTACATAGTACAAGTTACTTTTGGGTAATTATAATAATGTGTGTACGTGTGTGTTCATGTGTGAGTGTACATAGTATAAGTGTGATCGAGAAACGAGCATGAAAGTACGACCCTACTGATAAATCGTTCCAACGAGACGAGTCGGAACGCGTCGCGGCAAACGATTCCCCGAGGAGGCTCCCTCTCTCCTTCCTCGCGGAAAATCATTTCCCGACGGGATATCGTGCACGCCAATAATTAATAAATATTAATGTCGTTGCTTATACGTACGTACATGCGTGCGCGGGATGTACCGTTGACTATTCAGTTGACGACAGGCGTCTCACCCTTTGCGAATAAAAATAAAATTTCTAACAACAATAATAATATTCACCTAACATATGTACGTTGACGTAGCGTTAACGCTGCCACATTCCGTTAATTCGCTCTTACATTTTGACGAAGATGCCCTTTAAAACTTTTTAGAGTAAATTTCACTCTGAGGAGTAAAATCTCACTCTTACAGATCGAGTATCGAGTGAACGTTTTTCAAGGCCGGCTCAATTTTCACTCTTTAAAACAGGATTGGTGAAAATCAGATTTTAAACATGTTTTAAATCGTTTAAAAAATGCTAAATCGATGTTTTCGACATGCTTTAAACATATTTTTATCTATAATACCGTTTAAAGCATGTAGAAAGCGTTAAAATATGTTAAAAAAAAAAAAAGAACATCTTTTGCCATCCCTCCTTTAAAGTGAGATCTCACTCCAAAGGTTTTAGAGAGTAACTTTAATCTTCAGAAATAATTTTTAACTTTCGAGTTTCCTTTCCGCGAGCCGGCCGAAGAGCTCCGACATTTTCGAAATTCCGAGGCGAAACCCGTCTAATCCGTTTCCCGAAAGAATCCGTCGTCAACAAGACATTTTTCCGCGATAACGGTCCATTCCGCGCGAACGCATTTGACAACAGTGTTCTCTCTTTCCGTTCATCCGTTTATTCGCGTTTCCTTTCTAGTCGCTCTCTCGCACACACTCTCCCTCTCACGCGTTCTGCCTCCCATCGCAGGTCTATACATTTATATGTACATACACATTTATAATATACATGTATACTACGTCAGACGCAAAGACGATTTCTGCCCCGCTGCATCCGCACCGTGTCACGTGCGGCAGCTGCGGTTAAGGAAGAGCAGAAAAGAACTTGAAAAATTCGAACTCCGGATAATTGCGTTATTATTTCCGAACGATAAATTACGCGTTACAATTTGAAGAGTGAATAAAGATCTAACGATAGGTATCTCTCTTCGCAGCGAGAAACCGTGAGAGAAAAATCAGACAAGGGAAACTGACTCGATATCCCGTCCGCGAGCAATTTCACTAAAATCCTTGGTTAAAATATTTACCCTTGATTGCAGCAGATCGAGAATTTATCCTACGCGAAACCGCACGCATCACGGACCCCACATTCGTATATATATGCCCGATATACCTTAACGTTATTTAATGCCACAATATATATTCTCCGTGCGACTCCAGATCAGCAGGGGAGATTCCTCGCCCATTTAGCGGCAGATACGCTTCGGATTTTCTTTATCTAAAGAGGGAAAAGAACGAGATAAAAAATTGGTGATACGCCTACGTGAGCAGCGAGACAGATCGCGCTAAACGAGCGAGGATTCAAATAGATGGAATTTCGCTAAACGCTGCGTGATCATCGATGTGGAATCGTTATCAGTCTCCCGTTCATTAAAAACGAGCGATCGTTAAATACGCACGCTTGAAAACGTCGAGAATTCCGGGTGATCGAGAGAATCGACGAGAATACATTTACCCTCGATATTATATTCCCGACTGATTTCAGAACGGAGGAGTTTTCAGAGTCACTCGCGCTTTGTGTATGCACTGAAAAAATAACTACTAAACTTCAATAAGTATTTAAATAATTTTCTAAGTAAATATCTGCTAAATGTAAGCATATATTTATTTGGTACAAAAATCATTAATTTCATTCAACTACCATTCTTCTATTGAATAAATATTTATTTACGATAATAGTAAATGCTTACTTAGTATTATTAAAGAAAAAGAAATATGCAATAAGACTTAGTAATTTCTTTCTCAGTGCGGCAAACGTTGAAACTGTCAACCCTTTCGTGAACAGCGGGACATATCTTAGCGTCCCACTGAGAATTTCTCTCAATAAGTTCGATGAGACATCTCTCTCTGTCCCAGCGATGATAAAGTGTTCATCAGTGAAGATTATCAAAAAAATTAAATTTCGGTCATGAAAGGGTTAAGAAGAAACTGTTCAGTCTCGATGATTCTCATTTACGATTGAGCGTGTTTGCCGTACAGAAGAGCTATCGGCGAGAAAACCTCTCGTCGCAGTCGACTCCACATTTCTCTCGCACGGAGCCGCACGTACATTTCATTAATACGCACGAATCTAAACGCAACGGCGAACACGTGCGCACACGTACGCATTGCATGCAGTATTGCGTGTTTACCTCCGCAATTTATCCCGGGGGGGGGGGGCGTATATCTCCGTATTCTACGTTTTGCGCCTTCGGGGAATATCCTTCTCACCCCTTTCCTCACACGTACACATTCGCACACACGTACGCGCGAAAACGCACACAGGCATACGTCACACACGCAAACTGTCCCTCGCTCTCTCTCTCTCTCTCTCTCACGGCTAAATATATTTATAACAATATTCTGCGACCAAAAAATAAACTCTATTATGTATTACCCGCTAATTAAGCTACGATTATCGATCGATCACGGCTATGTTTTACATTTACGAAGATTCCGTCGACTCCGGATAGAGATAACGTATTGCGTGAGTTCCTCGGTTCGTTGGCCTGGTGCGATGGGCTCTCGTAGGATACTTTACGTTTCCTATCTCTTTCATCTCTCTCTCTTTTTTTTTTCATTATTTTTCTTTAGATTTATTTCCTATCGGGGCTCCCTCGGAACGAAATTCGGGCGACCGTTTTCGGAAGGAAAGGAAGAAGAGCGAGGAGTTCGCTGTCGAAGCGACACGCAAGACGCGTCTCCTTCGTTGATCGTTTCTTCGCATGTATTTATGGAAAAACAAAAAAAAAAACAAAAAAAAAATCGATAAAGGACGCCCGTAGCTCGAGGGTGGACCTTGGCCCGTCGGCTGTTAAATTGCGTTCTCCTTTTTCCGCTTCCGACTCTCCCGTGCCAACGACCAGTCTCAACGAAAGCTCGCCGTTAAAAGTTAACGGGTAAATTGAGCATAGTCGACAGGAGCGATCGGAAAATGCGATCGACAATGCGATGAGGATTGATGTACGCGACGATCTCGTCCGACGATCGATGACGACGCGGGGAGTGTCGCGTAATTGAAAGCGATCAGTGATCTCGCCGCGCCGGTGCGATCTCGCGCACAATTGCACGATCCCTCGATCGAAGGGTAAATGCGAACACACAGACAGCCGTCTTTTCTCCCCCTACGAGTAAATAATACTGCGCTACTGGTTCTCACAGTGAGACGGGAGCTCGAAAATTACATAGCCGCACGACACACGATGCTATTTCCCATATCACGAGCTCTCTGTATATAACGTACGGTTCGCAAATAAAAAATATTACATTATAAAATATTCTTATAAAATATAACTGTTAATTTTTTTTTTTTTTACAGTATAC
>NW_017305778.1:3791139-3792037 GCF_001594115.1 Trachymyrmex septentrionalis | reverse complement strand
AAAAAAAAAAAAAAAAAAATCACTAAAAAAATATTTGTTAATTAAAAAAATTAAGACAATGGTTTCAAGCGCGAGTCGACATACAGACATCAAGAACGACGAGATGGCGACGGATAGATTAAAAAAAATTTCTTAAATGATTTTATTATTGTACAACGACGTGTGCTGATTCTTGTATCGTTTTTTGTTGTAAGTTAATAAAAAGTACTGGTTAATCAGAAAAATATATCGTTTAGTATTGACACAATTATAAAAAAAAAAAATAATAATTACGACTACAGCGTGTGACGACACATATATCCAGAGATTTAAAAATGAAATGTAAAAAATAATTTATTTTCTCCACGCACGCGACCATATAATCCATCGAGCCTACAGATATAATACGTTTCAGTCGACGATGAGTTTTGCTACACTTTTAATTACAAGACATGCGAGAGTGTAAAATGCTAAAAGATGGAGCTCTTAAAAAAGGATATTATCAGCGATATCGTCGTTTTTTCGTATGCGAGAAACATAGTTCTCTAATATTTTAAGTCGCTACATTCGATCGCGCGATCAACGCAATCGCGTCTCCGCGAGATCGCGTATTTTCGGTGGTTGGTTTCACGAGACAATTCGCGATCGCGAATGTGAACACAGAAACATAGAGAATACGAAGAACCGAAGTTGTCGCTTCGTAGAAAAATGAGATCCGGAAGATTTTAACGCGTTCGCCACGATCGAAGCTAGAAGATCACTAACTAAATACGATGACTTCCTTGTCCCACCCATATCTCCTTGAATTATATATCCGTGACATGCGCTAATGTGTGCAAACAACTAATTAAGAATCACTTTACGCACTCACTCGCTCTCGCTACACGCGTTTTCTCCTCAATCTCGCTGTTTACACTGG
>NW_017305778.1:3788184-3791039 GCF_001594115.1 Trachymyrmex septentrionalis | reverse complement strand
CAAAAAAAAAAAAAAAAAAAAAAAAAAAAAAAAAAAAAAAAAAACTAAACTTTAATAAATATTTATTTGAATAGTTCTAAATAAATACTTACTAAAATGTAAACATATATTTATTTGATGCGAAAACCACATCGATGTGATTTAACTAGAATTTTTTTACCGAGTGAAAATATTTCTTTACTGCAAGTAAATGTCTATTTAATACTACTCAAGGAAATATATATCGAGATATATAGTAATTTCTTTTTTTTTCAATGCAGCTGTCACTCTTTCCACCTCTCGAGCGAATGCACTCACGCACCAGGCACACTTGTGAAAATTCCTTATTCTTCTCGGACGCACACTCGTTCCCGAAAATCCGCGAATATATCGAACATCAACATGTGCTACTAATATCTTAAGTCGATTGACATATTTTAGAAAAAGGTAAAAAATCATCGTTTCCTAGATCAACGCATTTCTTTTTCCTCTCACTCTCACGATTCGGCTCATGCGGCCACACACTCGACGTCCCGCACATCCATACATCGTTCTTTCGCCACATCCGATTCCTCTTCCACAGAGAAGTTCTCTCTCTCTCTCTCTCTCTCTCTCTCTCTCCCTCCCCCCCTCATCCCAAGTAGAATAAAAAGTCATAATAAATCATAGAACGTCATTATGACGTCATTTGATACACTTAAAAACAATTTTATAAGCGACAGATAAAGTCACGATGATGTCTTTATGATTTTATTACGACCTCGGTGTTCTACTTGAAATTTTCCGCGTCCCTCTTCGAAACGCAACGGTAAAATCGCGCAAAAGCGATTCTCTCACAAAAGACGCACGACCGGTCGTATAAAAAAATATGTAATGCACGAAAAAGGCTGCTTCGTTTGTTCCCCTCGACCCGCACATATCTCACCCTCCCTCCCCCCCCCCTCCTCTCGTCGTCGCTCGAGAAATGTCGATGAGCTGAAAAGTGTCAGAGCGGTCGAAACAACGGCACGATTTTCTACGCGAATCGAGCTTTGCGAAAAGGAGCCGAACGATAATCAAAGCATCGTTAATCGATTCCCAATTGATCACAAAAAATTCCGATTCCACGGGAATCGAGGACAATATACTCAGAAATGTTTCGTAAATGTGATGCGAGAGAAGGACTTCTTTCTCATCGCATTACACATGCGATACTCGCGTGACACGAAATTATAACTGCTGAGAACAGCTCGAATTTTCGAGCTTCGAAAATGCGCTCGCTGGGCTATATCCTTTCTTCCATCCGACGCACATTCAGACTTCCGTTAGGGCAGAAACTCAGATTCTTGCATAACGCACGGAGCATAAGAAAATCAACCTATCAGAGTTTTTTATATCATGGAAAGAAAGGAAATGAAGAACTTTAATTACTATCTGAAACTTTTACAGTGAAGTGCGAAATTTTACTCTTAAAAAAAAAAAAAAAAAATTGAAAATTGAGCCATTTTTCAAGGTTCCATTTTCACTCTTCATAGAGTAATATTCCAGTCCGATGAATTTAAAGAGTACGCATTATACGTTATTCAAGACTCTGTGCTCACGTTTTTGCTCTCGGAAAGCACAGTTTCGCGATCGCCGCGAATATATTTAAAAAGACGTCCCGATGTTTTAAACATCCCTCGGGGGATGCCTTCCGGACATTTCCGTGCCGTCTCAAATGTATGCCGAACCGTTTTGGATTACGTCTGTCGCGTTTCACAGCCGTAAAGTATCGCGCGTCGTTTGTCAAACAAGCGATTCGTCGAATCCGCAACGTTAAGTCCATTTTATAATTGTAATTATACCCGTAAGAATTTACCAATCAAAATACGAGAAGAATATTCGATTAAGATTCGATCAATTCTTATAACTTACAATTATTCTCTAAAATTTTTAGAGTGAACCGTCACTTTGAAAAGTGAGATCTCACTCTTAAAGA
The DNA here is from genome assembly GCF_001594115.1 of Trachymyrmex septentrionalis. Taxonomy (NCBI): domain Eukaryota; kingdom Metazoa; phylum Arthropoda; class Insecta; order Hymenoptera; family Formicidae; genus Trachymyrmex; species Trachymyrmex septentrionalis. Next base: position 3,789,103 of record NW_017305778.1, on the reverse strand, counting down.
TTGAAAACTGAGCCACCCCTTTCAAAGACTAGCTCAACCTTCATTCTTTAGAATGAGATTGCATTCCAGAGAATTTAGAGAATATTAAGCAATTGTAGATTGGGCTTTACGCGGAAAACGATCCAATGGTCCTCGATCTCAAAGATCGTCACCGTTTTCACACATCTCGATCAGTCCCGATTAATGATTGCAACGGCGAGATCGACGCCGCTTCTCGACGGTGGAACCGTCACTTCGACAACGAAACAACCCGTCCTCGTCTGTCCGAACATCCCGTCCGCAAGAGTGCGTGTCTGTGATCATTATTCTTATCGTAATTATAATAATAATTATTGTTATTACTATTAGAGTCCCTCGCGATTGTAGCGTCGAAGGAGCGTCCTACGTTTATGAGCTAATTGCCATCATCATCACCATCATCATCATCATCAATCGACCCGACGAATCTCGCGATCGTCTCGGCGGTCATAAAAAATTCGCTACTACATCTTTTTTACTCTTTTGGACTCGTATGTGCCGTGATGAACGCGCGCGTCGAGTGTCCGCGTGTTTAATACAAAAGTTCTTTTCACATTCTAAGCATATATAGAATACACATTACAATATAAAGAGATTATTTAGAAAAAAGAACTTGGTACAAAAAAAGGACTGGTTGGAGCTGAGAATTGGCTAGCAACGATCGCGCGCCGCGTCTCTCTTTTTCTTTCTTATTCATTCCGGCTTTTCGTTCCCTCACACTTTTCCGGTGTGGAAAAAAAATTACGGGCGCGCTCTCGTATGATTTTATCGTTTAATATTCCTATATCGATATCGACATGCCCTACACGCTAGCTGCTAAAGAACAATCAATAAATCGGCATCACGCGCGCACACACACATTTCTCCCAACTCTCCTCCCTCTCTTTCGAATCGCATTCAT
>NW_017305778.1:3786388-3788084 GCF_001594115.1 Trachymyrmex septentrionalis | reverse complement strand
CTTCACTCCCCCTTCTTTGTTCTAACACGCGTAATCACAAAGTTTCAAAACTCCCTGTAAAAACGTTATATATATATATATATATATTTAAAAGAAAAGGAAGGAAAGAGAGAAAAAAAAAGGGAACAGCCTTCTATCGCTAGTCGTCGTCGTGTCACTCGCAAATAAGGAGTGCATCGTGACGTGTGAGAGAGTGTCGCGTGCCCGTGTGTACGTATGCGCACGTGTCGGTCTCGTGAATGTGTCGGGAATGTGTCTATGGGTGTGTAATACGCGCGAATAATATATAAATTTCGCCGCCGTGTATCGTATGTACAATGCGTTTTCGTCCCAATCGATCGGTCGGCGATAAAGGCGATCCTTATCTCGCCGAACCGAAATCGCGATTAGCCTTGTGAAATCGCGCTGGGAAACATGCGCGGCGGCTCTTACGCCCCTCTAAAAGATATAATCATTTTGTCATTCGCTATATCCGCAGGATCGTCGTCCCACCGACTATGATCGCGCTGCGGTAATTTCGCTATCTCCATCGAATCTCGGTCCGACATTGGAGGATACAGGTTCTCTTCACCGAGAGCCGAGTTCAAATCTTAAATGCTTCCCCTCTCTTATTCTTTTTTTTCTTTTTTTTTTTTTTTTTCTTGAGAAAATATCGCATCTATTCTTCCTAAAGATTTAAAATATCTCGTGAAAAACGTAACTAATAGTTCATTTTCCTTTTCACGAACATTTAATTTTCTTTAAATTTGGAAACGCTATTTTATATGTTAAATGCTCTGGGAAAAATATCGCCTCTTCATTTCATCCTAAAGATTCGAGATGTATCTCGTGAAAACGTTCAACTAATTGCAAGAGTCGATTTTCTTGGATATTTAAAATCGTTAGATCTCGCGTAGAGCTTCCTCTCTTCGGGAATATATATATATCTTTTTTCTTTATACGCACCTCCCGTCCTGAAGAAACGTGTAAAAACCAGGGGACGAGATTGAGCATGCGAGATGCGAGAAAGAGTCTGCCCTTCGAAGGAAAAGACTCAATTACAGAAAACTGCTCGACGAAAGAAAAAAAAAAAAAGGAAGATACATAAAAATACGTCGTAACGATTTCTCCTAAGAAATTTTAACGTAGCGAATTTCTATAATGCCCAATGCACACAAAGTTATTAGGGAAAGATTAAGTAGTATCATGTATTTCCGCCTTTCAAGAGCGAGTTTCTTTTCTCAATAGAAACTAGAAAAGCTAAGAGCGAGTGACTCTCACTTTATCGAGTTACAGATCGAATCGTCGTCGAATCAGTTTATCCGAAATGTGTGGGGAAAATCGAGAAAAGAGATATCGCGGATAAATTGCGTTCGCGTGGGACAGATTATAGCCAAGTTACCCAGAGGTGGGCAAAACGTGGACAGGCATCCGTGTTACGCGCGGAAGATTAATAGACATTTTATTAGCGAGCCTGACGGCTCACACAGACGAGAGAAACACACATATACACGCATGCTTCCTCTCTCTCTCTCTCTCTCTCTCTCTCTTTCGCTTCCTCTTTCTCTCTTTCCAAAAATTAGCCTACTTGCTGCGGGTCAATGCCTTGAGACGCGGTCATAGCTCGGTACGTAACTCAGTATGCAACTTGGTACGTAAAAGTTACACCTTCGATTTCTTTCGTATAATGCATATATGTATATATAATTTATATATT
>NW_017305778.1:3779362-3786171 GCF_001594115.1 Trachymyrmex septentrionalis | reverse complement strand
TATATATATATATATATATATAAAAAGAAAACCGCCCACGTCGTCGCGGGAGTCTCATTTTTTTTTCCTAGTTAATGCAGGTACAGGATTCGCTAATCGAAGTATCGTAGAAATTCGAGATAGTATTTAAAAAACATGCTACTTTCGCACCTAAGAGAAGGGACTATCTGCATTTTTTTAAACTTTTTCCTCGTGGTAATTCGACTATCCGGGCCTCGCGCGGCCGGATACGGACGCGCCGACAAGCCCGATCAACTCAATTCTCACCCCGTCTGTGTGCGTGTGTGTGTGTGTGTACGTGTATCATGTGTGTATGCTATAGGTAAGAGAGAGGACTATATCATCTAGAAAAGGACAACGAATCGCTAATATAGGGTGCGTGGGGAGATCGTCAGACGGTGTCGTCTTCACTTCCTAATCTCCCCCCCCCCTCCCCTCGAGGAACAATCCCGACCGATCTTCTTCGATTTCTCTCTCTCTCTCTCTCTCGTTGTGCTCAGCGCACGTTCTCTCTTTCTCTCTCGTTTTGCTCGCCTCTGGGAGGGACATTGGACACCTCGTCGATTTCGGTTTCCGCTTCCCTTCTCGCGCCTATGCCTAATGTCGGGTCACATTCCATTTCCGGTGGATTGCCTTCGAGAAAAAGAAAAAAAAAAGGAGAAAAAAATCAGATAGGGAGGGGGGGGGTGGGGGACGTCGTCGTACCCTTCGCCTTCTCGCACACACTTCTCGGTGCACTTCGGCTCTCCCCTCGTCTCGCCTCCGTTTATAACACAATTCATTGCACTGCGCCCAGCTGCTTTCTTACTAGCTCTTATCGCGTGTTATCCTCACGCTCTAAGATTTGCCATTTAATATTTAAGCTTACCGCTCGCTCGCTCACACATACACCACATCCATCCATACGTTACACACACACACACACACACACACACACTTCCTTTCTTTCATATATTATTTACGCACATCTACATAATTTTAATTTGAATTATATTAAGCGCGGGCGCGCGCGGGCGATCGGCTGAGTCGCGAACACAAAGGCGAACCCTCTCGCCTCGCACTACAACGCGTACACTATAATCGACTAATGCGAAAAAAAGAAGAGCAAGAAGAAATTTCATTCGCTATCAAGATGCTGAACAACGCCGGAGTCTTCCAAAAGACGCGTGAAAGGTGTGCGAAAGTCGTGCGGGATGTTTTGTGGCGCGACTATATTAGACTCCGATATCCTTTAGAGAATCTGAAAATAATTCAGATGCAGAGCAAGGGGGTTCATAAATCGAGAAGTCCGGATTCTTCACAGGAATCGTGTCAAAGACGGATCCGTAAACCTACCTAATTTCGGTGTCGGACTCCACGAAGATCGTGTCTCTCGGCGCGATCTTACCGAAATATCATTAAGGATATATATATATATATATATAATTAGGAAAATTTTCCCATCGTTTCAGCTAGATCCGTGTCGACAATCGCACGTTGTTCACCACTTGCCGTGTGAATCGCACGGATGAATTTCACGCTCGGGCACGAAATAAAAATCCGTCGGTCCAATCGTGACCGAATCGAGAGAATTCATTTCAATGAGGTCCCGAGAATGTCAGCGAAGTTCTCTTTGCCGCAATTTTTCGATCAGCCCTCGAATCCGTTGACTTTTCTCCCGTTTGAGTCGCGCGTATATGTATGAGAATGTGTATGTTGTGTGTTGTATGTGTACGTATTCCGACTGTTTCTTTGGTACGTAGAAATATCTAAAATAATGACTCTATCTATAATAATAATAGTAGCGACGATAATAATAGTAGATAGCAATAATAATAATAATAGATACGAATAATCTTAATCGTAGCGATAGATCGCAGTAAATCGCAGCAGTATTGAATACCTCAGACTAACAGTGAGAATCGATCGTCACCGTCGTCGTCGTCGTCGTCGTCGTCGTCGTCATCGTCATCGTCGTCGTCAGTGATGCGCTTTCTCTCGACGACGATTCCGTTTTACGACATAAATTCGTAAAACAGGAAAAAAAAAACGACGGCACCTCTCGATACGTCGGAGGCAGGTAGAAAAAAAGGCACCTACGCTTGAAAATCGAAATCTCGTTGAACCGGTCTTACGCGGTTTTGCGGGCGCTCGCGTGGAAGCGCCGACGGGCGATACGTTTCATTATAAATTTACAAAATTCATTTTACATCGTCGCGACGCGACGGGGCCATGTGAGTCGCCCGTCGCCTTCCACGTTGGCGCCTACCGATTATGTGATGCTTTTGCACGCACGCGTGTGTGTGTGTGTGTGTGTGCCTGTGTGCCGTGTGTTTTACATGTGTGTGAATGTTTCGGTATAACAGCGGTCTCCGATGTCTGTTTCTAATCAATGCAAATTAACCTTAATCTCGGTTGTACTTACTCTTCATCTTTTTCTAATTCTTACAATTAGGAAAAAAAAAAAATGAAGAGTTAATTGAACCAAAATTGAAATTAAACTGCATTGACAGAAATCCATCTTTTCGAAATACCCGGGAAATTAATCTAAATTTTGTACAAAGATAAATCTCTTATCAAATTTTCAAAAGATGAGATAAATGCTTATACATTAAATCACACATGTACGTACGATCGAAGTAATTAAATTTTGCAATAACTTCCCAATGATATAATTGGTGGCTATCTTAATTTAATGATTCTCTCGATATGATTATCAGATTAAAAGGTAAATTTTAGAAAAAGCTATTGATTTCATTTACGCTTATTATTGGAAACAATTTTGTTGTACCATTTTTTGTTTGTTTTGGATTCGTTCGTACATACGTGTGTTGCGTGTGCACGCGTGTGCGTGCATGTGTGTGTATATGTGAATGCGTATGTAAGAAGAAAGAACAAAGAGCAAGATGATCTGTGTGATGATCGCTCTCTTATTTACAAAACACTATGAGATTTATCTATATAGCATCGTAAAATATAAGAATAATAACTTTATTTAAAAAAATAAAAATTAATTAATTAAATCGTACTCGGAAAACGGTACATCAGAGGGTGAGCAGGAGGTGTACGCGGTTCTGCGATTCTCTCTCTCTCTCTCTCTCTCTCTCTCGCATAATTCGCGCGGTATTAGGAATCCTACTTACGTAACGCACATCTCTCGCTTCTTCTCTTTCCGCTCTCCTCCCGCGTGAAGTTTCGATCTCACGATGATTACTCTCTGGCCTCGAGATTCTCGGTCTTTCTCTCGCACAAAGAGAAAATCGTGAGAAGATGCATCTCGAGGGAGGCCCTTCTACGCGAGGAATCGTGCTTTTTTTTTTAATTTTTCCTTTTTCTTTTTTTTATAACAAATCATCAGATCGCTCTTTTTCTTCTCGATTTGTTTCCAAATTAGATGGCACGAGTCCTCGCGTTAGGCAGGTATCGTTTCGACTGGGAAACTCACGCATTTTCCGCTGTTCGTTCTCCCCTTTTCTCCCTTTTGCCGATCTTCCGATTCGCACGATCATCGTATCGACATCAAGAGAAATGAAGTATCTCTTCTCTTCCTCGGCATTTCTCTCGCTAGATTATTATTCCTATCTCTCGCGTTCTACCTCTTTCTCTCTTTCTTTCTTCCTCTCTCACATCCCCTTGCTCACGTACAAACATGCATACAAACACACACTCGCGCATACAGATACGCAGAAATGTCCTACAAACACGCATTCGCGCAACTTCTCTGAACTAAGATATTTAGACAAGAATATAACAGCGGTATAAAAAACTTTTCAACACTGAAAAATACAAATCTATCGTAAATGACTACCATTGTTACTCGTTCTCTTCCACGTTTTTTTTTTAAATCAATGTTTCTCTCTCTCTCTCACTCTCACTCTCCCTCTCTCTTATCTTACGCTTGTCTTTAATTATACGCGCATTACCCGAACGACAGTAAGTCCGCTTGAACACGAGCGAATCGATAATTCGCCTAATCGCCCTTGTTCGTAACCTCACGTGCGCAATCATGTACGTCACGTGTCCGGATAATTAATCGCGTGTATCTTTTTCTTTTGATCCTCTTTAGATCCCCACGCGACTTATCTCCGTCTCTTCTCTCGCTTTTTACTGTCGTGTCGTGCAATATATTACCTAATTCCAATTGCATCCCGTTTCTTTTTCTTTTTTTCCTTCAAAGTCTGTCACAATATATTAGATATTTTAATCGTTATTATCAATTATATATTAGTACTTTATATATATATATATATATAATATATATCTATATAATTGTCATTATATTATTATATATTATGCTTTATCACACATATTACAAAGGAGGTGAAGAATCACACCTAACATATTATTATTATTTTGTTGTTATTTTTTTTTGTTACTGGCGTACCTCAAACGTTAACTCCGTACTGCGGATGTAGTTTTTGCGATTACTTTGTTTCACTAATTCATTACGCGCCACGCTTGCAGAGGCGTTTGAGTGTCTGTGTTGTGTGTAGATGTGTGAACGTGTGCATATGCATTTTTTCGCGGCTTTATATATTATTCTTTCTTTTTTTGTTCTCTCTCTATTCGCCTTTTTCCTCGCCGCGCACGATCGATCCAAAAGGCTCAAATTTGGAAGTTTTTTTTGTTAGAATCTACGGCGATCAGAGTTCTAGTTCTAGTAAGTTCTGGGAAGTTACTTTTTTGCAGCAGAAAGAAAGGCGATGATATAAAGCATGTAAACAAATAATTGTTCAATTCAGAAATAGTAAAATATAAAGCGCGTTAAATTGCCTTTTCGTAAATATATCGTAAAACTTATTAATGCCTCTATAAATAGCGTTTCTTCAATTATCCTACAGTCAATACGGTTATAATAACGCTACAGTGAATCACAATGCTTTTAAGGAAAGGCATGTATTAAAGATCTGAAATTGCTTAATTCTCGAAAATAGTAAAATAGAAAATAGAAAAAATTTTTCAAATACAATTGCAATCAAACACTAGCTAGACTAGTTGACATTATCTATTAACTATTATAAAACGTAACAATTTATTAATTCATTCAAACTCGGGTATCGAATAGGATAGATTCTAAATAGCAAAACATGCGTCTCTAAGAGACAATATCAAGACACATATCATGTATAACTTTTACAAAAAACGTACGTTATTTAACGGCAAGCGAAAGTGATTTTCGAACTGATTCCGCGAAGATACACAATATGCAACAACTTCGCGATAACTAGAAGAGTCAGAGAATGTCCCAGTCTCGCGGCAGCACCTTCATCCAGTTTCGACAATTTATTTTTCGTTGTTATCCGATCATCGGACCGTGAATGATATGTTCGCGTCGTGCGATCGTACAGAACGTACACATTTCGCGATACTCACACAGAGGTATCTCATCGGAATCTCGCGATTATCAAACACCCGCCTGACTGCTCCATTTTCCGACGAGATATCGCATCCATCGCCAAAAATGTAAGTTTCCGCATAGCGATTTTTTTCTTTTTCCTTTCAGTCTAAACGTATAAAAAAAAAACGAGATCGGAGATATCGGGCGAAATTAGACGTGGTGCTCAGCAAAACAGGGATCGTTCCAGCTCAATCTGGCCGCCGTAGAGATACGAATTGAAGGGTTTAGCGCACGAAGTATCTGAGTTTATCGGTCTAAAGTCAAAACGAGTGAAATTGTTTTTGGTAATTTCAAAATGCTTGAAATTGGTTACTCGCTTACGCTATATTCTCATGCAGTTGTTTTCTTTAGACTTTGGATTTATCCTTTTGCCGCGTCAAACCCTTCAACTTCTAAAAAATTTGTTCGATGACGGCTCAGAATAAAAGATTCACGGAAACCGATGTTGTAAAACAAATTGACACGGCCAACGCGAAATCGATCGTCTATGATAATTATAAATATAATGATCGTATCACCTTATAGTCGAAATTTGGGAAGCTGACGATTAGGTCGGATTATTTGTTACGTTATAAAAGTTCGGGGCATATTGTCATCGTAACCGTAATATCGCTCTCGTGTCGGCCATGGTGAGATATCTTGGTCGGTTTTCGAGAATCTAAACGGCGAGGCTGAACGTTTTTACACGAAATATACCTAACACTTTTTTTCCCCTTCATCGCGCTTTATAAACCGCTAGCACAAAAATAAGTGTTTCACACAAAGAGGTACACGACGCCGGGTCGGGGGATAAATAGATGAATATCAATCGGGAAATCGAAACCCGCGAAAACGACCCTAGTACACACAGCGAGATTGAAACATTTAGCTAGACACCCATATCCAACGAGACATGACCGTAGTTTCACGTTACGTGTTTGGTAAGACGTGTTCGTGAAAGTTGAAAAAAAAAAATCGTGTACTTACAACAATTTCCTGACGGTTTTCTTGTGTACTTGTAACGACACGAAAAATGATCGTATATTGGTATTTACGATTTTATGAGGATTTCATGCGTGTGCGCGTGTGTGTGTGTGTGTATGATTGGTGTCACTTAGACAAAAATGTGTATTCGCAGCTAGATTTTTGCTTGTAATTTTTAATTGTACACGCGTGCTCATTGCTTACTGCATGTGTGTGTGTGTGTGTGTGTGTGTGTGTGTTAGCCAGAATTAAGTGTACTTTCGCGTACGCGCTCCCGAAACAGGTTCCGAAGTGACGTTCTCCGCGACGGGGACGACACGTCCTGTCCTCCTCCCTCTCGCTCGCCTATCCTTTTTTTTTTTCGCACGTTTTTATCCGTTTTTTGAACATTATAGAAAAATTTGTCTAGAAAAATCGGTCTCGGTCCTTGTCCAAGTACTCGCTTGCTCAAGTATTGGAACACGACGCT
>NW_017305778.1:3776936-3779262 GCF_001594115.1 Trachymyrmex septentrionalis | reverse complement strand
TATAATATATATTTATATATATATAATATGTATATATCAATATATATTTTTAGTTATCAATTGATTTAGGTGAATTGGTACCTAGGTAAGTTTCGCTACACAATTATATCGATCGATTAGTGTGCGTGTGCGTGTGCGTGTGTGTGTGTATGTGTATAGCGAGTGTGTGAGCGTCTGTCGACGACGCGTGCTCCATGCTCGCGAAGTATGTGGATTGAGAAAAATTTTCGCCTAATATATGAGCCGGTTTCACGCGCACACGCGCGTGATTTCCACACGTGTACGGCCGTGCGCGCGAGCACGCCGGCGATTTTCTCATATACATATACATATATAAATTTACCCGCGATAACAACACGGATATGCCCGATCGCGGCCCGCGTTTTAATTTATTTATTGCCCGTGTGTGCTGCACGGATTATGCCACTCTCTCTCTCTCTCTCTCTCTCTCTCACTCACTCTCGCTCTTTCTTTCTCATCTTTCTTGCTCTTTCGTTCGACTTAGAAGAACGGTGACTCGTATGTAAAATTGCACTAACTAATGCTCACGTTCTCATTGTGCCCCCCTCCCTTCTTCGCGTCTCTTTTTCAAGTTTTTCTCATTCTCACGGTGTCTATTCTCCATTCCACGTCAATCCTCCCTTCTCTCTCCAGCCGATTCTTTCCTCTCGATCGAAACAGTTCTGGGCTTCCGTCAAGTGCATAAGAAAAAGTCGATCGTGTCTGTTTAGAATTACTGCGAGATAGCAACGGATTGAAAAATGTTTTTTATGTACTCACTCTACTAATTTATGCGCTACAATTACATGCTAGTGTTCGCCCCATCTTCTTCCCTTATCCGAAAACCTTTGGCGGGCGACTCTTTTCCACGTCCCCTGGTTTTTACTCGTTTCCGAATTTACCGAAAATTTCGCGCCCACGTTTCGATCAGATACGAATCTAATCCATCTTAACTGAGAACGCGAGTCAAAGAGGGCCGGCAACGAGAACTCGTTTCTTCCTCACCCCGCTCTATCGTATTGGATTTATTAATTTTTCTCCCCCTTCACCACACCACACACGTGTCCTCGTGTTTCCGCGGGCCGAACGGTGTGTCTCAGACGAAGGGACGGAGGGTCGTCGTTGAACGCGCCTCTCTTACTGCGACTTCCGTCACACAGCATCCGCCTAATAATAACGCATTCCCTCCTGTACGGTGCTCTAATAAACGCCACCGGTTATCTCTACACGCGGCGAGACAAGATATATCATATATATATATATACAAAAAGGAGTACCAAAAAAATAAATATATATATATATATATAGACGTGTGTGTAAGGATTATTTCTTTTTGTTTCCCTTCCCTCATTAAATCCGTACACAAATACGGATGTATCATCTCGTGTAATCGCCTGTGTGCTGTGTGCTCTCGTGTGCCTGTGTGTTTGTGTGTGTCGCGAATTGTACAAAGTCCGATACGTGTGCGATAGAAGAAGAGTATCGCGAGAGAGACTCGTCTCATGCGAGGTTTTAAACTACGTCTTCCGACTGCTGCTGCTACGTTCAGAATGTGGCTTTTTTTTTTGTTTTGTCATCTACGAAGCGGAACACACAACGTTGCATACTAATCTCGAGTACGACGCTTCCCAGCCCCACAACCTTTCGGCCGTCTCGCGAAGGAACAATCCGGCTATTGTCGGAAGTATTGTGAAAAGACACGCCTTTTTTTTTTGCACAACAAAAGAGTCACTGGGAGGTGACGAATGTCCGGTATTAGCGCTCAAGCCTGCCTCCTCTACTACAGAGTTATCAAAAGTATCCTATGTTACGTATTGTAAGATATTGTCAAATGAGAGACGAGTGGCGGTGCGAGAAAATTGCTTTCGATAAAACGCGTCCGAAAAATCGTCGATTAAACTTTGCCGGGTTCACCGTCGCGTCCGTTGAAAGGACGAGCGCTAGGAAGCGTCATGCTTAAAATTTAGAGAGGTCCTACCTATCTGCCAACCACAAGACTTTCTCTATACTAAACCCTCCGGGAGTAGAAACCCTACCCTACTCACCGTCTCGGCGAAAAGTGAATTCTTTCCTTCCCCCTTTCCCTCGCCATTTTTTTCTTTTATCCTTTTACTTCAACTACGGCGATTGCGTTTGATTATATACACCCAGCGAAAAAGTCCGTTTTCATTTTGAAGGGATTAAGAAAACGTGCACACTCGCGATCGCGATTAATAAACGTCGGTATAATTGATTAATCGATTAGGGGAGAGGGATCATCATATGTATGTACAGGAGCGGACAACATGCGGCATTCTCTATATGTATATATATATATATATATATA
>NW_017305778.1:3769360-3776783 GCF_001594115.1 Trachymyrmex septentrionalis | reverse complement strand
GTCTATATGTATATATATATATATATATATAGTGTATGAATCTATAATAATGTTCCGCGGAAAACGTGACCCCCTCAAGACGCGCCGCACACTCTTGCAAATCATCTATCGGACTTATGAAGAGAGTAATTAGATACGATCATTCTATGTGTAACACGCTGCTCCGGTACTCCGCGAATCACGGTTTCTATCGCTACTTTGGTTTCGAGAAACGACACCACCCCCTTTGCGTCCCGTTTTGCACAAGCGTCTCTCTTCTCTTTATCTTCCGCGAAGTCGAGAGCGCGAGATCGTTTCGCCACGAAAAAAGACTCTGCGAGGTACACCGCTCGTTTCGCGAAGAAGAGGGATGTACGAGTTCAGACGCGAACGTTCGCGGACGTTCCGTGCTTACTATCGAACGCTTTTGAGGAGGAGGGAAATCGCGCGCACGTCGCATTCCGAAAATACGCTTAGCGTATATTGCCGATCGTTCCCGTCAGCGTAAACTACGAAGAGTGACCGTTTATATTGCACATAGTAGTAGTAGTAATAATAAAGTCGAAGTGTAAAATTCGTCATCGACGTTGCGGTAGCAGCAACCCTCGATCCTCGCGTTCCTCGCGAGCGAGCAGCGGGCCCCTTTTTCCTCTTCGCGGGCTCAACTTCGCTGATCCCTTCGTTTCTCGCGCGAAGGTTCGTGAAGGTAACTCACATCGGTTTTTGGGAAAGAAAATTGGTAGAGAACTCGGTACGGCGGATGTTGGCTTAGGCAGGCCTGGACAACCTGGAGCACGCCGCCACGATGTCATGTACAGCCGTTCGCGATCGAAAAGTTAAATTACTTCGATTTCCGTTTACCTCTCCCTTCCTGTCACCCGTATGACACCTATTCTCTCTAAACTTTCAGTCCCCCTATTTATGTTTCTTTTATGTTTTCATCTACGCGTTATTTTCCTCTCGCTTGAATAAGTTAATTAGTAAAAAATCATTTTGTCGAATGCTTTCCTAGCGCGGTAGTTGCGTTATCCGTACAAGAAACGCATTACACAACGCATCTATGTAACATATTTTTAATAAGTTCCTTAATAACTAGAAAACCGTGTATATGTATACATGTTTGTACGAATGTGTGTGTGTGTGTGTGTGTGTGTTGTGTTTCTGGGTTTGTGATACAGAGAATTACCTACACAGCAGATTGAAGCGTGGCTTTTTTTCATTACTGATTAACATCCAATGCGGACGATTTGTCACTCTCTTTATATCGTCTCTATCCTCTCTCCCTATTACCCTCTTCCAGATTTCCCACCGGCCCTCATCACCTACGCGTCTTTTCTGATGTCACTGCTTCCACTATCACCCCCTCATTCTTTCCTCTTTCTTTCTCGCTCTTCCAATCCCATTCGCTCACTCTGGCAACACACTTTCGCGTCGGATCAGGTACTCGCGTTTCCTTACGAACATTCGTCGCGCGGGTTTTCGTTCGGGCTTTCGTCCAAATGGACGATGTCGGTGGGAAAACACGAGCCCCGTTTGTTCGAGAAGTCGCTTCCGCCAACGTCCATCCGGGTCGCGCTTCGCAAAATCAAAATCCTCGCTCGATCGGGATGGACGACGCGGGAAGGAACTCCTTCCTTCTACGCGGCATGCGGCAGTCGAACTTGGAAGGGACGATCCGCGGCAGAACGAGACGCAAGCGCAAGGCGGATCCGTATCGCAATCGCGCTGCCGGTGATTTCGGTAAACTCTCGAGGAGGATTGGTGCCGACAATTGGCGCGGGGACAATTGGTGAGTACACGAGGTCGGCGGCGACGACGGCGGCAGCCCCTCCCTCGCTTGCTCGCTCCTCGAGACTCGCGGTAACTAACAATACTCGATCTTTCGGACAGAACCGGTGCATTTTACAGCGCAGACAGATAGGATTATACATGTACGAGTAATCGATATACTGAGAATCCGTGTCCATTTCTCTTCTGAATCCTGTGTCTCGGCGTGTATTTTTTCTTCATTTTCTTCTTCGTTTTTTTCGGCTCGACGATATCGGCTTGGCGTGGATCCGATCATTTCCTCTTTTCTTGGCTGCCTTCCGGCGCCTTCGTCGGATGCAAGATCCGTTTCCGATTCGGCAAAGTCATCTGGATGGGCATAGTTTTGCCCGACGATGATATCGATGATCGTTAGCAAGTCGTTATGGATGCGAGGTCGAAGATCGGTGTAACGCCAAGAGCCTGCATCGATTGGCGGGCAACAGCGGCTGGTTTTTTCCTCCAGTATAACCGGTACAACTTGAAGTAGTAGTAGTGGAGTAGTAGTAGTAGTAGTAGTAGTAGTAGTAGTAGTAGTAGTAGTAGTAGTAATAGTAGTAGTAGTAGTAATAATTTGTAGTAGAATAGTAGTTGTGGTAGTAGTAGTAATAGTAATAATAGTGGTAGTAGAGTAGAGTAGTGATAGTACGTAACGATCGAGTGGTGGTAGTAATAGTAGTAGTAGTAATAGCAGTTTTGAGGCTGTGTTCTTGTTGTAGGTAAGTAAGTAAGTAAGTAATATGGGAGGCGGAGGGAAGTGAGGGTTGGTTGGGGCACGTGAGGGGAGGGTGGGGAGATATTGGTAGAGGTGGTAGTTAATTAGCTAGGGCTGCGAGATAATTAGGGACAACGCAGCTGGGGTTAACACCAACGGAAAGGCACGGCCCGAGGCCGATCCGCGCCCTCCTTCACCAGCGGCTTGTGGAACTCCCGACCTGGCCGGGAGTGAATAGTTGCCCAGCAATGCTCGCAGTAGTACTGAAAATAGACAGTATTTATATAATTCGGACTTCATAATTAAATTCAAAAAATTTAATCTTCTTTCTTATTAACACGAGAGAGAAAAGAGAAATTTTATTGGAGATTAACTTCAATAAAATAATTATTTCATTAAAACAAAGGCATAATTTTATTTATTAAAATAAAAGCTTAATAGAGAGAAAATCCTCTCCCATCAATTCATTATTAAAAGATACAAATATAATTTTAGCTTTGAATCAAATGAATGGAGTTTTTTAATAAAAGTGAAATTCAGTGAAATCTCCGAAAATGTAATTTTTTTAATGGAGTTGCTTTTTGCTATGATATTTGCTATGATATAGAAACTTTCAAACTTTAGCTTCAAATTGACTGATAATAAAAACCGCATTTTTACTTTATAGCTTCCTTCACTTTATTAATGAAGACGAGTCGATTATGTGAAATATACCTGTAGGCAGGTGACGTTGGCGCAGAAGAACGGTGCAAACTTGCCTCCGCAACGCTGGCCTTGACATTCGTCACACATCTGATCGTCCAGAACATATGGTTTGACTTCAACCTATTCGAAAGATTATTATATGATTAGAGAAAGTGCGAAATTCTCAAAGTTTTTATTTATATCATTTAGAACAAGAATAATTGCTTGAGGTACAATGTTCGTAATTTGTAAAGATGTCCCATCTTTAAAACAGTTCTATCAATCATGGATTTAAATCTTCTATTCTGGTTCTAAATGCTTCATTTAGGCCGGTAGTCCATAATTCTTATACTTAAGAACACATTTTAAGTACAATCTTAGATAGCATGAACTATCATAGAACCATATTAGCATCTTAAGATATTACTTAAAATGACTTTGAAATAAGATCAAACTATAAATATTAAGTTTATATATATATATAGATATTATTTGTTTAACAAGTAAATCCTTAAAAAACAGGATTTTCCTTCTTCATATTTACCCTTTTGTCAATATCGCCGTGCTGCAGCTGTACGAATCTGGCTGAGATGGCAGCTATGTAGCTTTGCTGATTACTGAAGGCGACTCTGCCGGCACCTTTGGGATACTTGAGCTCAGGATCGGTGTCGATGCCAGCATAACAGACACCACCATAAAGCCGATCCATGATCATCGCGAGCTCGACTGCCTTGAGCGGCCGCGGCACCCCGCCGACAAAGACTGTCTTTCGCGGATCAAGCGGCATGGAGGCGTCCAGCACAAAGTCGGCGTCACTGAGCCGCCAAGGTCGGATCTGCACGGGCTTGTCCTTGATCGTGGGCGAGCTCACGCAAAGGTAAAGCTTGTCCTCGTCTTGGATACAGGCATCTATCAGCTGTTGCACCGAACCCTCGTCCTGGAATAATCGCATGACACATTCGATTATCATTAATTTTTGTTAGTTTATTTCTATTTTCACAGTCTTTTTCGTAATTAACCGTTGGTTTATTTTTATTACAAAAATTATTTTTATTCACAAAATTTGAAAACGAAAAGAGAAGCGGAAGGAGTCGAAAACGTACCTGGAACAGCAGAAATGCGTAACCTTTCGGAGGGAAGTAGGATTTGCTTTCTGCCTTGTGCGGCCAATCCACAACAAGCGGACCAAAGCGGCGGAAACTGGCTGTGATCTCGTCTGAATTGAGAAGATGCATTGTGATTACTTCCCGCGAATAACCAATCTTAGATGATATAATATAAACTGCGTACCTTCGTCAATGTCAGGCGGTAATCCGCCGACGAAGACTTTCCTCGAGAAACGCTCGCCGGTTTCGCTGCCCTGGCTGTGCGGACTGCTCCGACTTGGCGACGAGAGCGGCGCCGCTTGGGACGCCGTTATCCCGCCACCCACGCCGACGCCGACGCCTACTCCGACGCCAACGCCGACACCGTCCAACTGGCTCGGCGCATTCGGATCCTCCAGCCCTTGCTCATCGAGACTCGGGAAGAACGGAGATTTACCTGAAATACAAAACATTTCTCTACGTGAGTAATTCGATTCCGTTCGAGAAGTACATAAGTTAAGCGATAGAATATGAATAAATTGAGGAAAAAAGTCAAGATGGATATGCGTAAAAATAAATCGGTCGATATTAATGAATAAAATTAATTGTAATATAGATTATAAGAAAATTTGGTGAAATAAGTCCTTCCTAAATCTGCCCTTCCTCTAATTTGAATACAATAGAGGCGAAATTTGGGCCACGCGTGTCGATCGGCCGATTTACGTCATAAAACAACAGATCGTTATGAATCGTCGCGGAAATCAAGGTCTGGATCTGACATTCATTCGTTGTCGGAGAATTCATTATGCAATTGTGCGGAATCACGTAACGAGCGGCGTGTGTATTATATGTAAGAGACGTTAAGAGAAAGAAGGGGTGGGGAGAGAATCGCGCGCAATATGAGTACTTTCGACATAACTTCTTTTTCTTTTTTTGATTGAATCAGAAATTTTTACGTTGCATACAATTGAAATATAGCCTCGTAAAAACGTGCTGATTACATAATGTGATGTTCTCAACATTGTTCCTGCCTCACCAAGAGATAAGGAGACGATTTTCTTAAAGTATATATCGGATAAGTTATTTAATGTTCCGAAACTGGAAGTATATTATGAATAATTGTGTTGGATTTTTGAGAGAAAAATCAATGGATGCGCAATTGTTTATCAATGTATCCTCTATCAGAAACTCTCTTGAAATATTGTGTGGAAAATAAATAAAGCATTACTTGGTTAAAAGTATATTATTTGTCAAATATTATATTATAGCTCGAAATAATTACGGGATGGCAACAATTAAGAAAACTAAATTACTTCATTTACTAGTGAAGTGTTTATTTATTTAATTTATCAAGGCTTGAGTTGTTCCACCTTTTGACAAAAATTTTAGCCCACTCTCTTACTCTCTTACGTTTATTCTTTTGTTTATCCATTAGATAAATTATCACATAGTTTATTCAAAGATGAAATAACTGGCTCTAAATGGAATAAATATGTTACTCCTAAAATTACTCCAAAGACGTATTGCGATTATAGAAAAAAATTAAGCTTACATATCAAAAGTAATTTTTAAGCATTTTTCAAATATTCGCATTTAACTCTGTAAATTCTTTGGAGTGAAATCTCACCCTAAAGAGAGAAAATTGAGCCAATCTTAAAAAAGAGTGGCTCAATTTTCAATCTTTAAGAGTGAGATTCACTCGAAAAGTTTTACAGAGAAATGATAATATGAGTAAGGAATACTAACTTGATGCTTTTGAACGTTTTGTAAACACAAAACTATAATATACCAGATTTTCACCAGATTATATTTTGTTAAATATAGTTATTAATTTATGTAAAAAGGAAAGGCTTCGAAAGTTGAACATCGCAGCTCCGATTGCTCCGCGAAAGAGGTTCGGTCCAACGCCATAAACACCAGTAATTTGACGGCAATCGGAGGTCGTTCATTTCGTAGCAAGATGATTCCGCTTACTCCAAGACGAGCGCAAGAAAAGGAAGATCACCACCGTGTAAGGGATTGCACTCGCGTGCAATCAACGACCGGTTATTAATTACTCGCATGGGTAATAATCGGTGTACGGATCGCCGAACTCGGTAATGCAATAACTCGCGGCAGGAAAAGATCGCCTCCGTCGTGCCATGAAAAGGCACGCGTAGAAGTAAAATAAAGTGGAACTCACTGTATCTCCTCCTGACCGGAAATCTCGCTCGTCTGATAAACGTCGCCATTCTCGATCGGCGATCGAGATAATGAGCCGACAACGGCGAGGATTCACGCGCGCCTGTCGACTGTACCTATCGTCCACGGGACGGGACGCCGTTTGTTTCTCCTGTCGTTGTTAAGGGAGGGGGAAAAAAAGGAGAAGCAGTAAACAGGGTGCAACGCGCATGAATGGCACGGCGGAAAACGTCGGAACGCCGGATCGTCGGAACAAGCGAGCGCCGGTCGCAACGTTCATTTTTTTTTCCTCTCCCGTTTCCGCGCATCACGCACGCTATACACTGATCATACATACATACATACACGCGCGCTGCCACGCAATCGGTGTAATAATAATCGAACTGGAAACAAATACGAGGGTCCCCCCCCCCTCTCCCACCCTGGGCTCTCCCATCATATTTTGCCTATCCGCTCAGCGACAAGCAGCTCTATTTGCTTTTTTTCTAGCGCGCGGGCTCTATCGCGAGCTGATAATTATTTACATATACTCAGGGTAAAATGCGAGATATGAATATAGGTCGCAGATATATATACCGGGTGTGTTACGATTAGTGAAATACGTCTTGTAATCGGTGACTGAGAAAAATAACGGGTTTCTTCCCGCGGATATTCGAGCGAAGTTAATCGAGCGTTAATTGATGATTGCGGGAATAATTCGTGGAGAGAGAAATGTTCAGAGCTTGAAGTAAAGCTTCCTGCATGCGGCCCGGCAACAATAATCCATCGATTTCTTCGTGTCGACGTTTAATGCTCGACGTTCGAAGGAACTTACCGGTATGAAATTGGCGGCGTGAATGTAACTTTCGTACGCGAGAGTAGGTACGTGATGAGAATTATGTAAGGATCAGATTGATGCACACGGGCGTGTGCAACTTACATGCGTAATTTTAGGCGTAAGACATTTAAACACATGGATTTGTACTATTTCAAA
>NW_017305778.1:3760680-3769034 GCF_001594115.1 Trachymyrmex septentrionalis | reverse complement strand
TATCGTCAATATAATAATTTGTAATATCATTTCACAACTGGATTATGTATCGTTGAGCAATCGTATATTTCGAAGGTTCTTTCGATTAGGAATCTAGATAAAGGAAAAAAACGCAATCGATATATGTATCATCTGAAGAGAAAATGACTGTTTGTGTTTATATTTATCTTCCCTGAATTTTTCTAAACTTATATATTCATGGGTGTAGATTTTTGTAAGAAAACATTTCATTTGAAAAAAATTTTATGCGGAAGGAAACAATTTAAGTAAGCATAAAAATAAAAATTGCAATGCTTACAAGTAGTGGATATTGTGAGCTGATACGTCGTAAAATTACTTTAATGAAATCAAATTCCCACTGCTATCTGAAGAGAAAAATGGCAGAATTCGACATCAAAAGTCATAATCACCAGTCGCGTTTCTTTTTTTGCCGAGGATTTTATTTTCAACATGTGTATAAAATCTATTGAAAATATGAGAAAAATCTAGAAAACGAAATTTCAGCAAAGAAAGAAATTCTTTTAATAACTCACTGAAAAGCAACTTCATTTCCTTTATGTTTATTATTCTACTTCGTGTCTGCATTTGAATCAATTAGAACCGGTTCGTCGCCTGCGTTAATTCTTCATTGCCGCACATTAAGTTCGAGGATTGCAGTAAATTAATAATTCAGCGAGTCTTTCCCTTATGGTCGTGATATAATAATTGTGCATTATAATACACCATTGCACCGGCTCTAATTCCCATTTGTGAAAGATACTTTATGTTCTATAACGTTTCGACGCCGCTTACATCGTGCATTACACACATTAATATAACTAATACGCTGAGCGCGTCTACAATTCGTCGGCGAATCAATAACACGAACTCTGTGAACTTGTGCACGCGGATGATGAGCAAAATGCGCTCCGGAAAATTTCTTGCCGATCATCAGGCGATGGTTTCGTTCAGCAGAAAAAGCTTTGCAATTGTCGTAAGATTCTTATAATTATTGGTTACGTTCAGCAGAAAGAGCAGCTTTGCAACTGTTGTAAAATTCTTTAATATGATTGATCTTGTTCCTAATTTCTCACTGGATTTAAATGTATAAACTAATCATATATAAGAATCTTACAACAGTTGCAAAGCAATACAATTGGTTCTTACCTTTAATTCCTCTTAATTCCTGGATCGAAATATATAATATTAAAGATGCAACAGTTTTATGTGTAAAGCTGTTACAAGTTTTTTTTTTTTTTGCTGAACGCAGCCATCGCCCTTTTTCAGGCGATGTATCAAAAATCAGGCAGCAGTAAATCAATTCACATGTCTCGGATGTACCGTTTACGCGATACATTATTGCGAACAACAATTTCGTCAGCGTGTTTGCTGTAATCAGCGTGGAACATTTCGGAAATTTTCGAAATTTCACGTTTCGAAATCTCTTTCTTTCGATTTCGTCGCGTGAGAATACTTGCTCGTTCAAACGTTGATATCTGGGTCAACCACGCCGACGCTTCGGCGGCAGTTTTGAGCGCGAGATTCGTGGCGAAATCGAAGTAACAGCACAAAATTGTAACATACATCGGGCACACGCACGAAATCGAGTATTGAACGTAGCCCCGCGGCGATATTATTGGACGTTATTATCGTTGAAGTATATATATCTCGATATCTGAGCTATCTTTTCGATCGCATAAATAGGTATGTAGATGCTTCAAATCTCGTGAATTTCCAGTTTCAATCGTCGAGTTTCGAATAACATTATAATATTATATTTTCTATATCAGCAGCGTATGATCTTTGGTACTTCGTCGAAATGTAATGTTGAGAGAAATAACTGAAAGTAGTATTCGTCATTCACATTTAGATAATACTTACGATACGTATATAGGCCACCAAAATATTTCAGATTGATCGAAAAAATAGTTTAAGGATAGATTTCTCGATAGGATCTTTAAATTTCATGAAATCAATCGTCCTGTGCGCAGGACTTGTAATAAATGGATTTGTACGAAGACGAAGTTTGTAAAAATTTCGATAAGTTTAGGATTGAGTCTAAAGCAGATTGAAGTATAAAATTAATATACACTATTAAATTTGCTCAAAGGAGCAAAAAAAGGTAACTCAAAGCTTTTGAGTTAAATAACATTTTGTTATCTTTAACTTTTATGCGTGTCAAAAAGTGTAAATCAGTCAATTTTTTAAAAGTTTCCAAAGTACAAGTTTCAAATAACATCCATTATTAACGTATGCTTAAGTAAATGATAAATTAAATTTGAATCAGATTCAATACATTTTTAAATATTAAATTCTTCAACTTCATTCATTTGATCAAATTAAAGACATATTGAATAAGAGCAGTGGCCACGTACAAATGATTAAAAATAACTCAAATTGGTGATATACACATATAGTTATGAACGTATATAGTTATGAACTTTACAGTGTAGAAAAAGAAGAAAATAACATTCTAACAAAAAGTGCTAATATAAACAATGTCGTAAAGAAAATACTACGAGAGAACCTTGAACCTTGAGAGTCCGTGTCACGCGCAAGCGTGACTTAACGCACCTGAAAAAATCAATGATATATGGGATCCAAGAGAAATGCCTTGGGCATATAGGAAGCCAAACGCGAAGGAAATATCCGCTGACTCCGAAGAGCGTTTTTCTCTTATATATTCTGATTTCAGAAAATTCACTGAGGACCCTCTTACTCGGCGGACCATTAGTTTACAAATTGTTTGGGAATCCGTCGTTAGGCTGACCCATCGATCTCGATCTACCACTCTGGATGCTCGTCCTGGCTATCGCAGGGATCAATGACTTTCCCATCACGATGTACAGCGCGCCTTGTACACGTTTACTCCCCCGTGGGAGTCGGCCAGTCAAAATGCGAGACAAAAGCCATTTTCCTTCTGTCGCTTTTCTTTATTCTCATAAATTTGCATGGCAAAAATCAGGCTCCCCCTCGTCGCTCGCAATCAGACCACTTCCTCCCTTCGACCCCTTCCGTCGGTCGTCGTTTCACCTTCGCGTCACTAAGGGAAACACGCGGCAAACGAGAGGGTGAGAAAGGGCGAGGGACGGCAAAAAGGGGATGGAATAAGCCAGGAACGAGCGAACGGGAAGCCAGCTATGACGACGAGGACGAGAACGATGATGACGCGCATTCAATCTGATTGCCACGACGGTGGAGAGAGAGAGAGAGAGAGAGAGAGAGGGGGGGGGGAGAAAGAGAGACAGAAACTTCTCTCGTCGAGACAGAAGACAGGGAGAGGGTGGAGGAGATCGGGGTATTTATGTCGTTTGCCGCATCTCGCCGTGAAATGGATTCGGGAACGTTTCCCGGCACAGAGAGATGAAAATTCATATGACAATGATCAAGAGACGCTGTCACGCGATTATCCTCTGACGTAGGAAAAACGTGCCTGGATTTGCAGCAGGTGCGTCCCTTAATGAGACCTGAATTGCATTACTCCGCTTCCCCTAAATTAAATCTCGATGCATCGCCCATGTATATGTATATTTTAGCGGTATGACGCTGGTAATTATTTTAACAGATGTTGACAATAGGATGAATAATTGACATTATAATTAATACTAAATAACGCAATTAATTATAGCACAACTGCATAATGATTACCTCAATGGATGCTAACGATGTTATAACAATATACTTGTTCGATTAACCCCGCCCCCCCCCCCCCCCAGAAAACAAGTTTAAAGGAGACTTTCTTTTCAAGAGTAATAACATTTATTGTATAATGCATTACGGAACTTCGTTCGCGAGAGTACATTGTAATCGTCATAAAAGAGCTTTCTAAGTATTCCATGAATGCTTGCGAAAGAAAGCGATTTCGTTTCGTATCCTTTCGGGTTCGATACTACGTGACGTCTAAATTATGCAGCTTCCTTAAACTTAACTTCGTTCCAAGTGGTGTTCTAAGCTTTTGAAGTGGGATTCGAGTACGTCCCGAAAGAAACGCGCATGCTCCGTATTATTCGTCGAAGGAGGCACATCGACGAAGTCGGAAATCTAGAGCATCTAATTTAGTGTTACGAGTTGACGGCGTTACGAGCGTTACTGTTTCGCAGATTTATGCCCATCGGGAATTTAGCGGAGCGCCGTTTGCACCGATATCAACAGGCGCAACGTAATTACATGGCTGTAATTTACGTATAATTTGTGTAATCAGTGTAACAGGGGTGCCAGAGCTTTTGACGAATTCCAAATCGACATGGAATATTTAAGAAAAAAAAAAAAAAAAACAAAACAAACACACATTATTTTTCACACCATGTAAATGTTCAACACTAAGTATCTCGAGATAATGAAATCTTGAGTCAAATTGCGCAAAGGTAAAATGTACTCTGTGATTAAAGCGCAAATTGGAAGCGAGGCGATTTTATCATTTAATCGCCTTTTCAAGATTCGATTCACGAAGAAGCGAGTTCCTACAAATTGCGGAACTTTAATCGTCGATCATCCGAAAATGATCATTGACTTTTCAATCAACGGAGGAGACGTGAAACTGATCAAAGAACCCGCGCGCGGCTTATAAAGTCGAAAGCCCCGCGGCGTTCTTGCATACAATTTCCTCGTGACGGGACAAAGTTAAACTTGAACGCCGGCTGCTAGAGTCGCACGGTTAGAGCGTGCTCCCCGTCCTCGCACAATACGTTCTAATTCTACCTCGGACGCTGTTACGTAACGTGCGACCGTGCTGAATAATAACACGATTCGTTCGCGCGAATCTAAAATCGGCCGAGCCAAGTCTCGTCGTCTCGGTACTTACACGTTCGAACCGAGCCCGGTTCTACCGAGCTTAACTTTAATCTCAATTTTACTCTCTATTTTCTTCTAATGCCCGTTTCTACTAATGCCGTTTAATTTTAATCCTGGTTTAACTAACTCTTCATCTCTTACTTAGTTTCTAAGAATTGAAAAAAGATTAAGAACAAATTGAACCGAGATTAAAGTTATTTTACATTAATGGAAACGGGCGTAATTCTGAGAATTATAAAGAAGATAAAACAGAATCTAAGTTAAACCGAGATTAATGTTAATCTTACTCTCTAGATTCTTTAGAATGGAATCCCAATCTAAAGAGTAAAAATTGAGAACCTCTTAAGAAAAGTTGCATGGGTCAATTTTCAATCTTTAAGAGTGAGATTTCAATCTTCAGAATGAGATTCACTTTAAAACTTCTAGAGAGTACGCACACACACACACACACACATATTGGTGAAACGGGGCCTTAGGATCGGTATGCATGCGACGCTTTCTCGTTCGGATAACGAACATCTGATAAATAAAGAAAATCGCAACCTTGCTATATTTCGGAGAGGGAGAAAAAAAGATAGGCTCGTAGACGTTAATCGCACGACGTGAGATCATGTAACGCCGTTGATTTACATAATTTATTAGGGTAACGCTCGCAAAGCGCATCCTAAGCAATTGATTTATTAATTTCGGTTTACACGAACACGACGATTAGCACGTCCGAGTGTGCAATACTTAATTATACACTTGACTGCAAATCGATTGCTCTGATATATTATTAGCTGTTAATTACGTGGTGAATGTATGTTAATTACATAATTCAATTGCGTTTAATTTGGAATTATGAATATCGATAATGATGTTGATCGACATGGAAGATTCGCAAAGGATTATCGACGAGTGTTGTTAGCGCAAAACTGCTTACTCTTCGGTTGCACAGGTCACCACCAGCCGTACGTTTTTATATACTCTTTTGCATACTTAAATGTACTTGTGTACTCTTTAGAGGTCGTAGACCTTTTGGTCATTAATTAAAATTTTATATTTATAAAATTATATTAATATTTTCCTCATTGAGAGGAAGATATCTGCTTAAAACTGGACGAACCAGAAGATTCTGATTACATCAGAATTCCGATTATCTCAACTAGAATTTAGTAGACTTAATCAGAAAATTCTTACTTGTCTATTTTCTACTTGTCTATTTTAATAGATTACATCAGAATTCCAATAAGCCAGATATTTTTCTCAGTGTATACAATTGTAAATAAAAGTTTTATGTTTCAGATTTTATTTTATTAAACATCTACACTTTTAATGCATTAAAAAAAATTATATTCCCTCCTCTTCTGCCTCCGGATTATCTCTTACTTGGAAAATTGTACATATGTATCCTTTTTTGTAATCCAAATATGATAACCCCAATCGCGCATTTAATAAATCTGATCGGTCGACGGCAAACTTCGTCACTTTTTGAAGCGTGGGACGACTCGCAGCGTAGTTTCCGTGTTACGAGCTCACGCTATCACCCACTGTGCAATTTCGCCTCCTCTCGTCGTGCGGGATCGATTACTCGGCATGCCTGAAGACGCAAAGAGAAAGAGAAGCGCGGAGAAGGATTCTAGAACTTCTCTCCCGCTACTCGTGATCCGCCATCAATCATTCTGTAACTTTTGCGGAAGCCTCAGTTGCGAAGAGGGTTTGCGAGGGCGACACGACTACCGTTACCGGCATAATTTTAGAGTACGATCGACCAACAAAGGTCTCTCTCTCTCTCTCTCTCTCTCTCTCTCTTTTTCTCCCGGCTTCTCCGAGCATGATGTCATGGTGCGCTGTCAACGCGAGACGATGCAAAGCCGCGTCGTCATCGAAGTAATGGAATCAAGCTTGCAAATAGCGCTCTCTTTCCCTCGACCCCGGCGAATGAGATTGCCTTATCTCTCATAAAAATGTTACGTTCCGCGCGATGACGCGCTGCGGTTCCGCAAATCGATCGGCGAGTCATGACTCTTTTTATAGACGGCGAGGGACGGGGCTAATCTGTTTATGTTGATCCGTGGTAATAAAATACGCTTGCACTTAGACTCGGGGTTTCATTGCGAGCCGCAAACGTGCGTGAATATTTATTTGCCGGTCGAAAAGAAAAAAATCGGCTATTATAGACACGCGTCGCTAAAATTAAAATCGAAAGTAATAAAGTAACCGTGACATAAATACAATGTATACGTGGTATGTATCGAATAAATAATTAACACACGCGCGCGTTTCATCGTACGTGTAATTGCGCGACAACGAAATTTGACATTCAGATTGCAACATTATTAAATGCAGCTCGGCATTGGAGGATTCAGAAATTTGTCAAAGGGAGGGAAACATTGGCGTTCCGCAAAATTTTGTTATGGTCAAATACGGAGGGATCGAATATGAAATTAATATTTAAATTGTCCCACTGAAAAAGTATTATTTAGATGTGTATAAATAATAAAACGTTTTATTTTAAATTATATTTAAAAGGGAATAATATAATGAAATCTATGCTTTTTATAACTGAAAGTTCCTTAAATTGAAAAATATTTGAAATAACAAAATTGTGACTGAACATTTCAGAAATATTAAAGTAAATATAAAACATTTGTATATATGTAAATTGAAACGAATTATTTTTAAAAAAGAAGACTTCAATTCAAGGCGGTGGAGAGGCATGGCTCCCCCACTAAAACTCTAGATTTACAAGAGTAATGCAATTCTTTAATCTTTACAAATGTTGACAACTTTTCTACTGGCTATTTTGACTGCTATTTTTTATCTAATGATTTAATTATTATAAATATTAATTATTAAATCCAATAAGTAAGTAATAAATATTAAGTAAGTTTAGTAAATAACTTAATAAATAAGTGAGCTTAGTAATTCTTTAATATAATATATATATATATATATCATTAGGTGAAACCTGGCGGATTTTTACTCCAGTATATCTAGAGCTTTAGCCAAGGTTGGAAAAACATAATGTTTTTCTTTCAAAGAAATACAACATTGTGTGTTTTTTTAAACAGTTTAAAACATGTTTAAAACACGATTTTACAGCTTTAGCCGTAACTCCCATGGTCACCTTTCGTGGATTCGTCAGTGCGCGCATATCGCTGAAGAAACACGTGTTAATATGTATAGTAACGGTCGCAAATACACGTGCAACGCGAACGAGCAGTTGTCGCGCATTGATCGCGCGGCCGTACTTGTTTTCGGATCGTTTATTTATAGGACGGAGGAGGGCGATATCGGTCAGCGCGCGATATAGGTCACGTCGATACTCACTCGGCACAGACCCGGGCACGGCCTGGGGTTAAAGGAAATTATATCTTTGCGGTCGCATCTCTCTCGTTCCGATCGAACGTACGTAACGTGAAAGTGATCGTAGGAGAAACGTCGCGGCTAGAAACTTGGCGCTTCCCGCAGATCGGACATCTCCAATCGCTCTTAATTAATTTCGTCTGAATTAATTCATTCCTCCCATTTATCCGCGATGCCGGTGCTGTTCGAGCTCAACTTTCGAAACGTGTCCACGTCGAGAAATACTATCTAAGCCG
>NW_017305778.1:3757506-3760580 GCF_001594115.1 Trachymyrmex septentrionalis | reverse complement strand
CGGTGCTGTTCGAGCTCAACTTTCGAAACGTGTCCACGTCGAGAAATAGTATCTAAGCAGATATTAAGCTGCGGCGCAATTTATTATATTCGACGGAAGCGCGCTCCGAGTTAAATCTTCGCTGTCGTAATGAAATTTACAGCTGCAGTTATGAATGTTACAAATAAAAGAGAGGATATTCACTCGGTCAGTGTCGCGCAAGTCGTTTTTCAAATAACGAATAAAGTCAGCCTCACACGTTGCGTCCCTTTCTGTAAACATATCAACGAGATAGAAAGATTAAAGTCACATTCACGTGGGTTCACATTCCCTGCATCTCTCGGACTCGGATAAATTTCCATCTGCGGTTAAACTCCGGCTTACAACTTAGATTCAATTTACGAGAGCGAATTCTGAGTCCCGGCGACTCTATTGGTACTGCAATACTGTGCACTTGCTGCGCCACGCATGCAGACGGAGGCAGCCGCATCGTTCGCGACCGAAATTCCCCGCGAACCACAGAATTTCGAGCAGCCCTCGTGCCCTCGATCGTGATCAATGACGTAAGGAGGGAGGCCCGAGAACGCGCTTCTCTCTGTCACGGGTCAACAAATTCGGATCTCTAGGTCGCATACCAGGGTTCGCACAGCGCTCGGCGAGCGTTCGCGATACCAGCAGGACCGAGGAACGTGACTGGCACCGGCGCGCTGGTATTGATTAGACGTACGACGTAACCGGGGCCCAGGCCCGCGGCTCGCTTCCCGGTTTGCCTCGATTTGCCATCAATCATCCTGCAACTCCAACGGGAGCTTCGATCGTCGAGGGCGAGGCCGACCGTGGTGGTCCATGATGCCTTCCATGACGCTTTTGTGCGAGACTCTCGAATTAGACACTTGTATGCAATTCGTATGTTCCGGTTACGTATTGGTTTTGCTTTATAAAGATGAGGCGATAAAAGTTTTTTCGCTTTTTCATACGATCCGGTTGCTGTATATCACAAAATTCGAATTAGCTATTCTAAAAGAATCTACATCTTATATATATATAAAAAAAAAATTGTTCATATACTATATACATGTGTATGTACATTTCTTTTAAATACATTACAAATTACAATGCGTATACTGATGAATATAAAAAACAATGTGACTTTGTGAAAAGAACGGCTTTTGTCCATTTCTACCAATGTAGATCAATTTTAATCTCAATTCAATTTACTCTTCATCTTTTTTTAATTTCTTAGAACTTGTAGAGATATTAGTTCTTAGAGCTAGATATATATTATATATATATATATATATATAGAATCAAGATTAGAATTAAATTACGTTGGTAGAAACGTACATTACTGATGTATTTAAAAATTGAGATATACAAACCTGAAAGTAATTATATTGAACTATTAAAATAATTATGTAGAAGGATCGAAATACGACAATAATGCAGCAAGAAGTTTTGACATTCTAACAATCAATTTCAGCGTCTTTAATTAAGTGATAATTATTTTTGACAGTCCGACAAAATTCTTATCAAATCTATATCTAGCTAAATTTTTAGATAGTAAATTCAACAAAACCGTTTTGCGTTCGAAAAAAGTACATAAAACTGAAGAAAATATAATTAAAATATTTCACGATAGCAATTATTTCTGGGATGTGAGCTTGCAATCGCCTATTAACACAATTTCGTAATAATACAAAAATAAGAAGAAGAAAAATTAAGAGGACAAAAATAAAAGTGATTTTATGTACACGCATAAATCACTTTGAACTTTAAAATGACACTTATACAACGTAATTCAGACTGAACGTATAAGTGAGAGATTTTTCTCCAACACACAGCTAAAAAAATACAGGCATTAATTTAGTTAGAACGAAAAGTGTTGGAGTGATGTTAAATCGTAGCTCAAGTGGTTCCAAAAGTCGTCGGGGCAACACGCTGGATCCACAGGGGGGGGGAAACACGTAGGAGGATATCTCGTGAACAGGGGGAAGAACGTGAAAGTGTCTCCAGTTCAGTGGTATGGGTTCGTACGTGCACGTGATAGACAGGGCGCAAGCTAGGGGAGAGACTTTAGAGCCCGGTTCGGCACTCTAATCCCGGCGCCTTTACCCGGTTTTCACCCCTGCATCCGCCATCACCGCGTCAACCCCCCTCCCCCTCCCCCCCACCCTCCCTCTCTCGACCGTCTTCTATCGATTTACTCGTGCACCGAGTGCAGCTCGGTTGGCTGGTACGTTGCAGCACATCGCCGCCGGACTCGCAAAAGTCCAGCACGCTCATGTTGGTTCCGTGACAACAGAAAGGCGTGTTCTCGTCAAACGAGAAGAGGAACGAACGAGAGGAAGGAGCGAATTCCTCGGTTGCAGCACATTTTATCGACGTGATACAAAAATCAGCGAGATCATTCAATGCGCTCGAAACTTATGATTTTTTTTAGAAATTCTTCCTTTCGCCGGGCGGTAGAAAAATCTACCGAGATTTCTGCGCAATTCTTCGCACTCGAAGTTAAATGCGTCAAATTTTACGCGTTGGATCTTCGATGTAGAAATTTTATTGTCTATAAATTTTTACAGCCGGTGTCCATAACGGTGAAATACGATTAGTTTCATCAAATTTGTTAATCAAGTTACATAACTAAGTTCTTTGTACAAAATTACAGATAGCTAGAAATGTATCGATAAATTATATGAAACATTTGCTGTTTTTTTATTTTGCAAAAAAACGACGACTCGATGTTTTGTCAGAATCAAAGACATAATCTGTATTTTGCAGGGCAGGTTGAGACCCACTGACACAGAAAGGAGCTCTTCTCGCGCAGAAAATAAAGGAAATAGGAATCTAAGCGATGGCACAGTTACTCGATCCGTCGAAGGAAAATATCCGCCTAAACGATCGTAGCGTGCACGCCTTTCCGCAAATGTTCTCCGTTTTTCTCGGGCTTTTTGCCCGGGGTACGTGATTAGGAGCTTTTATCGCGACTAGAAGAACGTAGGTCAAACGGTCGGTTAAAAGTAGAATAGCATCGTTCGTTAATGATCCGAAATCAGATCAAATCCACTTTTACGATTGCTGACCGTATAATCCATTTTTCG
>NW_017305778.1:3755882-3757406 GCF_001594115.1 Trachymyrmex septentrionalis | reverse complement strand
TTACGATTGCTGACCGTATATTCCATTTTTCGATATATATATATATATTTTAAATTGGGTTGCTATGCTTTATTTAATTAATCTCTCTGATTTTCCGGACGGAAAAAGAGAGAAAGGGAGGGAGGCGGGGGAGAGAGAAAGAAGGCGGTTAGTTCTCGTGTAATCAGTTTAGATTGGCTTTGCAGGAAGACCTTTGCATCGATACCAATAATTGTAACGTCTTTTTAACGACATCACGTAATGAACTGACGATAGTATTCATGGAATTAAGTTACGCGATCTAAGTCTCCAAGCCGATTATGCTCGTTATCGACGTATTTAGATCTCGTTTTTCTGAAGTATGTGAAAACCTATGACGCTCTTCTTTCAGTCAAATTGTCAAGTAGCGCAAGTAAATGCGATTAATTTTTATATAATCAATATTCATATAATAAAAATTTAATAAGAGAAAGAATCTCGTTTTCGGTCAGAGCGGATCTTGATGATATTATATTGATTTGCAAATATTTTTTCAGTAAATATTTTTTCTATAAACTGCACGTCGATTCGATTTGTCGGACTTGTAACGTAATCACAAACCGAAACTGGAAATAACACGAGAAACATTGAGAGCGTCAATTTAGTAATAATGCTAATAAGTATCTTAAATCTCAACCATTGTATAATAAAACTTTTTCTTGAATTTCTCATGCAAGTGAGAATCACATGGCATGCAAGACTGTATATTTAAACTATAATACAATTGCGACAAATGCAACTGTCTGTTACATTAATATTGACGATATAAATAGTTAAAAAAAAATCACAATTCATATATATGTACATTCCCTTTTTTGTCATTCCCTTACATATTCCTAATCAGATCCAGCCACTCAATTTTTATGTTAATGTTACGATCTACGATCGCAATCCCCGCAGGAAACTTTGCTGATACGGGGAACTCAATTTCAGACATTTAGATAATCAAGCTGCACGTGTTTTAAATTCCAATTTTTTAGCGTCGGTAGAAACTTAAGCCGGGATGTAGAAGTCGGATGAGACGAGGGATACAAGAGGTAGTCATGAGCTGATGCGTTCCTTCCCCCTCCCCCCCCCCTCCGCACTATTTCAATCCATGCTTGAGGGGAGTCATCTCATGGGGATTAACGATGATTGGGCAGGTCGGCGCGCGAACCGTTTTAGTTGTCTCTAACGATCATCCATCGAGTCGGCCGAATGATGAGATCGTTGCACGCGTGATCAGAATGCGAGAGAGAGAGAGAGAGAGAGAAAGAGAGAGAGAGAACTTGAGGAGCGCATGGAGTTGCAAGGGGTTGCCGTCAGGGGTTTAGCAAGCCTTAGAAATGTCTGGGGTTTCCACCCTGTCCTTGAAGAGCTTTAGCCAGCTCGTATTTCAGCAAGCCGAGATACACTCTCGGGACGAGATATCGTTTCGAGGCGACGTTATAGACTTTGATGACCTCGTTTTCACTATTTAACGTGAAATTATTTACGTTAATTTTCTCTCTTTCTTTCGCGTTGTTT
>NW_017305778.1:3747571-3755782 GCF_001594115.1 Trachymyrmex septentrionalis | reverse complement strand
TTAACGTGAAATTATTTACGTTAATTTTCTCTCTTTCTTTCGCGTTGTACAAAGAGGCAACGCATTAATTTGTTTATTTGCCGGCGAGCCGGTTTAAGTTTAAATTAATGAGGTTTCGAGCTCGTCAAGCTCGGCTAAGGCGCCCCTACGTCGGACTTAATTGCGAGTCGCAGTTGAACGAAAGTCGTGCGAAATTTACAACCCGGATAGAAGCCATGACAGCCTTGTTACGCGAACCGAGCGAATGATGCGCGAGTCGTTCATGAATCAAGAGAAGTCGGGAATCGTTAATAAATAAATTTTAATATCAACGATTATGACAGACCGAAGCAGAATCTGCGTAATTATTTTACAAAATATCACTGTTGACTTTAAATTAAAATAATCCGTTTTTTTTTATTAAATTCTTTCTAACTTTATTCTTGTACAGAAAGAATTTTGTTAAAGTATCTAAATTATTAGAAAACAATGTATCTCTCTAGCTACAGATTTAAAAATTATTTTATATTAGATTACAAAAATAATTATGTAAAACGCTCAAATTAGTTGTTGCAAAACTTTTTGTACTGTTCGTTATACATTTGGAATAATAATTTTAATTCAAAACTTATTATCAGATTTGTAACTAAATTTCTACATACTTTAGTAAAATTTTTTCGTGTGATTTACGCATTTACGGAAAGGAGATTGTTTTTGCTAAAATAAAAATTTAGTTAGATGCATCTCAAAATAATTTATCTCAAAATAAATAATATATCTCAAAACAATTGTATTAGACCATTAAAATAATTTATGTCAAAATAAATAATATATCTCAAAACAATTGTATTAGACCATTAAAATAATTTATGTCAAAATAAATAATATATCTCAAAACAATTGTATTAGACCATTAAAATAATTTATGTCAAAATAAATAATATATCTCAAAACAATTGTATTAGACCATTAAAATAATTATGTAAGACACTCAAACTAGTAGAAAGTCACAACTTTTTGCAGCATTATACTCATCATGCTTGAGATTCTTACACAATTATTTTGATGGTCCAGCAAAATTATATTTTCAGATTTATATTTATTATTATTTAAATTTTTCATATAAAAAAAAACTTCAACATAAAATCGTTCCCCCGTATTTTTGTTTCATCGTTTATTTCTTGCGATAGCGTTCCTTCACGATTTCTGTCTTCCTAATTATATTTACGTGCAACATGGGATTACCACGTATACTCTCTCGAGAACTCGCGGTCGCTCGCGATAACGCCATGTCCAGCGATTTACGAGCAGAACGCGGATCCGCATCGGCACGTTGCATTCCGTCGTGAAGAGTAGCAATGCTAAACGCTGCAGCGGCGCTAATCCGCTCGTCTTTGAAGAAGCGTGCTCGCTCCGTAACGTTTTCCGGGAACTCGGCGTGAGGAGGCAAAAACGCCGACGCATAATATGCCGTACAATTTATTCTCACGCACGTGTCGCGTTAAGTACACGCATATAACGTGTACGAGCGCCGCGCAACGCGACGCACCTGTACGCCGAGGAACGGTACACGGCTCGGAAAAAAAAAAGAAGCGAAGGAAAGTGAATATTCAGCCGACCTAAGCGCGATTGACGGTCTCTCGTCTGTGTGTACAACGGGTGCCCTCATCACGCGGAATTACATTTGAAAAGGTGGCTCTTAAGGACGACCGGTTGTTGTGAAAACAGAAGTCCCTCCTCTCTGGACGACGACGCGTGCGATTTGTACGGAGAATTTATTGAGTTACCACGTAATGGAGGACTCTCTCTCTCTCGAGTAAAAGACATTCGGTGGCTAGCAAATGGCATGTGCTTATTATCGCGCGTTCTTTGATGAAACAGTGTTTCTGGCGAGCGAACGACCGTCGCTAATTTCGGAGATTTTCGCTGGAGATTATTGGAAATCGATCGACCCGCTAATGCGGCGTTTCAGCGGCACGGAATATAGATATACACCGAAAATACGACGAAAATACACCGTGTCAGATCCAAAAGGGATATAACGAGAAGTGGAATATAATTTCAATTGATTTAGCACGAATTACGGCACGAGTCAACCCAAATTGCCGTCTTTTATTTCCAGCAAGAATAATTGTAAAAAATGGCTATCATGACTTCGTAACAATTTTGCGCAGAAATTAAAATAGCAGAGAAATGAAGAAAAAAAAAAAAAAAGAAAATTAGATTAGTTATCAGAAAAAATTTTAAATCCAAAAATCTTTAAAAAAAAAGAAAAATTGAAGAAGAGATACACGGAAAGGACAGAATTTAGTTAAAGTATCAAAAAATTTAGCTAGCTATAGAGAGATAAAAATAATTTTGTTTAATCATCAAAATATAACTGTGTAAAAAAATTCAAGCATGATGAGCAATGCTGCAAAAAATATTGAAATTCATCTAGCTCGAATGTTTTGCATAATAATTTTGGTAGTTAATAAAATTATTTTTTAAATCTGTATTTAGCTGAATTTTTAAGCGGCGCCTAGACGCTCAATAATATCGTTGTACAATTATTTCGTATAATATTATTGACATCTCTTTTGAACAAACAGTCCAGAGGAGGCTTAATATAGCCTCCAGACGATCAATAAATATTGCGTAACATCAAACATTATGCAATGATATTGATATTGTCTAGGGGCTTCGGATACTTGAGCAAAATCGTTCTTTCCGTGTAGATACTTATCTCTAAATTGTACATTTAAAAATATAAAAGCTAAAGAGTTACGCGTATATAAAAGAGATATCTAACAGTTGTCATATTCAAGCGAACAATGCGAAAACTACGAAATATCTATAGACACAAATGTCGAAAGTCATCAAGAATTTACGGATTTAGGTTCGGAAAAGCTGGACATTCTCCTTTCCCATTGCCACCGTCGGGGATTAGAGGTAATACAGCTGAAATAATTGGCATACTCGAACAGGAGGAAAGGCTGTTCGCAGCGTAAAGGTTTACATCGACGGAGGCTAAATTGCTGCTAATTGGCCGTAGGAGAATGTACGAGCGTCTCAATTCTGCGCTCTCGGACACGAAAGCGGGAAAGGGAATGTGATGCAACACATTGTATGCTAATGCGACTATCGGATACTAATGTGTCCTCTCGACGGCGCGGCGCGGCTCGGCTCGGCTCGGCTCGGCTCGGCTCGGCGCGGCACAGCACGACGCGATCGAGTCGGTACGGGATGCTGGGTGCATCCTCGGTGCAACTTTTCGATCGATTGCCGAGCGTGAGTTACAGCGCGAGCGTCCACGGGTCAAAGGGCAAAGCTATTTCTAGGCAGTCGTTATCATTCGTCATTTTAACCCGAGCCAGCCGTCTCTCAGAAGCTTTTGTGAGAGACACACACACACAGCGGCGAGAGAAGTTTCTCAATCTCCGACGCGATATTAACTAAATAAACGGACGGCTAATTTGCACGCAATGGAGACACGCAAATGCGATTATAACACCTCGCCGACGCAATGATTCCGCTGTTGGAATACCGCGCGCGTTTCGACGACTCGAAATGGAATGGCACGGACGGAATCGTCATCGTTCACAAGGAAAGAACCCGCCGCGGGTGACTTCGTAATAAACGTTTTCATCTTTACGCCGTATAAGCAGTCCGACGTCACGCGTCAGCGTTTAGCGAGAGGTTCCTGATCGTTGTTCCTGGTTGTTGTATTTAACGAAAGATCGCGAATCTAATTGCGACAGCAGGGCATAGGCTACACTTTCTTGTTTCCGTGGAACAGAGCAACGCGAGGACAGGGAAACGTCTGGCATATGGACGACGTGGACATGTGTGTTTATCTTTTCCTACGATAGATCCGTCAATATAATTCAGCATTGCACGCGAGAAGGAGAAAGCGAGAGGGTACTTTGTCGTATTATTCTCTATCTTTTTTTTTAATAAAATTCTATTTTACATAAAAAAATTAACATGATCGCGTGCTTACACTACCGCTATATAATACTAGTCATGTAAAGCGTAGTCATGGTATATAGTAAATTTTATAGAATATACTGAAAAAAGTACTAAATTTTAATAAATATTTGATTGAATAGTTTTAAGTAAATATTTACTAAATATATATAAACATATATTTATTTGATAACAATTAATTTGATTTAATTATTATTCTTTTTATTGGGTAAGTACTTATTTATTGTAAATAAATGTTTATCTGATACTATTCGAAGAAATAGTAAGACTTTGTTTTTTTTTTATCAGTGTAAGCTGCACTGTTAAATGTCAAAAAAGCAATAACGATTCAATCATTTGAGATAAATAATATTTTGTTATTTTTAACTTCGTATATGTCAAAATGTAAATCTATCTCAGGATTTCAAAATAAACAACGTCCATATTAATGTATGCACATAGTAACTAATAAACTAAATTTCAGTCAAATTTAGTACATTTTCTTGAGTAAAATTGTTGACTCCATTGTTTTACTTAAATTAACGATATATTGAGCAGAAATAGTAGCGACCTATAGAAATGAATAAAAAGAATTCAAATTGGATATAACTCGACATTATGAATTTAACAGTGTAGCGAGTGTAAGTATAAAAATAAAATTTTTGTTGGCCAAACTTGCTTATACATAAGTCCGCTAATATAAATTTAACAATAAAAGTTTTAAAGAGTTTCCAAAAATAATATTACTCGATTGAATCGTTTATATCTATATTGTTTTATTTCTGGTGCTTTTTTAATTATATAATCAGAATTGATTCGTTATTCTGACAAGCTGCTTTCATTTATCTTATTTTTGTAAAGCTTTCCCCGGGAAAATTTAATAGCGATTTTATTATAAATATAGCATTATATTTATGGGAAAAAAAAGGAGGTACTTCCATCTACCGATCTTCTGAAAAAAATCAGATAAATGCGTGCAGCCAGTGTTTAATCGTGAAAAATACAGAGAGGAATGTAGTGTGCAATAAAAAAAAAAACAGGGAAAATTAACGTGACTTTATGTGAAAGGGAAGACAAAACGCGAATAGACTTCCAGTTGTCAGCGCATTCGAGCATTCTTTTTCTCCTTTCGTCAAATCGGAGCCCTTGCAAGACCGATCGCTACGACAGTCGCAAGGAGTCGCGCACCCTTCGCTTGGAAAGGGTGTCGCTCCGAAATAAAAATGGGGAAAAGGGATCCCCAGGACCGCCGTCTATGAAGGTAGAAGTGATACGCACGAAAGGCGATGTTTTCGTTTCAACGCTCAACGACAGTTATGGAACATCCCTCTAACACACGCGCGCGTATATACACATATACGACGGAGGAGGGACGCTCGGCTACGGATCAATATTACAGGTAGCTCTCTCTACTCCTCCCCCGCCCCCCTCCCCGGGCTCTGCGCACCCCCGCGCTACGCCCCCTCCGACCTACCCTCCCCTCCTACAGACCTTCCGGTAATGCCCGGCTTCGCGCGGGTAGGTAACGCGCGTATGTAGATGTACTAGCTATGCGTGTTCACGTGCATTTCTCTCTCTCTATCTCTCTCTTCGGTTGCATCGCGCTGTGCACACTACAGTTTTGTCACCCGGTATAGGTGGCTATCCTGGAGTGTAATTTTCGCGATAAATTACGGTGCTGCTCGCAAGCGCGACCGTCTCGGGTTCGTGCGAGCGGGGGTGTGCTTCAGGTGCAAAGCCGCACGTTCGTTCAACTGGCAAGAGACACGCACATCGCGTTATTACGTATATGGCAAATCGGTTGTTGATGATCGCACGTTGCCCGGTGCTCGTTGTTTCGGCGAAATGGAGCACCCGCGAATGTCGAAGGGGTAATAATAAACGCACCATTAAAGTCGTTTTCCAGCGAAACGAATATCACGTTTGATAAAGTACTAATGGTCATATAATAATTAGACACAAAGGATATACATAAGAAGAAAGAAAATGTTTCAATTCGTATATCGACCTTAACAGACGCAATCGTTAGGATTAAATCTAATTCTAATTTTAAGACACATTTATTGCTCCCTTTTCTTTTACTTTTTATTGTAACAGATTGCGGAAAGTAGAGAGCGAATATTTAATACCACACAACTAAAAAAATTGTGTTAAATTTGACACGTTTTACGTATCGCAAACGGTCCACTCACATTTTTGTGTATTAATTTAACACAAGATGAATTTATTACACAAATATACGTAACACGGAAAAATTTAACACAAAAGTGTACTGATTGTATAAAAATATACCGTAAAATACGCTGACACAATTTGCATGCAAATTGTGGAAGCACATTTTTTCACAATAAAATTGAACATTTATGATACGTTAAATTAACAGAAATTTTATTCACACATTAAAAAGTTTATCTTTTAATTATATTATTTTTACGTTATTTATTCATTTATTCATAAATTGTGTTATTTACACATTAAGAAATGTTGACAGTTCAATTAAACACAAAATACTTAAATAATATAATCATATATGTTAAATTGATATTTGAATACGTTAAAAATTCAACATAAAATTTTAACGGAGATATGAGTGAACCGTTTTTAACACGAATACAAAATATTTTTCAGTTACACTGTGTACAGGAATACACTTGAGTATATTCAATTCAGTTCAAGTGCGTGCTTATAACTTTCATAAAAATAAACATATAAACAGTCGTTTTTCAATCGAAAAACTCCAGACATTAAGGAGCATAACGGTACCAAGTTAATACAATATATGAAATTTTACAATATTAATAAAAAAGTTACAAGCACACACACACATAATTGAAAAAAAAAAAAGCATTTTAAAAACATTGGGAAAAAAAAGCTAGTATATACTACATCAAAAGGCGTTTGAGGGTTAAAACGGCCGTTATAATCACCGTTTCGTTGAATCGTGAAACCTGAGTAAAAGCAGGAGCAGCGAGCCTTCTGATACAGCCTACACCGATAAAGTCGAGCAGGTAGGCGATACGACTGGCTGGTCTGATATAACATGGGTGTAACGCACGGTGAGTGATAGCGTTATGCACGACCCGGTATAGAGGCTAATACATGTCACGAGCACGTGCTGATGGTCGCAACGCAGATACGAGCGCGTGCACTTAAACACCGGTGTGTTATTAAGAAACCTTACCGAGGCGGTATTGCACGAAAGGATTTTCCTCGACGATGGAAGTCGAGCGACCGTGTCGAATGGATGAAAGATACAGTAGAAAGTACCGTCCTGCGTGGACGGTAATAAAAATACTCGTTTGGAAAGCTCTCTCTCTCTCTCTCTCTCGTCCGAGAAAAATATTAGGAACTTCCGCGAAGGCCCTTGTGTACCTATCCGTGACAAACTGTCAATTTTACTAATCACTTGTAGTCTGAAATATGGAAATATGGAAATAGGTTGAACGATGATGGGACCCCTCTGAATTATAGCCATCGTGCTAACTATTATTATTTGTCAAATTGCAATGCAATTTCACAGTTCAGCGGTTTAATGAAAGCGACGTTATCATAAATTTTACAGACGGTTAAACTCACGTAACAAAACGGATTTCATACCAAAATATTAATGTTTTTCCATGAAATAGATTCTCCATTCAAACGTTTGAGGATTGAAGAAGAAAAAACGAAAGTTCATATTTCAAGATGAGTTATGAGGATCGTATTTATCACATTTACGATCGACTCGTGGAATTCTTCAAGATTCCGCAAGCATATTAGCGAAATAGACGGAAGGCAGAAGCTATGGGAAATCGCTAACGTAAACCACTCGTCAACGTCGCCGATCTCACAGGAACGATTAATGGATCTTGCCGGCATGCTCGGCTAAATAAATCGCGGTCACCCGTTCAGTGCGGCCAAATCGAGGCGTACACGTCGTCATTTAATTCCCCCTTATCTACCTCGGGTGCGGAATAACCGAGAAAACGGGAGAAAAACGTAACCGGGGATGAAGGATCGCTCCTACGTGTTGGGTGTTCCATTAGCGAGAGACATGCATCCAGCACGGCGTGTGACGTGTGTGTCACGTCTTGCCTCCTTCTGCGGATCGTAAAACCCTTCGGATATGTATGTTAGTAGCATATAGCATTCCAGATAGCAGTATTCTACATATAGTATATATCACGCTTTAAAATTATAATATGCTATCTAGGAAATCTAATATTTCTTCTTGGAATTCTGCGTAACGATTGCAAAAATTAAGATCTTTACATTATCCTCGAGTACATTTCTCAGAGTATTTTA
>NW_017305778.1:3727353-3747471 GCF_001594115.1 Trachymyrmex septentrionalis | reverse complement strand
ATATATATATATATATATATATATATATATATATATATATATATAACGCACCGTCCCTTACTTTCATTTCCCTAAGTACATAACTTATATAATTCCTCGGTGTAAAATAATTCATAATTCCACCAACTACTGCTACTTGAAGAATTTTTTGAACTTATAAATCAATTGACTCGTACATAGTCGACCTCAAATATACCGTCGGACAAAACAAACCCATGGAAGACCTCGAAGGATGGGGTATGAGACAGTCATCCGGCAGGATGGCGTCGTGAAGAAAGAAGATAGTTAGGACGAAGGGGACGTTGCCTAGTTTATTGAAGGGTATGTACGAAAAACGAGGAAACTCTCTCTCTCTCTCTCTCTCTTCTTTTTTTCTTCCTTCTATTTCGGCGGATGCTGCGGGTGAATATTTGACCAACCACTACTACTCGAAATATGTATAATGGTCGAAAGGGAATAGCGCGACGTGCACGATGAGCGTGTATGAACGTGTGTATGTGTGTATGTGTTGCCGCTGCTGCTGCTGCTGCTGCTGCTACTGCACATAAAGCGTAGAAGAGAGAAAACGCGTGCGCGTACAGAGGTGAATGCCCTTTTCCAGGCATCTATCCCCTGCGGGGAGAGACTCCCCTCGCGCGACCCCCGCTGACCCCATCGTGTTTTCCTAGCGTCTCCTCGGCGTCCCCTACCGTCGTGGCATTGCGCTCGTTTCTCTGTGCCCCTTTTACGTGCATACCTAATTTTTTTACGGTCGAATCTTCCTGTTTCTTTCTGTCTCCCTTCTTTCCTTTTTGGCCAATTTAATTAAAGTAACGTGAACTTGCTTGATCCTGCCTGAGAAATACGAATAAATAGACGTAATTTGTAGA
This sequence comes from Trachymyrmex septentrionalis, assembly GCF_001594115.1. Taxonomy (NCBI): domain Eukaryota; kingdom Metazoa; phylum Arthropoda; class Insecta; order Hymenoptera; family Formicidae; genus Trachymyrmex; species Trachymyrmex septentrionalis. The sequence goes on along the minus strand of NW_017305778.1, from coordinate 3,746,602 downwards.
AGATATAAAGAAAGACGAGAAATTTATCATCTATCTTACTGATAATACAATAGTTTTTTTTTAAATAGAATTTATACAATATATGATATAATTAACTAATGTAACTATAACAAAAATCTATATTGTCGAAAAAAGCCGAAAAGATTTTTTTAAATAAAGAAAACCCAAGTTTTACTTTTAATAAATTTTACTTTCATGAATCTCAACAATTTATTTGTATTTAATATCACATGTATTTTCATTTCTCCCTTTTTAATTAAATTTCTCTTTTCAGAATATATCTCATATATACAATAAATAGCACAACATGTTGCAAAATTTATTTTCAATCTTATACACTAAATCGATATGCCTATTTTTTTTGTGTGCTGCTGCTAAATATAACCGAGAAATGTATTTTTCTCTTTCTTTTTTTTTTTTTTCTTTCTTCCTGTTTCACTCTATTATTTCCCTCTGCTCTTTTCCTGCAGTCGCTATCGTCACGCAACTGTATCACGCGTGTGCAGCCGGCACGGTATAGCACGACGTCGTTAAACCTATCGCGCGAGGCACTGCACGGAAGCTGATAAAACGTCACGTGCATCGCGTTCGGTAAATTCTCGAAGAAATCTCGGCAGATATTATGGCGAATTTTAGTATTCTGCCGCGTAATGTGGGGAGTAGTAGACAGGGAAGCGTATCGCTCCGCAGCTAGAGATTAAATATCCCGTTATTATATTCGGGCTGGCAGGCATATCGCGCGAATTCTAAGGATGTTCCGCAAAAGGGTGAAATATGCCCCACGAGCTATGAATTTGTAACACCCGTAATTACGCGGGAATAATTAGTGCGGCCTGTGTGCGTCCTTAACCGGAAAAGTCGCGCGACCCCCTTCAAACGCTTCACTGGGACCATCCTGAAAATTATTAATGACGTCGTAAATAACGGCATGAATCATTAATTCCAATTTAATTAAGTGAGGAGGGAGGCGAGAAACTTCGGCGTGCCTAGCGCCAGTGACACAGTGAGCGTAATTAGAATCTATAATTAGAACCCGTTACAATCTCGAGCGCTGTTCTAAATAACTCGAAGCTAATTTCTATTGCAAAGTTTGTTTATACGTTTACATACATAGTGTTATTTCATAAATTATTGGAAATATCGTTCAAGAACGAAACCTTCTGAAAAACATTTATTCTACACTTTCGCTTATTTTTTCATATAAATAGAATCATCCACTTTTCAGTTGTACTACAATTCTTAAAGTATCCTGTGTGTAAAAATACATCATATAATACGATTAAATAATAAATAATAATTAAAAATACGTGTTAAGAAAGGCTATGAAAAAAACCAAAAAAAAAAACAATATAAATGTGTAAATAAAAGAAACAAATAAAATTATCATGATGTAAAATAACAAATATCCTGTATACATGCACCAATATATCTACGCTGAGAATGATGATGGAAAAAATTCTCTTCTACGAAATATTTCCTACTTTTGCGTTATCTCTTGCATTAAAAAAGAGAAATATTTTAGTGCTCCATTTTAGTGAAGCTCCAGTCTCTCCTAATGATTATAGTTACTACGTTGTAATGCGTGCAGCACGAGAAAATGTATTCTGACGTAATATGCGTTTCAAGAGAAGAGCCACAACAAGAGTACAGCTGAATCAGACCTCCCTCGTTGACGGCAGACGCATTTCATCCCCCCTGCATCGGAATGAACAAAGCGGCAACAGTTTCCTCCCTTTCACTCTCAATACTCGTCCCCGTTCGCCCATCTCCGGTAAACTCGTCGGCCCGTAAGTTCATTAATGACCGGCCCCCACGTTATTTCATCGAGCGCCTTTTCCGTGATGGTACGACAGAATTATCGTGTTTCCTACAACACGCAGTGTAATTGGACTGTCGTCGGAACTGACATCCGTCGAACGTCCAATTGACGCGCGGCTAATTAACTGCATTCTCCAAAAGTTCGGAAAACCCGGATTGGTTTTAGAGCGAATATATGCGGCTGTCACCGTTCTTTAAACGGCACAGCGATTCAGTTATGTATACATTGTGACTTCAGTGGCGAGAAAGTAATTTTCAAAACGATCTATGCTTTTATTTAAATAAAAAGACGGACAAGCATCGCGAAAGAAATCTGGAGTGCTATAGGGAATGAAAACTTCTTGTGGAGAATATAAAATTTCTCGAGTCGTTTGGCGATGTTTTCGCATTTTAATGTTTCACTATTTATAGGAATATATATACTGTTAAATATTAAAGGAGCGCAATGATAATCCAATCTCTTGAATTAAATAACATTTTGTTATTTTTAACTTCCACGTATGTGAAAAAAACTCGAAATATAAATCAATCCATTTCTGTAATTAAATGTCTTGGTTTCAAAATAAACAACGTCCACATTAACGCGTGCACTTAGTAAAATTTGAATCAAATTTAGTTTATTATTTACTAAGTGCACACGTTAATATGGACGTTGTCCAATTTAAATATAACATTGTCTTGAGTTAAATTGTTTAATTTCATTGCTTTAGTTGAATTAAAATAACTCAAATTGAGTAGAATTTCAACATGAATTTAACAATGGAGATCTAGAAGGGTAAAATTACATATCTCTGAAGTTCAGCACACTCACTGCGACTGTCGAAATTAAAGATTTACCGTCGGAACAGCGGATACGATGATTCCTGGGCTGAACTCCTATCGAGTTCAAAGCCGGGCGGAGTGTGCGTACCCTAGGTTTAATCAATGTAAAATTAGAAACTTTCGCAACCCTCCTTGGTCATTTCGTCTGGATGATGGAAGAGCCGGGTCGAAGCGACTGATTTTCGAGGGCGGGAACGGACAGCTGGTCACGCGAGTTTTTACGAGCCGCATGCAAATGCGTACCTCCCCCCCCCCATCTACGTGATAAACTCACCCTTCTCTTAGCTTAACTCTCCCCCGTCGCGCAGACACTGCAAATTCTCATCTTGATACCGGCGTCATAAACCGCCGCAGACGTTTTCGTCGTCGGTCGATCGGCTCGAAAAATAATTACGATCTCGCGGTTATTCACGCGAGTGGCGGCGGTGGCGGAATGACTTCGCATCGTTATATCGGCTGACGCGCGACAAATTGCACTGTCGCACTTCATTGTTTGACGATTGACTCGATGGACACGGTTTCGTGTACTACCTTGAAAAGATTACAATCGGAAATTGCTGACCGAAACCTTCACCGATAACGTGCTAGCCAATACTATTTCGGGTCGACGCCGACGAATCTGATCGGCACTACATGTTCATCGATATAAAATTATCACGTAAAGTCTTATATATCTCTATCACAATCATTTTTTTAAAAAAAGAAAGGAAAACGTAAAAAAAAGTGATGGGAATTAATTGCTCAACATCGGTGACAACATAAACTGTAATCGAAACGACCACCGTTAAATATCAAAGAAGCAATGATAACAGAATCCCTTGAGCTAAAAATAACATTTTGTTATTTTTAACTTCCACACATGTCAAAATGTAAATCCATTTCTATAATTAGTTTCCAAGTAAACAATTCATATTAATGTACGTACTCTTATTAAATAATAAACTAAAATTTAAGTAAAATTTAATATTTTTTCTTGACTTACATTGCTTTCTATTGTTTTAGTTGAATTAACGACATGTTGAGTAGAAGCAGTGGCGATCTAGACTTATTAAAGATAACTCAAATTGAGTACAATTTGATATTATGAATTTAACAGTGTACGAGATTTTAATTTCAATGTTAAATATATATGAATGTTTCGTATCAATTTAGCGCCTGACTTTCATTTACCGTTTTTATAGTAAATTAAATTTTTGAAAATTATCCTTTCTTTACCTATCCTTTTAAAATCTCATTTTTTACAGGAAATTCTATTTGGTGAAATTCCTTTTTGTAATAGAATGTCAGAACTAATTGATAAAAATACGTTGATCTCGCTTGTTATGTCGGATCGCCTTCCCCGTTTCGTCAAACTAATTACTTATCTGGAAGATAAAACCGCTCGTACGATATAGTATATTAGATCCCTCTGACCCTTGGATCCGTGTAATACGATTTACGCGCCGGGCTGGAGCCAAAGATACGGTCCGGTTGTTTATCTCCATAAAGGCTAAAAATTTCCTCCTTTTTATGGGGAACCGGTAGGATGAAATCGTATGGTGGACGAGCGGTGGCTTGTAGTGACGTGCAAGGATCAAGGATCCGACGCAGGCTAATCGAATTCGAGGCGGCGAAAAACGGGGAGAATCCCTGTTTATTGTAATAATCTTCCATTGTTGAGGGAGTATAATGAACGTTGTCTCACGTTGATGCGATGATCTACCTTCTCCTTCTTTCCTGCTTTACAAAGGACATAGCATCCCGGAATTCCACTTGTCGGCCTCCGTTTTCTCCTGATTCCTGACTTTCTCTCTCTCTCTCTCTCTCTCTCTCTCTGTCTGTCTCTCATTCGTCTCTCATTCTGGCCACCGATTTAATTTTAGATAAGCTTTAAGGGATTGACTTCTCAAGGACTGTCCCTCCTGTCTGCTAGCCGGAGGTTGCCAGTCGTCAAATGTGCGCTCGTCTTTCTCGTGACATCAGAAATTCAATTTGCCAGACGGAGCGACGATTTACGGAAACGGCTCTCGTCGCAGACAGCGGACATCGCAGGGTGATTTTGTGTTGCCTATACTGTACTATGTATAAATAAAATAAAACGTAATCGCGAGTGCGTCTGCGCGTGTGGGATGTCATAATTTCCCGCAATGCGAATTTCTGCTTAAAATCGTGCATTTTGTTTCGAACAAATCTCATTTTGTCGACTAGCATTACCCCAAATGGTACGCGCATATATTCATAAAGCTGTTCGCTAATCCAAATATTTAATGTAAATTTTTTTTTGACTTGAAAGCTCGGAGCAAATTTTCACGCGTGCGATAATAAAGATCTATTTTCATTAAAAATGAATATTTCGAGTGACTTTGTACGCTTTTACTTTAAACCATTTATTCAATAAACGAATATTAACACCGTAAATTTCATATTATTTCATTTAAAATATAAATATCTGAATGAAATATTTATTTATATACGGTATGTTAAATATAACAACCTGTTGATTGTATCTCGTTATTCACGATCCTGCACATCTCCGATATTCATATGCATCCCCTATCTGACCTGATCGTTGCTTCCCGAAACGACATGAAAAAGGGTTTTGGTCTGGTCTCTCTCGTTCTACTCCGGTTCGTAGCAAATTGGATCTGTTCATTTGTATAGGACAAAAATTTATCGCAACGCGAGAGAGCGGAGAATCGCATCCGGCTAGACAATGTTTCAGCCATAACACTCGATGGCGGCTATATGCCACTGCGCGGGCGGTCGTTTTCGGTTTACAGCGGCCATCGCGATGAATCGCGGCGGAAAGGGTGAAAAACACTCGGTACGGCTGAACAAGTCCCTCGAATGTAGACGCGAATCAAATTTGTGACGCGTGAAGGGCGGGATAAGCATTGCACCGAGGAGATAACACTGGGGCGGGGACCGAAGGAGAAAAAAGCTGGGAGAGAAAAATGCGGAGCTATCTTTATGTCATCATTTAGAAGAAACGAGAGAAAATTGAAAGATTTTGTTTACGCGATACGATTCTGTTTACGTAAGCACGATATCAATGACGTTATTAATCGAGACAAATATATATGGTAAACATATTGGGAAAAAGAAGAGAGAAAAAAAAAAGCATAATTCAATCTAATTTAACTCCCTAGGAACGGTATCGTCTTGTTAAAAAAAAAAAAAAACATTTCTATACCGCTTTGTTAAAAAATAATTTGTAAATGGAAAATTTATCGATATCCGCACTATCGATATGTATCAATGTAGCGTCTGTCTAACGAGTGGAAAAACTATATTTCAGTGTTCAATGCTACATACGTTTCCATTTTCAATTTTTAAACACTTGTAATTTGCATAAAACTCGAATCTACTTCAAATTTATCATGAGTTTAATTTTAAACTGAATGTTGTCAAGCAACACTCGCTCTTAAAGGATTAATAAAAATAAAAAGATATGCTTACTTCTAATTTTCGAAAGTTTGATCATGTGAGTTATGACGAAAGGGGGTCTTGTCTCATAATAATAAATTAAAACGGCAATTTAGACATTTTCTTCGTTAACATGTAATTTACGGCCACGCCGTCGTAATTCGCATAATAATATCTCTGCGACGATAATTCACACTTCGATAAATGGCGCGAAACTCAAATGTTGCCGTTCATCTCCAACGAGTTCGGTCACGCATGGACATCGATTCGCTCCGTGCTAGATGTTAATCAGATCGATATCTCCCGTCGATTAATTGGCCGTCATATTGGGGCCGTTGCCACGTCAGAGAGAAAAAGGCGTCCGTTGTAGCGAATAACGTCTCAGGTTATTCTCCAGGAAACACACCAAGTCAAGAGAAAGTCACAATGACTTCATTTTCACGCCATGAAAGTCAAAATGATTTTTTATTGCGAAATTTGGCTGTTTATATTGACATTAAGAAATTAATTCCCCAGGTTGGGGGTTGGACATTAGGCTAACAACTTAATTTCAGAAAAGTCTCAATCTCAAGATAGGGAAGCCAAGGCTCGATTTCAGTCTACAGCGCCATAGAAGAATATTGACGTTAAGGATCAAAGTAAAGTCATTTTGATTTTTTTATTGACGTTTGCGTGTTCCCCTTTTACGATCTCTTCAGGAAAGAGGATCACTCGGATGCGCTCGTTGCATGCAATGCGCGTCCATGATGCTGCAAATGGACCGGCAGCTCAGTAATGCTCAAGCATTGTAAACCCGGAAACGCGGAGAACGATCGCATTCTTCCGCGCCGTTTTGTATTGTCGCGCGGTCGCGTTGTCCAGGCGGAAAATGCTTCCTTCAAAGACGATGGGAATGTCGTTACTGTCGACAAAACGTTGTCGAGAATACGCTCCAAAGAGCGTGGCAGCTACTGTGCGATCGGAAGTGGGTGATGTTCCCACGAAGAGTAGGCGCACCGGATGTAACGGTGCGCGCGGAACAACGAGGAGATGACAGTGGCCGCGTGCCGGTCGATAAACGATCCGACCGTCATAGATAATGTGCGAGTATTAATTACGAGATACGTACGCGACCTTGCAAATTTTTCTCGCATTAACGTGTTGCTATATTAAGTATATTACATATTACTATACAATATTATTATTACCATTCTGCGGAGTTATATCGCTCAATTGTTAAAACAAATCAGTCAGTTTTTTTTCGCAGAAAAAGAACAAAAACGCAAAGGAAAAAGAAAACACATTTTAAAACTATATACTTTTATTCCTCTAATAATCAGCATCTAATATCGCATAAAAACGTATTTATTGCATTTCAAAATCAATATTACAAAATTTTCATGATTCAAAGTGTCCAAACTTATTTTCTGGAAAATTTCACTGTTTCAGTTGTGTTGTTGTTATTGTAGCAAATGAGCAATATGTAATTATTAAAACATCCATTAAACTTACAGCAAATCACACTAGAAATGATAGTTTTGGCGTTACATTCTCTTCGGGAGAATAATTTGCTGTTGGCAAATAATTTTCCACATAAGAGAAAAAAATGCTGTAGCATACGGCGAGTGAATGGGACTGGAGTATTAATTATGAGATACCTTGCAAACTTAACTCGCACATTAAAATTGCTATTGAATTATTACATATTACGATATTATTATTATATCCCGGAGTTACACGTAAATTATTAAAATATGTATTGAACCTACGAGATATTGCACTGAAACGATAGTTCCGGCATTTTTCAACTTTACATTCTCTTTAGAAGAGAATTTACTATTGGCAAATAATTCCCATGTAAGAAAAAAAATGCACAAGAACGGTGAGTGAATGGGACTTATAGAGGGTGAATCGGGGATTGATTGAAAAAAAAAACTCGCTAACTTTGTTCCCGTTCACTCCAACTTACTTTCCTATTCAATTACTATACTTTCCCCGGAGCGTGAACTTTTACCTTCCGTCAGTCTTATTTCACTCAACGTCGTCGTAATGTAAATCAACGCGATTCGTCATTACGGAACGTCTGTAAAATGTCAATTAACAAAATCGCTAGCAGTATTAAAAAGCTCTTTTAGTTTAGACGATCTTGATTAAACTAAAAGAGCTTTTTTAAAGTGCAATGAACAATCAATTAATATACCGCCGATGCGGTAAAAGCTTTATTGAACGACAAGATTAAGGAAGTAATAATGTCAGCTGGGTTGAACGTCATTCCCTCAGTCGAGTTAGCGATAATGACGTCGGGGGCGAGGCAGCAATTAAAATGTTACTAGCGACAGGACTTTCTGCCTTCTTCGTCGCAGATCACGGTCTGGTGTTACCACTCAGACGTCGTGGCAACCGCACGTACTGCGAGAATTCGTAATTACAGGCTTATCAACGACTTTAGAAAATTCTACGAATTAATGAGTGCGCGTCTCAAGAGGCGCTCTCGCGCCGTCGTCATCCTCGTGTCCTTGTCGTCTCTCAACTTTGTCCCTTCGACCCTTTTTACCTTATCCAAAGCTCTATACCCAGCCTAGACGAGCCACTTCCCCAACCTCGATGCCATGAGCACCCCTCTTCCGCTGTGTCGCAACGAGAGAGAGCTGCGTCAGCTGCGCGATTGTGTGATTCGTCCTCGACGTCGTCGACGCGTCGCTCGCGCGTTTACTCGAGAGGGGAATTAGGCGTATTTTAACGATGGATAAGTAAGGCCGGAGGGTGAATAGAATTAACATTAGAAACTGGTATGCCGGAAGTAATATAATTATTTATGAGATATATAAACGTAATGGCTCACTGGCGAAAAGTATCGGATTAGGACCGGGTCAATTAAACATAAGATAATAGCGGATCAATAAAACGAGAAAGTAAATTGAATTGAAATTACTGTTATAAATACCATGTGCTTAGAATATATGCTAAATAAATATAATAAGTGCAGATATCGAATTGTAAAGCGTAAAATATATTTTATTTTTTTCTATGACAAAAAGATTTGCCAAAGCTGAAGTAAATTGGACACAGCTGCGACGACTAAACGTAACACCGGACGGTAATTTGAATTAAAGTTAAAATTCTACTACGACGGCGGAATAATAAATTTGTATAAAAAATTACTTTTTGACGACCTAGGAAGTCTGCGGTAAATTGAAATGAGTGAGAAGTAAATTAGCGAGCAAGTCTTTAATTTAAAATCCGCTTCGTTTTACATTTTCGTCCGTCGTTATTATACTAACAAACGTTTCTCTTCGTGCTTTTCATCGAAAAAGCAAGATCCGTAACGAGATGCAGCTGTATAATTCAAAAAGTTTGAAACCGATATGAAATATGATTGAGCAGCGTAATCCTGCATCTTCATACCGCACGATCGTATAGGTCGATTTACATTCCCGAACGATTTTATATGTGATGAAACGAAGGATCGTTTTTCCCACTTAATTTTACTCCTTAACAACCATCTTGACCTTTTCAGACCCATCCTTCCTATTGCAAATCCCTTTCATAAAAAGACGATGATCAGAAAATTAAAGATTCGTACGATTAATAAACGTAAATAAAACAGTATTTGTTTCATTTATGAAGCCGATTCTACCAATCTTGGTTCAACTTATTCATCTTTTCCTAATTTTTTAAAATTAAAAAAAGATGAAGAGTTAGTTGAACGAAGATTAAAATTAAACTACATTGCAGATAAGAACCTTTGTCACTACTCGTAGTAGTGCCAACAGTATTCAATATACCACACTTCTCTCTGTTCCTTATCTAAGACAATTGTGACACTATTACGAGTTAATCGTCGATTAGCTAATCGGAGATTGATGAAAGACGTATGCAAATCTGGAAATTTGTTGATGACTCAATTTTGACTTGCATGCAGGATATATATACTAAATTTTGTATTTCAATGCTAAGGAGAACTCCAAAGTAAGTCGAAACGTACAAATTATTTGATATTATGAATTGAATGAGGAAGTAAAAATTGTTTACTTTATTACTTTGTGTACCGATAACTATACTCTCATTCACCCTATTGGTTTCTACCTTTGATTTTAATGAAAGAGGCCCAAAGCAAGGACTAAATTAGACGAGATCAGATAAATATTTTCATATTTTATTTTTCATTTATAATATTTTTCCCTTACATAGGATGCATGATTTACCTTTATCATAAACAATTCGTCGTAATTACCGACGATTTTGTAAAAATAATCCGCGAACTTCACCTTCATCCTCGAATCTCACATCTCTCACCTTAATGGCTTATACTCCTGTGTATTAATTTCCCATGTCGAGTGTCGCACGCGACAATCTCTTCCGCACGCGTGACGAAGAAAGATCTGGCTCATTGTTCCTAATGACAATGTGCATGATTATGCGCCGAGGCGAGGCGAGCGACTCTTTCCCGGAATCGTCTGACGATGATAGCACAATTTGTCGCCGTATTCCGCGAATATAGTCGACTGCATCGTCGCCATACTATGTCGCGGTTGTAAAGCGTTCCCACGACGCGAAGAGCTCGATTTTTCGCCAGGCTCGTTAATTGCCTGTCCGCCACGTGATTTACAAACAGCAGTAAACACGAACGCGCTTGACAGACGGCCGACAAGCCTATCGAGGATAATATTCTAGCCTAGAGGAGGACTCTCTTGGATGACCCGCACGTTCGCAACACTTGGCACTGAGGTAACGAAAAATGGTTAAATCTTCCGCTACCAATGGGATTATCCCAGAGCAGCTTTTCCCACAATATTCTGACAAATTATTTTCGTTATCGTCTCGCATTTTACTTTCACGCCGTATCGATATATACGATAGATGATAACAAATATTATTTATCTGAAATAAATACATGTACATGACGGAAAGAAAGTGTAGCACCAGAATAATATTCTCACTTTCTATTCCAATTTTTATTTCACTTTCAAATCAAGCGTTTAACAATTTTAATTACCTTGCAAAGTATTGCTTCGCGCGCGCAATGTATTGTATACGTGCATCCTAATGTATAAATCAATGAAAAAGATTTCATTGAATTTAAAAATTTCAAGTACTTGAGAAACGATAAATTTACTCGACAGCGACTTTCCAGCGTTTTAATTAAAATATATAGAAATGGGAAACGCGAACATCTTACTTTCTCACATTTTCATCAACTTCTGTGGCAAGAAAGGGCGCTCGGAGCGTCTCGAGAAAGATCGTAAAGAAATTGAAGTTCGCTGAAAGAATGTCCATTTTTTTTTAATACGCGCCGCACGCGCCGTCATTTTCTGGTTCAGATAGCGCAGGTGGGCGCACACGCCTGCGTGCGCCGTGAAGAAAGGGAATCCGCGCGCGTTGCACTCTTGACCTTTCGAGAGTCTTGTGCAACCGAAACCGCGGGACGTCGCGTGCGGACGTCGTAAGACCGAGAGAAAAGGGAGCGGGGAGGGTGGGGCACGACATTTCAGCGATGCTCTGAGGTTATGAACACCCTCAGCAATGCATCACGATGCGTCTCTCTCTCTCTCTCTCTCTCTCTCTCTCTTTCTCTCTCCGTCACTCCTTATTTCACGACGGAGAAACAAAGGTCTCCTGAAAACCGAGAGATGAAAGATTCCTCATTCCTTGTAAAAGACCTGCACTAATTATATGGAAAATTAGGTCTCAACCTAATTTTAGACCTAATTAGTTAGACCTAATCGAGTTAGTTTTTACATATAAAGTAGGTTAAAATATGAACAAATGATGTAGACACACAAGGCTCAATAATAAATTATAATTTTTGTACGGTGATGTATCAAAGGTACTCTGCATGGAAGAGTTTTGCTGAAATATCTGAAAATTTAGCTAAATACAGATTTGAAAATAATTTTGTTGGACTATAAAAAAAATTATATGAGATACTCAAACGTATTGCTAGAATATCAAAACTTTTGCAGCATTATTCATACTCGATTCCTACATAATTATTCTGCGGATCTAACAAAATTATTTTTAAATCTGCACCTGCAAAGGTAAAATTTGTGCTTATGAAAAGAACAATTTTTTACGAAAGTATAGAAAAATTTAGTGGGGATTTAAAAATAATTTTGCTAGATCTGTGTGCAGAATAATTATGTAGGAATCGAGTATGAATAATGCTGCAAAAGTTTTGATATTCCAGCAATACGTTTGAGTATCCTATATAATTTTTTTGATAGTCCAACAAAATTATTTTCAAATCTGTATTTAGCTAAATTTTCAGATATTTCAGCAAAACTCTTCCATGCAGAGTACCTTTGATACATCACTCAAATTCATTAGCTTTTTGTTTATCTTCCGTTCATCATATTAATAATAAAGCTGTGCTCGGAAACATCACTCGACGAGTGCTTCCGTGTATCATCTTATCCTTGTTTAACATTGTGTGAATAACAAGGATAAAACGATACTTGAGGGCATTCAGATAATGTTTCCGAACGCAGACCGTATGTGAAAACTATAACTTATTTCACTGGGACTCAATTTTTTAAATGAGTAGTTTTTCACAGGTAAGTTTTCATAAATAAATAGCGGGTCCTTTTGCGTTGCTTGCTCGAACAGAATCACGATCGCGAGTTTCTCGAAAAATTTAGGCAATTAATTGAAAGGAGGCAAAGATAAATTACTGCAGAGTGAGCACGATCATATGATTAATTTATATCAATTCGAATAGTATAGTAGTAGTCATAATGACGAAAGCAAGGTCATTATTGTCGCTTTCGCTCTAAGAGTGGCGAAGGAGGAAATGTATGCACATCATTAGCATACGTTTTGCCTAAGGTTGTCGTTATTAATAGCTGATATTTTTAGCAGTTAACATTTCAGCTCGGATGTAACTACGATTGAAGATGTGATCGTGACGCAGGAAGTATCTTAGATAAGATAAGCGAGATTTACTTTATACATGTGCTACGACTTTCTCCGGCTACTTTGGATCATACTGCCGCGAAGTGAAGAACATGTCGGTCACAAGATTTTTTTCCTCTTTTTTTTTTAACAGTTTAAAGAGCGCCGACCACTTCTTGAACGCGAAAGTGGTCGCCTGCTCTTAATACTGGACGCGTCCTGTTGCTCGTTAGCGTTGCACAAGCTGGTTCTCTTATACCAGTTCCTCCCACCCATTTGCTCTCTAGTTTTATATTTTTCCTTTCCTTTACCTTCTAATTCTCGCTAACCGAGAAAGTTACGATTAACCAAAACGGAATGATAGTAGTAGCAAAACGCCAACCACTTTCGTCCGCGATGAAATCGTGTTTTCTCCTTATCGCGCACGTACATCCAAATAGGTATCGAGACTGTTCAAAATGATAACGTTTTAATTGTTTACCTTATACGATTGTCAAAATGATAAAAAGATGATTAAAAAAACAATACCCGCTTACACAGCTACGCATAATCACAACGTAATCAAGATAGAAGATTTTTATTTTAATACAAGTACACAGTTAATATATACGCGTTTAATATTCCAGTTGAAATGGAAGCAGATCATCATATTTTTATATCATTGACGCTAGAGTGCTATCGACACGTAAATTTTACATACGAGTGAGTGAGGTCATTGAACACTAAGCTATGTCTTCAGTGGTCATTAGGAAGTTAATTTATCATGCTGAAAACTACTATCTAAAATTTTTAGAGTGAATCTTATTTTAAAAAGTGAGAGCTTTCCCTCTTATAGGTTGAAAATTGAGCCACTCTTGAAAAAGAGTGGCTCAATTTTTACTCTTTAGAGTGAGATTCCATTCCAAAAAATTTAAAGAGTAGGACAAACAAGCTTTTAAAAATTATCTGTTATGTATCAGTTTAGATTCCCTGAGCGTCAGTATTACAATACAGACTGTGATAAGTGATTTTAATTTTTAAGCAATTTTCTGTGTATTATTATTTTACGTTATTACATATATTTTATTTCAATGTTGATAAAAAAAAAGAGATACACACACAACAATTCGATTATATACTTCAAATGATTTCAAGACTGAATTTGATAGTATTTTTTATTTTAAGTTAATAATTAGAATATTTGTGTTTATAAAAAATTATAAATATTTTCATTAAAAGGGTAAAATATATAAAAACTTATATTACATTAATTAAGAGTGGCTTATTTCCTTGTTGGAGTTATTAATGGGTTAGCCGGAGTGAAATTATCCGAGTCTCTAAATATATACAATATATAGAGATATTGTATAATAATGATGAAAAATAATGATAGAATGAAAATAAATCCAAGGTATTTGAGAGAAAAATAGATATGGAAAGGGGTAGTTTATATAAATCTCTATTTATTCCTGTTGGATTAGAAAATCCTAAATGTAAAAAAAAAATAAATACATAAAAATAAGGAATATAATAATAAAAGGTAAAATGAAGTAAAATGAGAAGAATAGGTTTAAGAATAGGTTTAGAATATATTATTAATTGAGAATCCTCCTCAAATTCATATTATTAATATATTGCCAATGTAGGAAATAGTTGATATAAGATTTGTAATTACTGAAATTTACGTGTCGATAATCATGCAATCATTTAATAATGACAGTATTTAAAAATTAAATAATCTTTTCTTATTCCTCCTTAAGATTCATTTATCGTGGCTTAATGATCTTAAGACCGATCTCTCATGCACGGCGCTCGATTTATCGCGCGATGGAGGTTTCAGAGAATGAGCGCTTCCTTAAGCAAACGTTAAACGTCAAATACTTCCACGAATGTATTATTTGTCTGTTGAGCGCGGTGTGTCGTAAGAGCCCCATTATCCGTACGATTGCAAATATCGCGGATAAGTCTTACCTCGATCCACGACCGATTCGAACGATTCGTAACGAGTGGTGTACCGTTACCGCGCGTTTCATCCGAACCGATCGAATAACCGAAGTACCGAGCTCGCTTCTCATTTACCATCCTTCGATCAAACGATAAATATAATAGCGGGGCGAGGAGAAAGAGATGAAGAAACGGAGGGAGAAAGAACGATCGTTAATCACACACGTCTGATTATCCGCCCATAAACCTGCTGAATGGAAAGAACGTCTTAAGCAGGAAGTCACGCTAGTTTCACGCTGCATTCGATGTGTGGATGCACAAAAAAATCGATCTGAAACTTGATCCTAATCCGACGATAATTAATACCTCGTATACGCACAATATATTTAACTCTACGCTAAGACTTTAAATCTCTCGCATAAGAGAAATTGTATACGTTACTTTATGTTGTTGTATATATCATTGCAATATAATATCGTAAGTATCAATTCAAAAGTTCAAACTAGTAAAATAAGATTTGATGTTTTAGAAAAATGTATATTATATGAAACATCGTTTTCGTAATAAAAAATAAACACTATTAATTTTGCTTATCTATAGCATACTTTGGAATTTGAACTAAGATCACATCGTTTTCAGTTTTTAATTTTTAAGTGGATAGGTGGAGTGGCCATAGCATATCAGATACAATTTTCTTTAAAATCTTGTTGTGGAAAAGGAAAAAGTATTGCTCAAATGGCAAGAGATCTTAAAATTTATTACTTTTATATTCTTCTATCTTATAAAGATATAATTAATGTAATTTTTTTTTAATTATAACACAAATATTTACTAATAAAAATATAACTATGAAATTACAAAATTTTTCAGTGTTCTATTATTCTATTTATCAACATTCCATTAACATTCCATCTATCAACTTCTGTATCTTTAAACCATCTACTTACTAAAAGGCTCATTGCATTTGTCCGACAACAGAAGTTTCTTTTGTGACTGATATTGTTCTATTTATCGAATACGAGGAAAATTTCGTCATATTCGTGGAGGCTCGTCTTAACAGTGGAGACACGACTTGCTTCACAAGTGTTATCAAGGTCGATGATATCGTATCGAGAGATCATTCTTCGCACAGAGAAGAGAGAAGAGAGAAACTGATACACAACCCAGAAGCAGATCCTATACATCTGTTCTTCGCACACACACATACACGTAATGTGCCTGAGGCACATTACGGCACACACGCGTCACTAAAATAGGCGCCTATTCTCTTGTATGGTAAAAGTAGTTCACGATGCAAATTGTGTCACGTGATCGGCGACACGAATGGAACACGCGGTAATTGGCTTTAATTGCCTCGCGGTATGATAATGTCGGGTACAATCATCGATTTTAATTGGCTAAAAAGGTCCACTTTTATCGTCCTTCAGGAAGCGGGTTAATCGCGTCTTAAAAACAGAAAGAAAGAAAAAGAGAGCTTTGTAGACATAATTTAATTTCTTTCTAAAACTAGTATTTATCTACATCTCAGAAGAGTCATCATATATAATCCAATATATATTTAAATAATTCTCTGATAACATAATTGTTAGATAACGCGATAAATGACGGAAAGTCTTAATTAATCGCGAATAAATTATAAGGCTTATGCAACGGATAAATGAAAAAAAACTTTATCTTATTATTCTGAGATAAATGAAGTCTGCTTTCTGATTTTCAATTTTATTTGCAGATAACGATATTGTATAACGCCGTTAAAGAATATTCATAATATAATTAAAACTTTAAGTTATCTTTCTTCTAAAAGATGATTTCTTTTCTTACATTATACACAATTACATTTAATTTTTCTTTTTCTTTATAAAACAGAAATCTCCTGTACATGAAGATGTCTTTCTACGAATCCAGGATCAATTAACTCACGTTATACTTAGCACAATTTCCGCTTTCGAGTAAAATCGTGTTTGGTGTTAAGCTTTCCTTCAACCGTAAGTCCGCATGATGTACAGCATTCACGTTTCGTCTATCAGAGTTAAATCCGGAACACAGTTGATTTTACGGGGGCAGGGAAGGGGGGCATATTGAATCTACTATATATTGCCAACTACTCGGCCACAATAACTGCGGCACGAGATATCGTGCCATTCACGCGACACACTGCAGCGTTCGCGTTTTCAGAACCTGGTTTCTAAAACTGTCAGCAATAGCGTTCAGACTGGCGTGAGTTTTACTTCGATATGTAATTGCAATTTAAAATCAAATAATACCGATATATTTCGTGTCATAATCAACTTTCCAAGCGCGATGGAAATGTCACCCAATGTGCCATTGTGTTTATTAAACTATCGCAAATGGAAATATAAAAAAAAAACCTCTATTAATAATGAAATTTGTACACGATGTCCGGAAAATCGAAGCCAAACTTATACATGTAATGAGATCGAATACACTCTACAAATAGCGGTATCTATTATAATTCTCACCATATTGGTGTTAATATTAACACCAATACGATGTGGTTAATTTTAACCACCATGGGTTTTAAATCCACACCATTAATATTAACACAGTGAAAATTATATAGACACTGCATGGGGTGTTAAATTTGCGACAATATTTTTTTAGAGTGAACGTGAAAAAAAGAGAGAGATCATATAAACTTATATATATTTAAAAATGTTTTCTTAATAAATATAAATAACAGATTAAATTACATACTCTTCCTGCTCCATAGATTACATTTTGATAAGATAAAGCATAAATTTAAATATTTCCATTAAATTGTCAAAAAAATAAATAAAAATTCCACGGCATTGGGCGAACACTGAATAGACCCCGTAACGAGACAAGCACGCGAGTGAATCATTCGTTGCGACAGCTTTTTCATGGCCTGGCGTTCAGGCGCTGAATTCAGATAAATAGATAAATATCTATTGTGTAAGGAAATGACAGCGGTTGCGAGAAACTTCGTCAAGGATGCGAGGAATGTGGGACAAGGGGAATCCCGTACCTTGACTTCGCCGGGTTGTGCAACGGCGCCCATCGGTTTAATCAGACTCGTAAAATTCTCCGGAATCGATCGATCAGGCGACACTAATAAGCGTGAAATTCACTCGGAAGCGGACGCGTCTTAAGCTGTTTGCTTGACGCTCAGACCGTATCAGGCATCTGTGATACTTAAGAAAGTATCCCATTAACGGACACGAAAGTTCCTATTACTCGATGGGACCAATATAAGAGCGTTATTATTATTATTATGGCGTTATTGACCGAGTAACGTCTCATTCATGAGGGCAAATAATATAGATGAGTCAATGTTTAGCCCATAAGCGTAAATAATCAAAGACAGTAGCGTCTCACCGCTACTAAGTATAGGGTAAATGTGAAATAATTGATAATCCACGATGATAGACGCCGAGCAGTAATACTTCCGATTTAATTAAATATCCGCCATGTTAATCAGCACCTCCGACTGAAAACGTATCTCGCTGCTACGCGAGATAACGAAGTTTATACTACGCGTTCTTACTTCGGGTTCTTCGGGGTCTAATCAGGCCGATGAAACACTGTAATTTACCGCGTCACAGTTAGACTCTCATTATTCCACTCAAAATAATGAAGCGTTACTTGTACGCGACTCGCCGATCTCCTGTATTAAGGGCGGCGATCCGCTTGCGCGATTTATGGAGAGTAGAAATCGAGCGCGAAAACACGCAGCGGACACACATACGAACGCTCGCGAATTTTGTCGTACATGATATCAAATATCGCGATCAGAAATAACAATGATATCTGGTGGCGCACCAAAAGGCGCGATATTGAGAACAATGTTAAATTCATAATGTCAGATTATATCTAATTTGAGTTATTTTTAAGCATTTCCATAAGTCGCCACTTCGCTCCAGCTCTTCTACTTAATAAATCGTTAGTTTAATTAAAACAATGAAATTAAATAACCAATAGGAAATAAATGTCTTTAACGGTCTGGTAGGTGGATTTTAAATGCTCTATAACTCTGTGTGAATTTATATACTACGTAGTTCTTTAAATTGTTCGTCGAAATTTTTCCGAGGATTTTTCAGTTTTGAAATGCAAACTGTAACGCAGTAATGTTACTAGTTGAATTGACTAGCAATGTAAACAATTCGATGTTCTTATGCATCTTAGAACGATCTTAATAATGCTGAATGACATATTAAAAAATCTGTAATAATTAATTTTTATTACAACAAAATATTATCTCGATCGGGAGTTGAACCCGGATCTCTAGCATTCCGTGCGAGTCTTTAGAAATTAAATTAAAGTCAAGAAAATATATTAAAATAAACAAAAACAAGTCAACGTAAGTCTGGACGATGTGTATTACATACAAATTTTACACACTATCGTCCGGTTTACATTAGCTTGTACGTTC
>NW_017305778.1:3719072-3727253 GCF_001594115.1 Trachymyrmex septentrionalis | reverse complement strand
ATAAATAAAAATAAATATCGGGTAAAGTAAGAGTCAACACATTTCTTTCAAATACACAAAAATATATATTACAATTAACAGAGATAAAAAAATTACATAACGCAAAAAATTCGAATATAAATTAAGAAATGATTGCGACTTTTTCGTTATGCTAATGTCTGAAGAGGGCTCAAACCGGTAGCCGAAACTTGTAATTTCTTAATCATTTCTTAATTTATATTCTAATTTTTTGCGTTATGTAATTTTTTTATCTCTGTTAATTGTAATATATATTTTTGTGTATTTGAAAGAAATGTGTTGACTCTTACTTTACCCGATATTTATTTTTATTTATTATGTTTAGAAAGAGTCCTTTGTTTTGTTATTTAATTACTATAAATACATATATTAATGTGTGTGTGTGTGTGTGTTTATTTCAAAACCAACCACAAAAATGGATTTACATTTTGACACACGTAGAAGCTAAAAATAAAAAAATGTTATTTAATTCAAAAGAATTGGGTTATCACTGCTATTTTGATATCTAATAGTGAAGGAAGTCCATCGTGAATCCCAATTCATACGAGATTTTTCAGTGAGTAACTAGAACGAGTAACATATCGCAAGGCTGCGGCTATTTCTCGAATCGCCGCGTCGGCTCTATGGTATCTTTCTACGCAACAAACTTGTTGCAACGCGATACGCGAGCCTAAACGAGCATAGACAACACGTACGTTTCTTCATTTTCGAAGCGACTTCGACGACTTGCGAAGTATTGCGTCAAGCTGCACGGAGCGTCCTCAGGAGGCGCCATTAAGCGTTATTATTGATGATTGCTAAATAATCTTAATTAGAAATAATAAGATCATTACTGTTAATATAAATTTGATGATAAATCGTGATTAACATGTATGGAGAGGGGTAAAATGATAGTGGTGTAAGTCACATTTTAAAACCTGTCGATTTGAGATTACTGATGCAGCCTGCTGAAGCAAATATATATTTAAAAAATACCTTTTGTTTCTCGAAATTATAATTAAGTGTGAATTACAATCATGGCTTTCACTCCTTCAATACAGTTAATTTATTTAAAAATATTAATGTTTCAAAATCTTTTTTCTTCTTCCATTCCTATTACTATCTTTCTATAAATCACTTGTAAAATTTAAGTGCGAAAGTATTAGCTTGTTAAAGTATTAGGTCGTTCGGAAAGTAATTTCGTTTTTTCCCAACAGAGGACTTATTGTATTTTTTCACAGCCAACTTCACACTTAAGCCGCATAATCATTATATATTTTGACAGCTGATATAGCAAGGCTTGCTTGTGAAAAAAGTTCGATTGATTCTACGCAGTAGTTTTTGGTTGGTGCCCTATCAAATATGGAAAGTGAAAAGCAGCATTTTCGGCATATTTTACTTTTTTACTATCGAAAAGGTGAAAATGCTGTTCAGCAAGAAAAAAATTATCCGATGTGTATGGAGAAGATGTATTGACAGAACGCCAGTGCCAAAACTGGTTTGCAAAATTTCGATCCGGCAATTTTGATGTTGAAGATGCACCACGTTCTGGAAGGCCAGTTGAAGCTGATGAAGAGACAATAAAGGCATTAATTGATGCAAACCAGCGAATAACAACTTGTGAGATCGCTGAGAGATTAAATTGATCGAATTCGACCTTTCATGATCATTTGAAACGCCTAGGTAGGAAAATCGTCTTTCATTTTCATAAAAAAAAAAAAAAAAAAACGAAATTACTTTCCGAACAACCTAATATAAAAATACAAATATTTAAAAAAGTGTTCAAGGTCAAGGTATTAGTTGCTTAAATGCTCGTTGAAGCGTTTCCTGGTCTTCCCTGATGACTTTACGGCACGATTTTATCGCGCACGACGATTTTACAACGGCAACACACTTTCGCGGTCGAAACCTTAAAGCCAGCTGCCACGTAGATTCATATCGTACGAGAGCTGCATATATCCGAGAGCATCCAGATGCAGTCGTCCGTCGTGGGGTGGTATTCTGCTTGGTTAGTGGAGATTAAAGTAACCGAGCTACCGCAGCCCCTATAAATATTGAACGTCCCCCGGATTTATGGTCGTACCGAGGACGCCGGGTTACGTAGGAGGAAGTTATACGAGTTGCCCGCCTAAAACCGAGCATAGGGACTGCCTCCCGCAGGGGAGCCGTCCGCCCCTCCCGGCTTCTCCCGGTAAGCGAGCACGCGGTCGCGAGAGAGCCCTTTGCGCTGCAAAAGGCCCGGCTAATTAATGTATTGTTTCACCGGCTGCGGTCCGCGCGCGCGCGCGCCTCCGGAATCTGCATCCGCTGAATATGCAACATCGCCGTCCACAATCCGGAGAGCGTGGCTGCGGATTAGTGAGCCGTGCTCATGCCCTATGCATACCTATCGACTTTCCTTCCTCGCGACGCAAAGAGACCGCAGCCCAGCCCCGGATGCGAGGTAAGAGGCCAATCCTCTCGATTTTCGGGTGAAAAGACAGTACGGGGCAGCGACCCGAGATACCCGGGTGCCTTCTTTTCTATTTCAGCGAGGAGCCGCACGGGAATCTATTAAACGCTAACGACGCATTCCAGGAGAGTCGCAGGAGTCTTCTTGAAATATTTCGGGGTAACTGAATTATATACGAAGAATAACGTCTCGAGCGTTTCCCCCCCGAAAGGAATAGTGTAACATAGTGAATCATTACATCTTTGCCGTTTGCCAAACGTTAAATGAGGATGAGATGATTAAATGTGCGTTACACTGCGTCCTTGCTGGAAAATGCCCGTTAAGAATAACGGAAATGCGTAGGACACCGTTGTGTTTCGCGAAATTATTAATCATGCGCGATTACGTTGCCGTGCACGTACACGTGCGAGTTAAACGCGAATTGGTCCACGCGGAGCAGCGTGAAATTGGAAAGCCGACAATCCCGAGACGTTGCAAATATCATAATTACAAATTGCATACCTACTTCGTTCGTTTCCCTCTTTCGAATAACGAGCGCGCGGAGATAATAACCGCAACGTACCCCGGCCTCACGACTCTGATGAACGCGCGTGATAATAAAAAGAGCCTCGTGTCATAACGGATAAAACGTTTTCCACCGCGATACGAACGTCATAATCGGACGGACGATCGAGGGAACCGCTTAATCCTCCAGGTACTTTGACAATCTCACAGACACGTAGGCGTGATTTCGCTCAGTCGCATAATATGATTTACGAGTTTACGCCTCGGTAAAGGTCAAAGGCTCTGCCTCGTGAATTGTTAGCGGGTATGCGTTACCTCGTTCACGCCGATTACCTACACGGTGATCAGACAGACGCGTAACATTCCACCGGTAGTTATGCAGTCGTTGCGAAAACAGTTGCTTCTCTCGGCGAGGAACTCGAACTTTCCTAGGACAACTCTGCGAATTATAAAAATCTCCCCCGAGCAAGGGGGCGCACAACGTCGGACGACTGTAATTTTTACGGTGGTTTTATGAATTTAACAAGACCGGTGGCGCTTGACGAGAATAGATATGAGATGAGGTAGAAATACAACGAGTAAAAATATAACTGCGTGTAAAAGGTTTCTCTTATTTAAGCGAAGCTATTTATAATTTAAGAGAATATAATTTCCATTACTTTTTCAAATTCAAATATACTTCAGATATATTGGGTCGGAAACAAAAATTCATGACGCTGCTTTATTTGTGTCATGCCCACACCTGTTTTAAATTTAATCATTGTATCATTCGATAGAACAAAATTTCAACTTTAAGAATCTGTTTTTTTTGAATTACAGTATGACGATTGTTAGGAGGAGTTAGGAAGTTTAAATAAAGACATAGTGATCTTTTTCTATATAAATTTAAATTTAATTCATTTTTAACAAAGTTACAGCTGTTTGAATTTTGAAGCTCGTAGCACTACGAAACATTTCCAACCCAATACTTCTGTCTGTCAGAATATTGAAATAAAAATCTACTATATAAAGATTTCAGTTAATGTGTAACGAGAATTTATAATAATAATAGGAAATATGATAAAAATATAATGACAATTATAAAAGTGTCGAGAGGGTTAAGATACATAAAAATATATTTAAAAATATAACCACAACTTAAATATACACACAACTTTATAATTGCACTTCTCACATCTGATACTGAAAATAGCACTGATCGCTACTTCTTGTACTCTTCTAGGATTATAAGTTATATTTTGGTGATTATATATATAAAATTGTCAGTTTAAAGTGCCCCAGGCACAACGCGAAGTAACAGCGACAAAAACAGCGATAAGAATAGTATAGAAAAAAGCGACATATAGTATATTATTGTCGTCTCCCGTTGCACAATGCCGTGAAAGAAACAAAAAGGCCAACCAATCTGTTCACGTATACTCTTCAATCTACTTCAAGATTATAGGTATAAACAAAATGAAAAATCTGAACGCTGATTGATAGGCTATAAAGCAATAAACACAGAACGCCAACTCGTCGGAAATTTATCGCTATTGCCTTATTCTGTGTTCCTACGTACAATGACATACGCATTCCCGAATGTTGGATTCCTCTGTTTCTATCGCTATCGCTGTTACTCTCGCATTGTGTTTAGGGCTTAAGGATTATTATATAATTTATGGTTCATTTATAAATATAAATTTTACAGTTTTTTTTTGTAAAACTATCCTACTCGTGTCCAGTTCAAGCGGTAAAAGCACATTCTTGCACAATATTACGTCGCTCTGTGTTCAACGAAGGCAACGTTAAATCCGGCCAGGAAGTTAATTATCCGCAGTTACTATTGTGGAGAGCCTAACGACCATTCTTTTGAAATCCGTGTCGATTCTCCGAAGGAGCGCGAAGTTGCCACGCGTGGAGCAACTGAATGCCAGATGCGAGAAAGGAGAAAGAAAGAAGCTTTATATAAAAAAGCGTTAAACATATGAATGAATAAAAAAATATTTTTTCGCAGCAAAAGATTAAAATACGTGTACGTAAATATTATACCTCGTGCTTCTTTTCAGCTGCGTGTTGGTTAAGCCATTGTAAAAATGGAAATAACGCGTAGTACAAGGCGACTTGCAGTACTTGCACTTGACTGTATTTTAAAATGAATACACAGGTCGCAACCGAAAACTCTCCTCTTTCGTATTAATTACGAAATATTCCGTATATGCGCGGCTGCATTTCACGCTGTAAGAGCCTCGCGTACGAACAATCGTCGGTCCCATCACCGAGGGACCTCGGGCATGTCTGTCACGCGTGCGGTTCCCCGTGCGTGCCCGTGTAATTTCAGGCCGCGTTCCCCGGCAAGAGGAACGACACCGTCGGGAGCAGGTTGATAGAAAATTTTCGAGAGTAAGTGCTCTCTAAGGAACGCGAAAGCAAATGACGGTATCGGTACTTTCTGGTGATATAAAAAGAATGTTGAATAATTGACGGTTACTTGAAACTGACATATTATCTTCAACGTTTGAAACGGATTTAAAAATTAATTACGTGAGTCCTTACAAGTTCAAAAAGTAAAGCCTGAAAAAAAAAAAAACAAAAGAAAAAACAAATATATATTTTATGCGTATGTGTTAATATTTGAATCTGCTCAGATTGAATTTTATTGCCGGTGTGAACTCTACGGATTAGCAGAATTAAATGCGGTAATCGTGAACGAACGTTTCTGCATCTTGCAGTTTCTGCAAAACTTGCAGCCGTTTTTATTATTAACGGAAAATGCACCAGAAAGTATTTTCGGTCGCAGCGCTAATCGGATTTTTCCGTAAGTACTCTAATCACGTTTGCGCACAAATATAGATTTTTCCAAACGTACTTTCCTCACGTATGTTATAAATATAAAAGATTTGTTAATCAAATCCACCGTTTCCCTCGCACAATCCTTTTGCGGAGCTCGTAAAAAAAAAAAAAATAATTTAATTAATCGTACTTAATGCGACAGTAGACGCAACGTAGGTTCTCGTTAAAACCGGATACGGATCACGAATTACGCAACTATCTGCGGCGGCAGGAATTCGCGCTGCACCTGCGAAACGCGATGTCATCAGACGTCATCAGCGAAATTCTTTTAGTCGGACGTGTGCGCTTACAAGAAGAGTCCGCTCGTGCGGCAATGATTTTTAACATTTCTTTTTAACATTTAATACCAACCGTTTTATTACACGCACGCAATAACGCCCCCGTGGAGGATTTTGTTCGAGGGAAACACGCGCATCGCGAGAGGATGCGATTAATATATGATAGCAAGACCTCTCGATCCGGTCTTGTTGAATATAAATCGCAAGTTACGTGCGTTGAATTAAACGAGCAGGTATATGTTTTCCTTTCGTTGCACCTGTGTCTCCTTTTATACTCCAAGCGTACGTTTCTCCGCGTGTAGAAAATAATAGACATTTCGCAAGAGCGTGCTCCGGATACGGTAAACGATAACGTCGAGTCGCGTGTACGAGCGGATGAGCGTAGCGTAGCGAATTTGGGACGAACGTGTATTGCCATTGAGGCGTCTTCAGTTGTTTCGCGATATAAGTGTTAAGGTTTTTTTCATCGATTAGGGTATTCCAAATTTTTCAGCACATACGTATCGCGGCATGGCGAGTAGAACGCGAATAGGAAATTCCGGCGTCGGGAATATTATTTTTATCGATAAAAACGCGCACAGGAGAGCGAAGTGACTCATAGACCGTGGAAAAAAAAAAAAAAAAAAAATCGAGAAGCGTAACCGGAGGACGAACATTGTCAAAATATACCGGGGGCCAACGCGTCCGGCGGAGAGACGATTTCTACGAGCGCGTTTTCTAGAATGGATCAATATGTATGGTAATGCGATCGCGCGGACTGTTCAGGTTGTACACATCAGCATCGTCGTTCTACGTGCACACGCGACCATAACTGTATTATGTATGCGCGCGGTACGTAGCACGTGACTTTTCATATACGTATAATAAACATGTTACTTAGTGGCCCACGGAATATACTCGTACATATACACGTATTCATTCCATGTATATTAATATCGTCAAGGTATTAAGATGAGGGATTGGTGTAATCACCGCAGTCAGCAGGGTCTTGCTTGGGCGGGACAGAAACATGACAAAGCGAAAGATTTCTTTTTAATTAGGGGATATATATATATATAGGATGTTAGTTAAGTATGTTGCCATACTGACCAGAGCGATTCTTTGGTTTGTTTCAAGTGGAAAGGTCCATATGTCCTAAACGGCTTAGTTTTCCGCAGTACAGGTGAATGTTCGCAAACGTTTGACGAAACGGTAAATTGCGTTGGAGATATCTTCCTGCGAGAGATAAATATCCCTTGCTTCGCGTGAGTTATCAGTCGCACAACCGTAAACACAAAGTGACGAAGTCAAAGTCAAAGCCTCCTATATCTTACCAGACTTAAATCCTTTAGATTATTTCCTTTGGGGGCATCTGAAATCGTTGGTTTATACCACCCCGATTGAGAATGAGAACGATTTGAAGAATCGAATAGTTGCTTCATGTGAGGCAATACGTAACACACCTGGTATCTTTGAGCAGATACGTCAATCTTTGAGAAGAAGAGATGAATGTATCATGGCGTAAGGTGGAGATTTTCAACAATTCGTCTAATTGTTTTATTTCATCAGAAGAAGCCTGTTTTTGTTTTTCTGTTTTTGACTAGTTTTTGACTGGTTCAAGCTGTATTTCCTTCAAATAAATAAATTGTTTATATGGACATGTTTATATATGGACTTTTTTACTTGAAATAAACCAAAGAATCGCTCTAGTAGTTATTCTTATTATTTTTAAACTAGTTTGCGTCTTGCTTCCATTTTTCCTCAAACGTTTAGTGTACTGTGTCGTTCAAAAAAACGTGTGTATGTGTGCGAGTATGTATGTGATGTGTAAATGTGAGTAAATTCGTGTGAGTTCGTTAAACCCAAATGCGGAACAGTCATCTCTGTGAGACAAAGCGAAACAAAAAAAAAAAGGTTTATCGATACGGCGCCATCGATAGCCTAATAACGCATACGTATAAAGATAAAAGTTTAATAAAGTCAGAGAATCAAATAAATTTCTTTTAAAGAATAGTAATATTATTCGCAATTTTTTTTCTGGAGAGATATTGCAAGAACTTGTGGCTAAAAGCAAATAAATATTACTTAAATAAATTCATTATGTAACCATAACGATCGCATACCGAATAAGTTTCATTATAC
>NW_017305778.1:3708541-3718972 GCF_001594115.1 Trachymyrmex septentrionalis | reverse complement strand
AATAAATTCATTATGTAACCATAACGATCGCATACCGAATAAGTTTCACTATTGAAATAGAGATATTCTGATATGCAGCTATAATACTATTAATACTACCAATAAAAATTTATGAAGTATTAAAGAGAAGGGCCTGATATAGTGACAACTGTGACGATTCTAAAGTATATCACCATATAGATATAAAGGATATAGCTTAGAGGATTTAGCTCTATTGAATTTTCATGATGTGCAGTCGAGACTGCAGACAAATGATAACTGATGCCCAGACATTTCCGGCCTCATTTGGGTCGAAAATTGAAGTCTTTAATATGTAACGAGATACCACGTACTGAGCAAACATATAAAGTTAAAAACTCTTTGAAGGAATAAAAGAGATTTTCAACTTCATTAACCATCCATGATAGTTAAGGACAGTGTGACGACACGTTTCATTTAAAAAGCAAGAGTGAAGAATCATAAATGAATTAAAGCCATGGATTATGAACTTCTTCAAGATAAACTCATATCTAAGATAAACTCAATTATTCGACTTCACTTAATTAATTACCTGTCTCTATGAAACTATTTTAGAAGTTTAATAGAATTAAGAGAGTTACAGCTTTCTTCTTTAAAGTTTTTAAAATTTATAACACATTTTCAAAGAAGTTTCGAGCAATAATTATCATATAATATATATATATATATATATATATATATTGTAATTAATATTATACGTAATGTAACGCAATAATGAGATATTTTTAAATCCAATCTCTGTCTCTCTCTCCCTCTGTCTCTTTCTTTCTTAGAAAGAAAGTATATATTCAATACGAAATGTTCGAATTTCAGCCGATATCGATAAATATGTACGCAACGTAATGTGTGCAAATGCGAGGTCTTATTTTGAAGTCTCAAAATGGCTGGAGTTAATTAGCCTATTCCCGTTCGTCTCATAGTTATTCCGGGTGAAAAGTCTCTGACCGAGATAGCCGGGTGCGTGTTTGTTTCTTTCCGTTCGTTAATGCCAGCGTATAATGACCACGTCCGTCGAAGCAGTCGTCGATTAATTTCGACCTTAGGACAAGATTTCCCGGATACATATTGCGCGCAACGATGCATCGTTAATGATAGCTATAAAAAAAACAATAAATGTCTTTGCGTATCGAATAAATTTTTAACAGTTTCTAATAATATATCGTTGTTTATGACATTTTCTAAACAATATACATATATAATAACGTGAAAGAAATTTAAAATGTATAAAAATGTTATAACTCACAATATGTATCTTTTTAAAAGCTTTTAAATAGTTATTCTTTGACATTTCATACATATATACTTATATATTTGCCAAATTTAAAAAAACTTTTTCGTTTACATATTGCAGAGTAGATAATAGGGAGCTTTTGCAATAACGTGAATCCAGATACGGCGAACGCTATAGTCACGTTATCCTTTTCTTAATTAGTTGTTAAAAAGAAAATAATCCGATCTTAGCGTTCACCCTATCTGGATAAATGGTATTGCAAAAAACTCCCTAATAATATTTGAAATTAACGTTCTTGAACTGTGATAGTGGCGTGTGTTCTTTAAAAGTTTAGGGGAATATAAGAAATCTGAAAATCTCGAACGATAAAAAGATAATTCTCATATAAACACTGATGAAATTTTACGCGAATCCAAATTTGATTTGGGGATATCCTCTTAGAGACGTTCAGAGAATGAAATCCTAAACGCCCCATAAGAAGTGTGGTAATTACTTTTAGATTCTCCTCTTTTAGTTATGAAAATAAATCTGTCCTTCTCGCACTCGTGAGAGTGCGATTGCGTTTCCCGGTAAGCCTTTGTGGTGTTAATGACGAACACCACGAAGAGAAATTGCACCGGGACATCTTTACGATCGAAACCCCGGTGCGCGGCGCTGAAGATCAACGACACCGAACGAACAACGGACACGGACGGGCCGCACACATTACGAGATTTAATTAAAGTGCCTGATGTATTTATCAACCCTCTTTCTTGGAAGCAATACAATCCGCTTAAGAAAATTCGTTCCGCGCGTTTCCTTGGCGAGGCCAAACGTGGCGAAATCAAGGGTGATTCACGTAGGACGTGCCAATACAAAGTCTCGAAAGGGTAAGACGACTATTTGACTACGTATCTTCGCGAAACGTCGACCGGTACCATTTGAAATTGCTGCAAGGAGTAGTGCTAAAACACGACGACGCTAAAAATGTTAACGAGCTCAAACGAGTTTACATATTTTTGCGGTCACACGAGAACGAGTGAGGTAGACGGGTTAGTGTTTTACATAACGATTTATGAGCCAATATACCCATCAATTTACAAGCACAGAATCTTCGGTTGTGTTTGCGCTTGCGCTAGCCTTGTTAGTTCCACTCACGGGAGCAAAAAGCCGCGACGGACCCTTCACTCTCGCGTGAAATTTACGGCGCGGCGACGACGACGACGACGACGACGACGACGACGATGCTCGCGCTAAATTAAAAACAGTATTTTTGCCGCGGCTCGACTCGGCTACGGTAGCAAAGTACAGGTTGCGAAGCTAGTCCTTCCCCGGTGGTGATTACGATGAAGAAAGAGGAAGTGAACGTCGCGCGGAGGAGGGCCACGTTTCCCCGATTGCCGCCTAGCCAGGACGACAGGCATACCTCTCTTGCACTGGGGAGGTATTACATAACTATAAATTTTAATTGAATCCGCGGACCGTGTGGCTCTCCTCCCTCCGGTGATCATCTTCTGGCAATAAACGTAACGCAGGACGTATATACCCGCGTGCGAGGGATGCGCGAGGGGAGTACAGAGAGAGGAAAGAGGAATTAACAACTAGTTTTCACTCACCATGTAGCTGCGCGAGCGACTGCAACGTGTTGGCGGTGTTGCAGTTTATGAATCCTGAAACAGAAATAGAAAATATGCCGTTAGAAGGGAAATACTTACATACATTGTTGATATCAATGTTATTTGGCTGTATTTGAGAAAAAAATTGCGATTCGGGGGAGAGGTAAAAAAGTGTGTTAAAATATAAAAATATTTTGAAGCTTTTGCCAAGACGATCAATAAAGAATTGAAGATAAAAAACGAGGTTACTAAAATTACTGTTATACAGCCAGAGTATTCTGTAATACTGATTTATACAGAGCTTATAAATTTACAAAATGAAGTGATATATAATACCACTTGTAAAACGCACGTAACTCTGCATTACGCTGTGTAATAGTAAAAGCAATTGGAAACTAAAATTTACTGCAAATTGATTAATTAATTTAGAAATTGTATAGAGTACAGCGCGTAATTGTGTATATTACACGTCGCGTAATTAAACTGTACACAAACGTATAGGCGAAACTATTTGAAAATTTATTGAGAATGGATTAATTAATTTCCGTCTATCGGAAATATTATTATCCCGGGACAAAAACTAATATTCTGGAATAAACCGATTCGATCTCTCTCTCTCTCACTGTCCCCTTAATAGCCCGTTATTCTTTCACTTCTGACATTAAGGAAAAATATATGAATGCGTATTTATATCGTCAAATGAAAAGTGTTACAGAGCATGTAGTCTTCGCTTCTAAAACAATGTCGTGTTAAATTTCACGCGCGTACGGGCACATGTATGAGCGCGAAACATCGTGATCTCAACATCGGTAGAACCGTATATACGCCTCAAACATTCCCATGACATAAGATAACCTCTGAACTTAAAGCCCTCGGTTCGACCGGTCGCGGTCGGGTCCCAACCCGCGCGAACGTCCATGATAGAACATTGTGATTTAAGAATGTCGAAATGCGCGTCGCACTATCGTATTTCCACCTTCGACGACCTTCCACTTTCTTCACTGGCACGGCGCGACGCCTCGCTTCCTTTATTTCTTCCGCACTTATTGCGCAATACTTTAGCCTTTAATTTTAATAAGATTTTGTATTCCCTTCGAATCGAGGGAGAGCACGACTCAACGGGCGATGACTTTCACGGAAATTAGTGCAAACTTATCCATTTGCAAGATCGACATCGCAAGTGTTGTCAAACGACTTTGTCAGATACGCTGGTTATCTGGTTATCAAATAGAGAATTTTCGCATGTATACAGAAAGAACGGTTTTCAAGTATCTAAAGACATCTTTCATCAATCTTTGGTTAAGTTAATCGACGATTCGCTTTCAGTATTTTTATCAATGTAGATTAACTTTGATGTCGGTTTAATTTAGTCTTATCTTTATTCTTTTCTAAGTCTTAGAAAAAGATGAAGAGTTGGTTGAACCGAGATTAAAATTAAACTACATTGGCAGAAACGAACTTGACTCATAGACGTAGCAACAGTAATTTAATGTATCAGAAGATTTTCTTTTTCAAAGGCAAACCGTGTTTAATTCTCACATTGATAATATCAATCATAATGATTGAATTAATCGTCGATTGATGTTACTCGCATTGATAAAAAAAGTAAATAATGAAAATATTTAGCTAGATCAGATACAGATTTGAAGATAAATGTTTAGAACACTATCGAAATAATTATATAGGATACTTAAGCATGATGATAATGTTGTAAAAAGTTTTGACGTTTTAGCAATTAATTTGAATTATATTAAGGGGCTGACAATATTTTTTTAGAGTTGCAGTTGGATAAATTTTTAGATGATTTCAAAATCGTACTTAACGTAAAAGCATGTAGAATCTTTGAAGATTCCTAGATAGATATTCCTATAAGTTAATCATGAGTTATGAGCCATTAATGAGTATGTCCAAAGCTTATTGCAGTATGACTAATATATTATAACAGATTTATTTTTTGACGGATAAAAGTTTCCGAAGAATTAGAAACACAGAGAAGTTGAAGTTACATTTCGAAGCTGTCGAAATTTTGTATTTTCAGACAATCATCAGTAGATCCGTCGATATATAGTTTTTACGTTATATCTTCTTCAGTGATCTAATACAATAAATATGTAGAGTATATCGAAAAGGCTAAGGCTTTTCAAACAGAAAGGCATAGAATTTCTGTTTGTCTGTCTTGCACGATAAGATTAGCGTGATCCGAGAAACGTGGGATTCTCTCCTCGACATATGCGGAATGTCTCGCGAGTAACGACCGGGATTACGATTGCGAGTTGTACGTATCGGACAGATGGGTATAATCGTGTTAAACGGCAATTGGTGATACGCGTTCTGGGAACTGATCTGGGATGTTCCACTTGACGATCCGTGCGTATTACTACTACCGTAACCCATCACCCTAATCATCTTTCAACCAATGCAAATAAGAACGAACCCCGATCGCTGCGGTAAAGACAGCGATGCGTTATCTCATCTTTAAAGATCTAGTCACGCAACACCGCGCACAATGTAATTCTCCCCATACAATTACCCCTCTCGTTTCAGGTATTTCTACGATTGATCGATCGTACAAAGTGCCGAGCGTCGTATTGCAAGCCAATTTAGTCAATTTTCCGATTTAGAACACTCTCGGAACACACACGTTTCATTTCCTTCAAGATATATTACGCTCTGAAAATTTAATCGCGAAATTAAATAATAAAAATTCAATTAATGCAAGTCACTAATTAATTCTTCTTAGATTTCGGAAAATTTGCCTTGAAATACTGTATTATACGAGTCTTCGGGTTTACACAGCGACAAATTGATATGGAGAATTTCTGACAATCGTCGTTGTAGCAAGATTTATCACAAGTATTTTGAACAAACGCGTGCTTTTTCAATATGAAAATAAAGAAATATTAATGAGGTATCAAATTCGAACGCTTATCAACTTCTTTGCCAGATATGTCTTCCTCTTACATATTTAACAAATAGGCGACATGGGTTCTTATAACGCTCGGACTGGCAGGACACTTTTTCATCTTGACTTCAAAGAAGATATATCGTGACGTGAAATGACCGTGACAGAGAACGAAAAAATTAATAACAAGGATCCAATATTTGCAACTTAACTTTTGCATCCGTTCCGTTCTGCAATTGATCGGTTATTAACAGTTTAAAGCTAAGGAAGACGTTACATAATCGATCCTAATTTGAATTTTTAGACCTCGGCGTTACGGTGAGCACGTTACGCGTGCCTGACAGTGTTTTCTTCTGCAGGCCGTGGCATCGTGACTAATTTTCTACACCGTTACAATAATAGCAAGCGCAAGCGCAAAAACGTTTTCCGTGCGTCCGGTCGACGAACTTACGCACGGCAAATAAAGTAGCGATACCATTTCACGTCGCGTGCGTCATAGTAACAGTTATTAGCAGATTTATCAAGACATCGATCGCTTTCCGTTCGCGAGTACCTTTGAAAGTATAAAAATATGAATACAAATAAGAAAGAGTATATAAAATACAAATAAGAGAGAGACTATATTCTTCGATTATTTTTATGCTTCGTCCTTATCCTAATTTTCATACGGTACTTTTTTAAAGGTATCTCTTAACACTATTAATTTCAAGCAAAATGTATATTTTAATATAGTTTTAACTCGCGCATGATGGTCTCCAAGATATTTCGACACAAGGTTGTGAAGTAATGCGAGATAATTAAATTTCCCGCAAGAAAGTTAATTTCTACCACGTTTATCAGATGCTGTCATTACCTGAGCGTCGACGATAAATATTGATTGTCTGAGAGAGTCGTCTGAATAAAGGCGCCTGTCAACGATCGCGCGGATTCAAAAGCGGAGAAGCGAGTGAGCGCAAGCGGGGAATGTGGAAGCGTCGTTTTCACATTTTGCGAAATCGCATCGCGCTCTTTAAAGGTTGATTCACCGCCGAAGAAGAAGAAGAAGAAGAAGAAGAAGACGAGATCCGCCTGCCGTTGCTCGTGCCAGCAATAACATTATCCTTCATCAATTTGTTCCACGGATTTTACTTTCACGGTGCGTCTATTCACATATCGATCGCTATTATCGATTATTCGGTCAGCACGTGCGCGTGTAAACCTGTTCACGCAGCGTTACACCAGCGTTGGAAAATTTGTTTAATTTTACACGTTCACGCGTCCCAAACGCGATCCATTCAAATCTTCATGTTAATTTAACAGAAGATGAATGTGTTAGAAAGTAACACTGCAAACATTATGTAAAAGAAATTGACGCAAAAAGTGTAATACTGATACAATTTTTTTTAAGCAAACTGTGAAAGTATATTTTTCTCAGTAAAATTAACATTTATGCTAAATTAATATGTATTTTATTCGTTCATCTTAGAATTTACGTTTTGAACATTTGATTTTCATGTTATTTATTCACTTACTCATAAATTGTATTATTTTGACACTAAGGAATGTTGAATATCAACACAAAATGTACACAAAATATTTGAATAACGTAATCATATTATACTAAATTAACAGTCGAATATATTTAATGCCAAATTAATATCAATTTAATATGAAATTTTTGTTAACAAGAACTTGAGTGAGTCTTTAACACAAATACAAAATGCTATTTATTAAAAAAAAAAAAATCATCGAAAAATTGAATCTCAACCGTCGCGAAATTGTGAAACAGTCACCAGTGAAGTGTAACAATTTATTTCGTCAATAGGTGCTTTCCATTTGGTGACACAAATCGATACAACTATCGTTCTATCTTTGTTACTCACTGAAAAGTCGAGAAAGAAGTATCACATATCTAACCGTTACTCCGGTGTGTATACGTTCTAGATAATACAAACGTCCAGCAAACAAGCACTGTTTGTCATCATTTTAACGTCGAAATAACGTCTTTAAGTCAGCTTATTTGCTGGGCGTTTCTCGATATACTTTCTTTTATTGACACTTCCACATAAAGCTATTGACTTTTCCACGGCTATCACTGCCTACTGACAATTATCACAACTATACACGGAGGGATAAAAGTCGGTAAATACATATCGGTTATCACCGAGTCAATTTGCAATAACAACCGTAATAAGTTTTAGCATCTCGCGATTGGATGCATCAAAGTGAAATCTCACGGGATAATAAACGTTTTATAAGTGTCGTAAATTTCGTTGCAAAGAAGTTAATTGTTAATCCGCAATCGGCGACTCCCTGGTGACCGCGTGTCTTAAGACATGCTCAATTACGAAATCTCAAGCGAGCGGTAGCGCCCGGCAACGAGTGGCGCTGCGTGGCCATGCGGAAAGGAAGCCGACGATGTTCTTTCCCTAGACGACGGGGCTTGGCCTACCTCCGGTTACATCGTCGTTATTGCGATACGGCTTTATCTCCTTGTGGATTCACCGATAGCGTCCTGCGCGCTCGCGCGTTGCAAAAGCAACGATCCTACCTCACTAACATTGCGATTTTATCTCTTCCAGCGATACTAATTAACTCGACAGCTTCGAGTCAAAATGCGGAGAGAAGATATTAAAAAGTAGAAATAAAGGCGCGCTAAGCACTCGTGAAGTAATCATATTTCCGTGGCAGCCTTGCGTAATCCTTTATCGTCATTACGTAGGTAACTTGACATTTTGCATTCAAAAGAATTCTCAGATTCTATGTAGCGACTTCGCGTTCAAAGGCGACAGGTCCACGCGAGTTACTAGGTCTCGAGAGACAGCACGCTTTATCTCTTTGCCTCTGAGTAGAACTGACTTTTTTAAGGGGTCATTCAGAGTCTCTACGGCTGAACTTTGGAATGATCTTCTTTTTAAGGTTTCAAACGCGAATTCTATCGACTCTGTTCTATTTCAAGAGGAGATTCTACGAATATTCGTTCCATTTACACTTACTTAATTTCCTTCTTTCCGATTCTTTTATTCATGTGTTTCCACGTCGCGTTGAGCTTACAAGTGTGTGCGTTAGGAATAATTTTAAACACGATTCGGTTAAACATGACTGGTAGGTACACCGGACTGACTTTTATACATTTGTATTTACTTGTTGAATAATCTCATTTTTATTATTACTTTTCTTATTTATCTGGAATTTAAGTATATATTGAAGTTATTTGTATTATGTAACTTTGTATTATGGCATGTTGCTTTTTCTCTCTTTTCTTTCATGTTTATAATAAATTTATAATGTTTCTGCGCTTCAGGGGATATATTATTTCAGGATGCTGAATAAACAATGATTCATTCATTCATTCATCGCCTTCAGTCCCATAGAGAACAGGTACATCGACAGATAGTAAAAAAAAGTTGAATAAAAGAAAAAAAGGAAATACGAGGTACAGCTTTCTCTCGAAGCTGCAGAGAAGAGACATGTGAAATCTAATAGTCCCGAGTGCACACGCTTCGATCCTACGCGATTGTGCCCACGTGCCATGTGCTTTAAGTACGCTCGATTACTCCCTCTTACGAGAGAAGATTACTTGCCGTCAACTGCGCGTCTTTGGCGAAATATTCCGGCTCCAACGGAGAATTAGATACAAATTTCCACAAATATACTCATATCTGTATTTTTTAAAATTGCTCCAAATACTGTTTCCTATCTATATTTAACTAACAGTAATCGAAAAAGAATAAAAATCTATGCGATACATTAAGATCTCGAACGTCCCAAATATATTCTATATTTCTATTTTTAAATATTACCAATGCATTACTCAAAGAGCGTTTTGTTTAAAAGAATACTTCAATAGATGTGAATGTGTGGCAAGAAGTGGATGTGCACAACATTCTGAAAGTACTTTAAGCGTCGAAGTATGTGTGTGCTGCACAGAAAGAACGATTTTGCTGAAGTATCAAAAAATTTAGCTAGATATGCAGATCGGAAAATAATTTTATTAGACCATTAAAATTTTTAGGTAGGACACTCAAACTGATTGCTAGAACGTTAAAATTTTTAGGTAAGACACTCAAGCTGATTGCTAGAATGTCAAAATGTTTTCAATCAGTTTGAGTATCCTACCTAACAATTTTTTTAATGGTCTAACAAAATTATTTTCACATCTGTATCTAACTAACTTTTTGGGACACTACAGCAAAATTGTTCTCTCCGTGTGATAGTTGCATACTACATATTAATACAGATAAAATATTTGTGAAGATATTCTTGAGACAGCCCGTGCTTATGTGGAATATCTCAAGGATATTACGATTTCCCAGCAAGATATCTTGACGAAATCCCGCAGATTTCCTGCGGCTGTGGAGAAGCCAAAATTGTGCGACGTTGAAGCTTCTCGTCATAGCAACTTTTTATTATATTACACAAAGAGAAGCTTTCTTTGAAAAAAACTTTCTAATTGAAATAAGATACACCCCGGACAATGTACTCTTTATATCAGAATGTAATATAAAAATAGATTTTAACTAAATTCTGTTGTCATAATTTATTACGGCCAGACCGTTTGGATTCTAATTTAACCGACTTTCTCGATATTACACAAAATTATTTATTATATTCGATATATACTTCAAGCAATAACATTCACACACGGGCATGTGAGCCATGTAACGTAAGCAAATCGCTAAATGAATTTACATCCAGGAAGCGAC
>NW_017305778.1:3695659-3708441 GCF_001594115.1 Trachymyrmex septentrionalis | reverse complement strand
ATTCACACACGGGCATGTGAGCCATGTAACGTAAGCAAATCGCTAAATTTACATCCAGGAAGCGATAAATTTTGTTTCTTGCAAATTCCAAGTCCCGCTTATCTACCGATAAACATTCGTCGCGTTGATAATAACGAAAAATGAAATATCGCGTCGGCGGGTTTGCGAAATATATATATCGTCGACGAGCACAAGCCTGTTGCGATTGGCCCGATAGTCCAGTTCCTCGGCTGCTCGCGCTCGTGGAAGGTACTTGCGTATACACAGTATCTCGAGACTCTCGAGCAATCTCTCGACAAAATTGCATCATGCTTTAAACAACTTTCAATTGCGTAAATTAATACGCGTTGCCATCTGCCTAATTATCTGAAGTACCGAAAAGGATCGACAGATAGTAGCCTACGGCCGACAGGCGCGCGCGCGCGCGCGCGCTACAAGGATACTCGCTTACGAAATACGCAAAAGCGTGCAATACACGCGCGGGATGCAGATTGAAGCGCATTCTCATGCGAGGAGTTACAATTGTGACGACATGTCGTCTCTCTCTTTATTCGCAGCAAGACGATTTCAGAAATTACGCGCTATTGTCGGTTTCCTCGGCAATTTCGTCAGTGCGAAAGCGTGATTAGTAGGAATCGATCCGATCGTACCAGTCAATAAATCCAGTTTTTTCATTTATCACGTTTGTTTCTCTCTCTCTCTCTCTTTCTCCCCGAGCGCTAAAGCTCTGATTCGCATCAAACGCCTGTCGAGTCAAAAGCCTCTCTCCACTCGAGAGGCACGTCGATGGGAGAAAAAGTCTGAATATTCGGCCGATAACATTGATAAAGGACGAACAATTCTAAACGTAACAGACTTCTCGATACAATTCTTATCCAAGGCAGATCAGCGCTCCCTTCTCTCCCTTCCTCACGAAGATCTCGGTAACGAAATAAATGAGATACGTGCGGTACGAGTCAATGACTCACTTTTCCTCCGTTCGAGGGAAAAATAGTCTGAGCTACGAAGCCATGACGATTTGACTTTTTGCCAAACGATCCTGTCCCCCGCGACACATCGACACTCCGTCAGATAAAATTTCCGAGCGCTTTCTCCTCTGCCGTTAAAAACCTTTGCGGATTATTCTCCTCGCGCTCGATCGACCGAGCGCAGCGAGCGGCTCCGAATTACTATGCAAGAGACTCCGGAGCTGTATTTGCGCCGTCTGACTTCTTTAGACTTGTAAACAAAGACTGAGTAATGAACACACGTAGCATGAATCATTTGAGGAAAGTGATACAAATTTCGCCCGTTCCAGACAAATTAAATGATACGTTTCTCCCGCGATATTAAATTGTAAAGTAGCCGTAGTACATTTTAACTTCGTTAAAATTCATTAAAATGAACGAAATCTTTCAAAAGGGTCTTAAAGCTAAAATCTCTATTTTCAAAAGTTCATTGTTTTTTCAGTTTCTGTGAGTTTGATCATCTTTACATACCTGTCGAAAAAACTACGAGCTGAACGAAATAAGAAATTTTCTTCCCACTTGGTAGGCTTGTCACGTGCCCAAAAACACAACGCGGAAAATGTTCAACTTCTAACGTGAAAGTTTAAAGTTTTCTCTCGACAAAATTGGTTTTAAAAATAGAATTGAAAAAAAAAACAATTTTTTTATTATTTTCCAAAAATTCCTAAGATTTTTTTGTTGCTACAGAGTTATTCGAATTGAATGAAAGAAGCATTTTGATTTTGATACACGAACTCCGTGAAAAATCATCGTAATGCAATACAGAAAACGGATTCTTAAAGCTAAAACATAACTCTATTAAATGGTATAATTGCCAATTTTTTTTTAAACATGTAGACATAAAGTATTCGACATGAAGTAGCGCTACGAACTTTTGTGCCGATCTAACGGATGGAATACGAATTTTTATAACCATAATAGATGAAATATAATAGATTAGAGTTAGTGAGTGCTGCTTCGGTTTTGTTCTTGCTGTCACAGCTGTCAGCAATTGTTAAGAGATCATCTTGCTCGAGTGATTTTATGATTGCGGACGCGATTGCGAAATACCCGGTAGCAGTGAAATAAGGAGCGGTAGAAAGAAAAGAAAAAAAAAGTGAGAAAGTAACGCGATCGCGTATATCTGCGATATCACGATTTTCATGTGAGATTTACTGAGTCTTTAACGAGAAGCGACTAACGGCCTTCTCTTGAACGATATCGTTGGAGGATCAGCGGTGAGTGGAAAAACGATATCTCGATTGGAACGCGAAGCACATGTGAGGTCCTCGCGCGAGAATTCGTCGACAGAGATCACGATCGTGAGATGCTCTCGAACGCGGAAGTTCTATCCAATCGAAGAACAACGCCAGGAAGATAAGGTTCAGGGCCGTAGCCGGAACTTTCCGTGAGTTATTAAATTTACGCGATTCGCTAAAAAACCGTAAATCTTGTCGACGAAATGTAAAACGATGAAAACGTAGTGATAAATTAAAAAATTTCTTCAAAATTCCTTTCCTTGTTTCTTGAAAATCGTTTATTTTCTCAAAGATAATAAGAGGACTGATGGAGCCAAGTAGATACTCTGCTCTTATTTTATATTTTTATTTCTTATTATATTTATTTTGCTTATATTTATTATGTCTACATGGAAGGAATGGTTTTGCTAGGGGTGTCTAAAAATTTAGCTTAGAAAATAATTTTGTCGAGTAATCAAAATAATTATGTAGGACGCTCAAACCAGTTGTTAAAATGTCAAAACTTTTTGTAACATGCTCGAGATTTCTACTATTAATTAATTTGATAGCTCCAGAAAATTATTTTCAAATCTGTATCTAGCTGAATTTTTAGATAAAAGTAAAAGTCGTTCCGTTTCATGTTTATAACGCTTCTTCACGTTTCTAAATTCAAGTCGCCAACGCATATCTTTACAGCGTATCGACTTTTGCCGATCGTGAATTCGTGTTTCTGACTAGATTCGACTACCGTACCGGGATAATCGATCGGAACGAAGCGCCCCCGGATACCCCCCCCCATGAATTTACGAGCTTCTCACGTATGTCGATCCGTGCGCCAGATGCAAATTAGCGGTACCTCGATACACAAACGCCGCGTTCGCTGATGCCATACTTGTCTTAAACGCGATTGCGGTTCTCCCCATCGTGTAGATCTCTGAGCGGAGCGTACCTACTATTATCTAGATGATGCCGAGTTATTGAATTTTTGCGTCCGCCACTCGCAGCTGTACACCCTGTTTAATCGTCTGTACCGACAAGCGACCGGGGCACCGTTGCTCGTAAACGGATGCAAGGATCCTCCATCCGACATGGAACGCTGAGTTTCACGGAATATTCGAACATGTTCGACACGATGCGTCGATGACTGGCGATAAACTCCCTCGTTATCGCAAACGTTGTAGAGATTATCAAGTGTGTGCTGTACAATGCAATTTATTTCTCGTTTGTGGCTTTGTAAAAATGGTTTAAGTGAGAAATCATGTCGTTGCTAAAAATCCTAATTGTTATGCGTTTCATGCAGAGTTCTCAGGTGGACGTAAATATGACGATAAAAAGAAATTCAATGCCAAAATTAGCGAGACAATTTTTCTAAGGGATAATCACAGTGGACAAATAATTTTAAGTACACGACGTTAAATAAATTAACGATTTTGCGTTAATCTAAAAGAATTTGAAGAAATTATTCTACCTAAGTCATCAGCGTTAAAAATATCTCT
Source organism: Trachymyrmex septentrionalis (assembly GCF_001594115.1). NCBI lineage: Eukaryota > Metazoa > Arthropoda > Insecta > Hymenoptera > Formicidae > Trachymyrmex > Trachymyrmex septentrionalis. The sequence continues at coordinate 3,704,721 of NW_017305778.1, read as the reverse complement.
GTGACGTTATCATTCAGAAAGAACAGTTTCTTGTACACATAAATCCACCTATATCGGAAAGATTTGCGTTATCGCATGCAACTTATCTGATAATTTTCCATTTTACCTATGGATTTTTTGGGAATTCCGAAAAGGGGCCTTCGCTTGATAATCTCCTCATCAAACATAAGGTCTCCCAACCGTTTATATATCACTTTCAAAAATATACTATACGTGTCTCAATTATGGGATATCGCCCGTGGCGAATATGTCAGGAAAATACGCCAATCATCATGCATATCTCCTGTCTACTTGTTTGCCAATATATCTTTCTTTTTTCTCGTCGAGCAATCATTACCGTCCCGTCACCTTAGACGGGAAATTCTTAACATATTACCTTCCTATCTTTCCCATTTCATCCTTAATCATCGCTAGATTTCTAATATTAAAACAACATAACTCGATATATTTATACGATTTAATCTAATTATTTTGACGATTAGTTAAAACTACTTAATTTTAAGTCCCCTTCCGCTTCACACGCTTATTTTGTTAGACTCGTTAAGTTTTTGCGCCATATCACAGTTATTCTTTAAGGAATTTCTAACAGATATATCTATTCAAGAAGAATTCAAGCGAGATAATTATTCACTTCCTCTCTGTTTAATAATAAATCGATTCCTCTTTAGTTCCACCTTTCTTCCTTCTGCGGCATCGTCGGCATCTCATACCGTGAGAACTCGACTACGTCCAACTCCACGTTGAAGTCCCGCGACCTTAAGGCCAATCTCTGCGCCGAAGAACTCTCATCAGAGGCTGTCGCCTCTGCTTGGTTCCGTCTCTCTCGTATTCGGAGTAAGTTTTTTTTTTCCGGTATCCTGTGAGAGGCAATTTTCATTCACAGATACTCTCGAGAAGAATATCCTCGAAGAATACTTTCGATAAATGGCGCGTTCGGCTGGTGTCTGCGAATATCGCGTTATCTCCAACGCGAGGTTTCCGATCGGTGGCAAAAATGCGCGTTTATCTCGTTACTTTTTATTACTAACGAGTCCAAGTCCGGGGATAGATTTCCACGTTCGAGCTTCTGGTATCTCGGCCAGAGAGAGTCTCATAAAGATTTATCTCAGACGAGCAAGTATCGATTTTCATTCAAATAGCGTCGGTACTTGGTTTAAGCGCAACGTCGCAGACGCGATGATAGCCGTGATATAAATATTTCTCTCGCCTACGGAAACGCGACTCGTCGTGAAAACGTAGGTACGTACTTAGCCAGAAAAAGGCTCGTACGCCTATCCGACGCATTTTGTGGCCGTTCCGTTGCTGGCAGGAATGCTGCTAACGCAACACGTTTGACATTTCTCGCATGGAAAGCGACATTTATTTATTTCATCGTGCGCGAATCGCGCGAGAATCGCAGTTTGCGTTCTTACTCCTAGCGTGATGTCGTTATACGCGAATCGTGCGCCTCGCCGGGTACTTCCCGTAATTGAAGCTGATTAAAAATTGTTATTCTCGCGGAAGGTTTCTCGCGAAGCGAACCGAGAAGCGCGTCACCGATACGAGCGACAGATAAATACAGCCGAACACGGGCATCGTTACGTTTTCACGACTGTAAATTATGTCGGCGATTCTTCTTCGGACGAGTCGCGGGCTTTGTCATTTTTATTTTACGCGGATTGGGATTTTTCAACATTAACTTATTCTCTCAAGCACGCTAACAAGCGTGTTCCTAGCTCGAACCGACACTTTCTGAACACGCGTTATGATGAAAATGTAACGCAGATTAACAGAAGTAGCGATTCGCAAACCAATTATACGCTCAAGAAATTACGTTTCTTGCGGAATAGAAAAAGACGCGGGAAAAGGAAAATGACGTCGCAAAACTAATCTGCAGCTTATCGGCACTAGTATTTGTATACGTTTGTACGACGAAGTTTAGTCACTGTTGTCACAACGATACGAAATTTTTAAGAGCGGGGGACTGTTAGTACTTAATGTTCACCCAAAATAAATGATACTCAATAGGTACTTTATTTTAAACACAGTTATAAATCAAACGTCATAAATCTGATAGTATCCAACTAGCCTGTGTACACGTCATCTAAACGGATTACAACGATAAATTCGTTACAAGCGGGGCAATATTTCGTATGATTAATGCATGTCACGGCATCTATTATTAAGCAAATCGATATTGAAATTCAACCTCGACGAGTCACATTCAAAATTAGCGAAATGTCAAACGGTCAAATCGGTTATTCTCGGCATTGACTCGGGGCGGAGGTAAACCACGTGCGGTGGATCGAGGGCTTCGTACAAGGCAAGTCATCAAGAGGAATTTCTCTCCCTCGAAAGAGAGAGAGAGAGAGAGAGAGAGAGAGAGAGAGAGATGCGTACAAAAGACCAAAGAGACAAATGTCATCGGGAAGGAGAAAGCACGTGGCTGCAGTCCGGTGAGATGCGGAATGTTAAAAAAAAAAAAGGACAATGACACAGGAGCGCGCAATAAGAAGACGGAAGAGGATTATTCGCGCGTGAGATCCGCAGGACGATCCGAGTTCCGCAGGTTCGAATTGCAAACGGGCGAGCGAGCAGAGCGAGCGAACACCGTAAACTGTCACGATGACAAACGAAGGCCGACATGTGCTTGAAAGCCGCGCCAGCGCGTTCTAAGTGCGGTAATAGCGCACTCGCGGCGAGTAACGACAGATGCTAGCCGAGGAGAGCTCGCGGAGAGCCGTGGCAGGCCTCCTTCGGATGAACTCCCGCGGCAGTTCCTGTATTGTTCCCTCGCTCTCTCGCGAGGCTCGGATTCGCCGCGACTGCAACGCGCGCGGGCGCTGGCGATGGTTTTCTCCGCTTTTCTCTTCGTCTTCATCTTCTGCGTCCGAGATGGTGCGCGGCGCGATGAGAGATCATTGGCACGGAGAAAACAAAGGGTATAATGGTCGAAGGATACAATGGTCCATTGTTGCAGTCCGTGCTATTTGTCGAATGAAGTTAATAATTGACGAGTAAAGGGGGAGGACTGACAGAGATCATTTCCTGACCCCGATTTTTTTCTGGCTTTCCCGCTGCCGGTCAAATATCGCCAGCTTTATGATGTTTCATGAATCTTAGTTTTAATAGATGCACATAGTATTATATATCGTTTATAGCAATATCTTGATAGTTAATCGTTAACTACTAGCTATGAAAATTACATTAATTAAGTTTTAAAACGTATTTCCTACTTAAAAAATCCTACTACAAAATGCAAGTGATTCTTCGCCGATTCACGGCGATTGAGACAGATCCAACATTTATTTACACTTCATAATACCAATCGTTCAGATTATATTAACCATTTGAAATTTTCGCTTCTAATTCGAATAACCCATTGCCATAGCCGAGAGTTAAAACTAAGATTAAAATTGTAAAAAAAAAAGCAATTAAAATCTTTCGGTAAAGATTCTTATTAATTATTATCATAACAATGGAAATGTTCTTCCCTGAAAGTAATCTCGCGAATCTTTCAATTGGATGTGAAATTTTATTCCATCGCGTAAGCTACACGTTTCCGAACTCCTCGGTTCCACCAAACGATTTTAACCCGAAACGGTGCCGGCGACGGAGGATTATTCGCAGACGCTGGAATAGAAAGGCGTTGGCAGAAATTCCACCGTAATCAATTTTCACTTGGCGCGCCTGTCACAATGAGTTCGCGCGGACAATCGAATTTTCTCTATTCCCGTTTCTTTGGAGCGCGTCCATTTCGCGAACCTTTAGGCCGGCACCGATGCGCCGCGCATCAATGCGATGGTACTTTGGCAGCCGATCGAAGATTAAACGGTGAAGCGATGTGGTCTATTTAACGCGGAATCGGCAGCCGCGAGAATCCCATGACTTCGATTATCCCGTCCGAATCACGCGCGCGCGTTCTCGAAATAACTCTCCTCGTATTAATTTCCCTTCATTGTGGAAATTGTACCTGAGATAATCCAAAATCTAGATCGCACGGCTTTATCTATACACGTATATAACGAGTTATAATGGTTGCATGACTACTTTTTGCGTGTAAAATATTTTATAAGATGCACAGAGAGAATAGATTTATAATTATCACAGATTTAAGAAAAAATTATACACATATATAAATATACGCATCCATTCTGTGTGAATAAATATAAATTTATAATTTTCGAAAATGCGAGTCTTCTTCGAGTTATGATTTAATACTATCTTGTTGTCAAAACAAATTTTCAATATTGTGAAATGCAATAACCTTCTCAATCATTCCGTATTAATGAATTCACGTACAAATGCCGGATTAATTAAATTTATTATCAACACCCGCAATTTGAGCTGACTCAATTACATCTCGTAATAATTGATTAAAATTCCCGTACTCGTGGATTTGAATTTTAATTAACCGCACTTCCTACAGCATATCTTATACAAATTTCCATACCCGTTCTACGGGCGATACTTTATCTAAATAACAAGTAGTCACGAATGTAATAATGGCCACGTGTAACAACTCCGTGTATTATCCGTCCGTATACTCCGTCCAGAAATAAGCTCCGAACAATATAATCGTCGCCCTTTGTAACGACTTCAAACACGGCTGAGGGTCATTTAGGGTGAATGTAATCAGTGAAACTTGACCCGCGGGAAACCACCGTCCGGTCCGGGTGGTGCTGATGAAACGCGTGCATTTTGTCGGCCAGCCGACGTCTTTGGCTATCGCCAAAGGCAAAGTTGGTTAATTAACGCTAACAATGGTTGTTGACGCGGTCGATTAATACGAGTAAGGCCCGTTTGTTCATGGATGCGATGCGACGCGATCGATAGCCGGCGCGTTCGATCCGATGCCATGCCACATTCCGGTTGAAGGTTGCGCGCATATCTCGTTACGCGCATTGCACGTCTCCGCGACGTGCATCGCGACTGTCGTATGCAGCGTGCGTGTGGACATACGCGTTAACGTACGATGGCAAAGGTCCGTCTCGAAACCTTGTAATAGTTGCATCGGATTGCCGCGACGATGTACGCAACCATCACCGGCGGAATTCGCGTTCGCGAAAGCGATTAATGTCGTGTATGGAAACCGGTCTCTCTCTCTCTCTCTCTCTCTCTCTCTCTCTCTCCGCGCTGCTTTTGAATCGGCCTGCGTCCGATCGCGAAATCGCCGGGAGAAAGATATTCCATCATTCACGGGAGGGATTGCGGCTTGGAACAGGGAAAATGGCTAATGTCTATTCTTGAACTTGAAAGGTAAAAAGCGAGCTACTAATAATTTATTTTCTCAGAGAGAGAGAGAGAGGATGTGAGATAATTTTTACAACTTGCCAACCTGCCTTCGTCGTACGCAAATCAAATCGATAATAATATTAATGAATTATGTAGAACCGTAGAAGAAGTAATAAGTATCAGGAGAGAACCGTCAACCGGAAAGATATTATCGCACTGCGGTCGTTAGCGGATTCCACTAAGTTTGATCGATCGACCGCTCTCGAAGAGGCCTTTAAATCCGTAACACACACGGTTAAGAAATCAATCGTTCGCAGAGCGGATGATTCAGGTGTTGTGCACTTTCAAACGACGCCGAAGCACCGGTCACGTGCCAGCAGTGCGGCCCGGCCGGCGTGTTCTGTAATTTCCTATTAATGCTAGGTATCGCGAGATAGTATATATTCGTGTACGGAATGTGTGCTAGTGATGATTGCCGACGGTTGATATCGATCGTTGTTGGCCTGAGGCGTCGGAGACGTCTGAAAATATTTGGCCGCTTGTGAGATAATGTCGTAATACAATCTCCGTATAGTGACTGGAAACTGAGTTATTAACCTTGGCATAAAGCTTTCGATGCACGCCTCGCACGCAACGTGCTGTAACACTGGTCGAATTTTATTCGTATATCTAACGCGGTATATCTTTTGTAGTATATCAAATATAAAACAACATTAAAATAAACAGGAATAAATAAATTTCATTTACAGATTTTATGATAATTCGCAATAGAATACATGCACGGAAAGAGCGGTTTTGTGAAAATATCGAAAAATTTAGTGACGAAAATATAATTTTATTGGATCATTAAAATAAAATTATGTAGGATTCTCAAGCTGGTCGACAGAATATTCAAACTTTTTGCAACATTTAAGTTTCTTCAACATAATTATTTTCACGGTCCAACAAAATTATTTTCAAATTTGTTATCTTCCTAAACTCTTAGATATTTCAGCAAAATCGTTCTCTCCGTGTGCCTCAGATTAAAGCAATGAAATAAGCGAATGGAAAGCAAATAAAACGAAATATACGCAATAGAGCGTACTTCAATAAAATGCAAGCAATGGCGAAGATGACGAGTGACTATAAATCATTCGGGGTTGAACGGTCAGAAATTGGATTAAATCCGCGAAACGTGTCGTAATAGAAACTGGATCTGTCAACGTATCAAACAAATCGGCGGTTCGGTGAAAGTGTTAGAAATCCACCTTTAATTCCAAATGTGGCCCGCGATGGACTACTTCGCGACTACGTGAGTTGCCCGCGACCGCCGAAAGTGACCTTACTTTCGTACGTACTTTCGTACTTTTTGTTTCATTGGAACGCAACGAAAGTCGTCGCACCGGTTTTTTGCCGGGCCGGTTAATTGATTCTTTTCGCGATCGTCGATAATGTGCCTTATATAACGCGCAAGTTCAGTGTAATGCCGATAGTAAATTTCGCCAGCGTTTCATACGAACAGTGAGCTAATTTAACCGTCTAGTGAATATAAGATTAAATAATAATCTAGGTTAGGAAAGTTACTTTCTAGGTTACTTTATATTTGTTACAAGAATAGAGTAATGCAAAAAGTAATACAAAATTGGAACAAATAATAAGATATAATATAAAAAATAAACCCAAACTTATTATACTTAATTTTTATATAATAAAAGGTAACTTGTAAATAACTTTCCTAATTAATAATTGATGAATTAATAATTAGATAACATTGATAAAAAACTAATAAAGTCTAAAGCGGCACTTAGATGATTAATAATATTGCACAATATTATTGATCGTCTCGAGGCCGTACTGTTTGTTTTGAATTGTTCAAAGACGTGAATAATATTGTACAAAAAAATAATTAAAAATTACAATTCATATTAGATCGATGAAAATAAATCAATTAAAAAAAACTTATTTTCGAATAAAATGGATTACTTAAATATTTCAAAGTGAATTTACACTCACACACACACACACACACACACACACACACACACACACACACACACACACACACACACATATCTCCAATTCTGCAAACCGCGTATCGAAATCTTTTTCAGTCTTGAAACGCAATCATAAACAAAACTAGAGTAGTAATAAAAAATTAATAAACAATTAAATAATTTTTTATGCTAATAAGCATCTTAGAAAGACATTAATAATTTGATGTTGACATAAACATCTTAAAAACTGTAAATAATTGCTATAATAATTTAATTTATTGCGAAAAATATTGCCTCAGCCAGAACAAATAATTGCACAATATATATAGTTGTATCGTAAGCATACGCGATGTTAAAACACGGCAGTCTGCAATACATTTACTTTTTTCATTCAGTTGATTCGGCTTTTGTCAAACTGCTTAAATACAGCGAGTATAAAATGCATATAGGGAGCATTGCATCTTCAACGACAAAAAGGCTAATTCGATACAGGCCAGTTTAGGACACAATGGCATGCTCAATATTGGGTTATTAAATCTGAAGACACCCGGTGGATCATAGTTCATTCAATTAGGCAGTCATCAGTGTCATAACTACGATGTACGGATGTGCATATTGACCCATTTAGCCGCGTTACATATGGTCAATGCATGATACACGCTGCTGCATGCTACGCCAATCATTGAAATGGATACGGAAGAGGGTTTTATACAAAGTGCAATAAATTGAGATGGTCGGTTTAATGACCGGAAGATAGTTTAGCCTTTTTTATGTTTTAATCATCTCGTTGCGCATTGAATTTTATCTTCTCCGTCTGTGGCAAAAAATAGAAACAAAATGGGATGCAATTAAGAAATTGTTACGATAACTCGATTACTTTCCAATGATTCGAATAGTTCAAAGTTTTCGCAAAAGAGGAAGTTTATCGACTCTCATTCTCAAGGAAAACGAGACAATCGAAAGTGATTTACAAGTAACATACAAAAGTACTTTACAGCGACTTTTATCAGCTATTCATGGTGTAAAAAAACAACACTTTCCTCTTTCTTTTTTACTTTTATAATAATATATCTCAATAAAACATTTTATTCATACGATACTTTATGTACATTTAAGATAATTGATTCACATTTATGCGTCCGTATATGTGAGTATACATAAGTATACTTAAGATAGACTCCCCTGATAGAACATACATACATCATTACTACATCTTATTTCCGTGTCGTAAGTCCGATGAGGATCGATGTGCCTCTTTCGAAACGGGAGTTATCGAGAGAACTTTCGATGAAAGGCAAACCTGATGCGATGAAACCATTATTTCATTAAACGCTACTACTGCCATTAACCAGCGCTTATTATCGATAGAAAGAACGGAGTAACGTTAGAATAGTGCATAGCATCGTATTGCATCGCACAATTCCCAACGCGAGACCATCGAGCGATCGTTGATAACCACACGATAGCATCTTTGTTGTCAGCAGCTATCTCCACAGCGAAGACGGAAGAAGAGTACTCGTTCTAAGATATTCGCCGACAATTAATTTCTTTTTTAATATTCATACGCCGCTCTTGAAAACCTCGAGACTTTCTATGCGACAACAGCGTCCCATATTGCTTGCATATTAAGCGAGTAAGAGGCGCCGTTGATTGCTATCGCCATACGTGTGTCCACGATGCGAATTTTTCAGAGAATTGAAATTGCGAATTTACTGCTGAAATAACATCCCGAATGTTTTACGTTGACAGATACAAACTCGGTAATGACTTTTTCAAATTGTAAACGTGGCATTAAACCTTCGACATGGAAAGATTATATCAACGATACTCGATCTTTTTTACGAAAACAATGTCTAAGTTTATCCCGACGTCATA
>NW_017305778.1:3686659-3695559 GCF_001594115.1 Trachymyrmex septentrionalis | reverse complement strand
ACAAAAAAAAAAAAAAAAAAAAAAAAAAAAAAAAAAAAAAATTAATGTGGTAAAATAGCATGCTAAATAAAATATTCTTTTTTATCCTATTCTTCTCGTTCGATCCTTTTAGAACGTGCGGGTTAATTTTATCCGCAAATTGAAATAAATGTACAATAAAGTGTTCAAATTGTGCGGATCGTAAAATGTCTCCTTTTATTCAGAATTTTTTACTTCTTTGGAGTTAGTGTAGCTTGTTGACTGTTACGTGTACGTATTAATTGTTGATTAGGTGAGTTGTCAAGTATACTAATTGTACGTAGCGTACGATGCGACCATATTACTCTTAAAAATATCGAGAAACCGTAACTAGTGGACTCTCGTTTGCGTAAGCGCCACGTGCTTCGTCCGAAGCTGAATTCGAAATTTCATCCAGATCCCATAAGCCCGGATTGCAGGAACTCGAAATGGGATTATGCCGATTGTGCTGGCCACAATCGAGGCGCAATAGGATTACGAGCGCGCGGCGCAATGGACGACGACTCCGAAATTCGAACGGTCTGACTTCGAAACTTAGAGGCGTACGACGTCGTCTCGCGTCTCGCAATTCGCATAATCGACGAATGGGATTAAACTCTAGAAAGAGATAAATAGATACCTCTAGAGAGAACGAGAGAGAGAGAGAGAGAGAGAGAGAAGTGATGGGTTTTCCAGGTTTTCCTACAATGGATGGCAAGGATTTCGAAGCGTTTCCTTTTACGGCTGATTTGTACACAACCTTACGTATGCGACGCAATTTCGTTTTGTTACGACTTTGCGACGGCGATTAGGAAAGAGAGGAAATCTCCACGCCCATTCGCCGCACGCTCAAGGTGCGTCGCATTCTTGCAATGGTATAACACTCGAGGACTTCGCGATTATGGAACGTGGTTTCGATGCCTCGCTTTATGCGATCATCATTAAATCTTCACACGACAAATTGCAATACCGCGACTGTGATTGTGGACATACGAAGAGAAAAATTTAAAATATATAAAGTAACATATTTTTGGGAAAAAAATATGGAGAAAAATATGATAAAAAAATTAAAAAATTCTTTTTATATCGAGACTGATTCGTTTGGAATTTCGTGCAGTGTTTAAAACATTTCATTTTCGATAGTGGCTTTTAAGAAATTCTTCAGCTCAAGATTCAGTTCATTCTAATCTTAAAACTTATTTCGTTCTAAGTCTATACCTTTTGCCCATTACTTCATTATCACGAGGAAAAAGATACACAAGTTATCTACAAAATTTTAAATTTCCGTAAAGGAATATTTTCTTTACATACATCAAATATCATTTATATGGCAAATGGAAATTTTTTGATTTTTCTTACCATGAAATAACTAAAAATAAAATCCAAAAATGCTGAAATATCTAAAAATTTAGCTAGATACAAATCTGAAAATAAAGTTGTAGGACCGTCAAAATAATTATGTAAGAATCTCTAACAACCAGTTTAAATAATCTATAACACAATTATTTCACAAAATTGATTTGACAAAATTATTTTCAGATCTGTATTTAGCTAAATTTTTAGAGATAGAGAAGATACGTCAGCAAAACCGTTCTTTCCATGTAGAGAAGTTGTTATATCTATGTGCAGTACTGGTCAATGTCATGGTAGTCATAATGACTCGACATACGATGTCATAATAGCAAACATCGTGCAGATATACCTCCATGTAAAGTAGACATCATGGCATTCATATAATCTCACTAGTCAAGAGTGGAGTTTAACATTATAAATTTAGATTGAATCTTCTACACGGTTGACCGCACTGTTATATCTGTTATTCCGATCAACATCCTCTGCCCAAAATTGCGTATGTCCAGCGCAGTTCGGCTGAATCGGCGAGAACGTACTTGCCGAGTAAGCGTGACTAAGAAAGGAAACGGCGTAGGAATTTGGCCGGAAAGGTACGTGGAAAGAAAGGATGAGACTGAGCGACTAAAAATAGTAGCAACGACAACGTCGAAGTCCTCGGGTACTCAGAATCGGTAAAACAGACGTGCGAAAGAGAAGAGGGATAAAGGAGAAAAGAAGATTTATTTTTTATTACGCCTTGGAAAAACAATTCCTAAAAAACAGAAGGTAATCTGCAATGCAATGACTATAAAGTAATAGGCAAAAACCGAACCGGGTAATATGAATGTATATTAAAGATAATAACACCATCGTCGTAAAAAAGAAAATTGATAAGAATTAGTAGAGATTACGTTCTTTAATAGCGTTCAAAGAGATTGAAGAATAAAATAAGAAATTGAAAAAAAAAGCGCGAGCGCGAGGAAACGAGAAAATTTCTCGTTAACGCGAAAAAAAAAAAGGAAGAAGAGATGTAAAAGTGAATAAGCGGCGTGAAGTGACAAGAAGCGGAGAACATGAGAAGTGGAAACTGCTGTTGCTGCGGCTGCGGCTGCCTGCTGCTGCATTGTAAGTGGCAATCGTTATCGCTTTCAGCATTTGCGTACGGCAACGATCATGCGGTAGAGTTACATGATTTAAGATTGTTAACCTCTGAACGAGGCAGCAGTCTCTCAGAAGTCCGACATCACGCGCCGTCAGTTAGTTTCGGGAAAAAGTTGCTATTATTGTCATCGCACATGCGGTCCGCCCTGCCGCACCTTACGTAATCCGGCTATTATTGCGAAGAAGCCTTACGTAAAATCATGATGGCGTAGGGTACGTAAGTGTGCTTTCATCTCGGCGTATCTACGAACTTTTATACTTTCGCCGAACCTATCGTGACTTTTTAACAAGACTGCGGACAAAACGGATGTTGCCCGAACGTTATCGGAATGTGCTAATCTTATCGCGGTCAAGTTCACGTCACGTTCACCGCCAGAAAACAAGAACGAGATAAAAGATAATTCAGCCGAAATGTACTTCGGAGACGAACTGAAAAATTCGTTTGGTAAAAAACGCAACGCCGCGATAACGAAGTTAATCTTGAACGATTAACGATTAAATCTGGATATTACGTACGCAAGATTAGTAACGTTCTTCTCATCTAGAAATATATGACGAGCCGTGGGACAATAATCTCAGTCTCTTTCTGATTCAATCAAACGTTCACGCTAAAACGTGACTCACTCTTGGGAACTGAGTTCCCTCCGCAGCGCGCTTTTACGAAGGCAGTTAGCCGGCTTTTTATTCCGCCGCGTCGATTGTACTGTCAAATCGCGTGTCATTGTAATTTCCGCGTCGAGTTTGCACCGTGATGAATTATGCAGGTGGGAGCAAATGCAGCGCGATAATTCGCCGCGAGAATGAAGACGTGCGAAAGGCACGCGCTTAACATCTCCGCCGCAGGGAAATGTCAACGGAGTGCATCATCGATTCGCGAATGGAAAATCGGAGCGACACGGGTCGTCTCGGTACTGGAGAGCTAACAGGCTGCTCTTCCGCGAACACCCGTGTTTTCGTGGGTAAAGAGAAGTCCCCTTCGTCTCTCTCTCTCGCGTGAGCGTGCTCGGCGTCCTCTCCGAGCGAGCTTGGAATCTTAAAAGCATCCATACAGGCGCACGCGGCGGCCGGTTGCTCCGGTGCGTACGTTTCTCCATACGAAAGATTTCACGAAAATAACACGTTGCGTCAGTAATCGCAATCCCCGGTGCATCTAATGTACACAAGAACCTCATCATACGGCTACCAAAGACCGCTATTTCAAACGAGTCGCGTATTAGCCGCAGAAGGCACCAAATGACCGACAATTAATAATAATACACCGGTGGTGTGGTAAACGTGATACCAGATGATTATACCGTAATCGGCACGCAAAAGCAAATAAAATACTATTTAATACTGGTGATTAGTAACCGACGCGAACCTTATTGGGAGTAGCTGTACAAGAGGATGTACAGTTGATTAAACGTTTGTAGCTCTCTAATCCGCAATTCTTTTTTTTTCATATTTTAGCGATTTAGAATCGAGTCTGTTAATACTTCGATCAGGTAAATTATTAAGGCCTGGTATTTCATTTTCTGGTTAACTTATGATTAAACTTAGCCTGGCGATAATGTAAAAATTGTATTTTTCCAGCTATGGTTAATCACTAAACTGATGATTTTATAATAGAGAATAATTTTCACGGTTGCTGCAAAATCATAAATATAATGATTAACCATAGCTGGAAAAGTACAATTTTCACATTATCATCAGGTAAAGTCTAACCATATGTAAACAAAAAATTATTTAAGCACTTTAGATCCAGCTTGATTGCTCAAGACTTTCATTTCATAATTGTTGTGTGTATACACAACAATTATTGCGCTCTTAAAAACTCTGTTTAATATTGTTAATTAGAAAAAGGAAAAATCGGGTTCGAAGAGTCATCACATTATGGACGAAGGACGTAAGTGTTACTCTTGTGTCTTTTCTTTTTTTGCGAATAGAAAAAGTGACATTGAAATCGCTCCAACAGCTGCCGACAATTCAATTACGATAATGAGACCTAACAAAGCATAATAATACGCTGTGCGAAACAATAGCAATTAGGAAACGACGAAATGAATCCAACCAACTGCACGAAGAGTCGATTTCGTTGACAATAAATTAAGGAGCGTTTCACTTCCAATACCGTGGTAATTCCCGTGCCTCCGTCGTGATGCGCGGTTCTTAAGGACAATTTATCCCATCGCTATTACACAATCGACAATAGGGAGAAAGCGGCGAGGCGGATCCCGTTTGACGCCGAGAATCGGCGTGCCTCGTCGCTGCTTCACCAGGATGGGCTTTCGTCCACTTCGGTCGCCTCGAATGCCGTTACGACAACGTCGGACGCGGCTTGAAGAAACACGAAGAAAAAAAGAGATAGAGAGGGAAGAAAAGGAAGGGAAAAAGCCATCGGGCGAACCGCGCGCGTCTATGTCGCAGTTGCGGCCGGTTTCGATTCTATTCCCGTCTCCTTCGCAAGACGAAACGCGCGAGAGGCGGACACGCTCGTCACGTATACGCTCGACACGATGCAGCGTGCGTGCGTATATACGCACATATGTACGAAGAAACGCGGGGCACGCACTGAGGCCAGCAGTGCGAATAAGGCGATGCGCGCGTTGCGTTGCATTCGGCCTCGACCGAATCGGGGAAGATAAACAAGTGGAGATGGGTTTCGCCAAACGGCTTAATTGCCTGATATCTTCACCTGCTCGACTATTAATTAAAGCATTCAGTAATATATAACAGATTGAAATGACTATCGTGGAAAGAACGATTTTAGAGCATCTAGATATTTAGCTACATTGAGAAAACCCATTAAGTTCGAATCAATTAATTTCTTGTTTGGATAAACAAGTTTATCAGATGCCAGTGTTTATCAGACGCAAGTAAAATGTTACGATAACCACATGTTTTGCTTCAGTTAAATTATTTTATTGCATCGACCAAGGATTTTGTTCGTCCATGTTCGAAAATCGACCAATCATGGCCAATTATATCAAAATGTAAGATTGCTCCGTTAATTGTGATTGGTAGACTTGCTTACGGTTTTATGGTTTGCGATAAAAAAATATTTTACGTGTAATGGCTTTAAAGCTGATTAACAACCAACGTTGCTAACGAGATACTTATTACGTTGCAACGTATAATAATTCGGAAGGCACAGGTAATCTCTAACGAATGGCTGATTCGCTGCAAGCGGTAAGTTATTGCATCTATAAACGTAACTCCGACGCAGCGTCGATTGATGAGCCACCGTTTTGAAAATTACGCTGCATTACCAACATCGTTACTTCATATCGCTCGGTGTTGCCTCGCGTTACGTCACGCTGACGGCGATCGATTATTGGAGTTTGTAATGTCTCTTCTCGGGAATTACAATTTCATTATACTCGACAGTCTCCCCGGGGGAGACGCGGGTTCACGTAGAAAGTCATTCCACCGGTTTGATCGTAAGGATATAAACGACTCACTTGCTGTTTTATATCGTTGAACGCAGACGCGTACACACGCGGCGACACGGAATGTCATGCCGCGCGAAATTAGCCCGACGACGAATCGGAAATATTATTCTTAGACCATCCGCCATCGTTGCTGCTCTATTATCGGTCTACCGTGGTATCGATTTGCTGATTTAGTCATCTGTGAAGTTTCCATCGCGGACGCATTAAAAACAATACTCGACAATTTTCTTTCATCGTTTCTTTCTCAAATAGTGCATTTTACGTGATATATATATATATATGGGGTTTCACTGAAGCACGTCTACAATATCTTCATCAATGCCGTTGTCGCGCTGGTGAATTTATGGAGGGGGAGGGGGGACCATTTCTTCTCTTTGGAAATTTCTTTTTTAAAAATATTTATAGCAAAACGTTAAATGTATTTTTAATATTTCTGAAATGCCTAAACACAATTTTGATATTTGAAAAATATTTTTTAATTTTAGAAACTCCCAGATATAGAAAATATAGATTCTATCATATTATATTTCTTTTTTTATGTTAATATAACATATTAATTATATCTGAATAAAACATTTTATGAATTGTACATTTAAATAATACTTTTTTCCATACAGTAATTTAAGTAATAATTTAATATTCTACCTTTTCATGTTTGACTTTAAAAAAAGAAATTTCGTTTGTGACGCGCCAATGGTCTCCCCTTGACAAATTTCTGGACCCGTCAACGCGCTGTCGTTTCCTTCCCTCGCAAACATCCGATTGTAACTGTGACTGGCAAGAAAGCATCAATTTGCAACATCATTTCTACGTATTAATCGAAATTACCTCTTCTATTGAACTTTGACAACTTAATATTCATTATTATACCGATCGAAATGTACGTCATTTATAATCAGCTAATCAGATTGAAAGTGTCTACATTGAGATGAAAAGAGAGTCACTTGGTGTCGATTTATTATTAAAACAACGAAGTAAGTGGCGATTTATTGACGACGGAGGAAAATCGCGGGGTTCACCGGAATCACGTATCACAAACCACATCACGATCTAACAATAATATCGTTCGTCTTACTCAACGAGCGACAGTATTATGAGAGGCACGTAACCGTGCTTTCACGTAACGACCAGAAACAGTAGAAGCAACGGTAGTCGGCCGTCGACGGATATGCTATTAGAAATATGAACGACCACTCCCCCCCCCTCCCTCGTCTTCCCCGTCTCTCTCTTACCTTGATGAAAACAATATCACGGTCGCGACATGCGCGCGCACACGAATATGACACGGAGATTTCGTGTAATTTAATTTCCTGCTTGGTTACCTGCATTGTCCGAACGATTGCGCATCGGGATGAACTCGGTCAAACGGAAGCCGGCCGTACAGCACGCGCTTCTAACCGTTAGCGTGCAGAATTATCTCACAATGGGCCTTCCCACGTTTTACCCGACGACGGAGAGGAAGAGAAAGGAGAGGAGACAGGAGGAAAAGGATAGAATCACCGCGTTACTCACAGTACATACAAATGAACGGGACCACGATTGGAACCACCGTAAAAGGACTCCACCTGTGCACCGACCTTTTCGTCGAAACTTTGGGGTTACGATCCCTAAGCATTTACATACCGAAGTGTGCCGAAGGGGAAAGCTACTTCTTTACTTATATCGCGTGGTTGCAACTTTATAAAAGGCAGACGAGATGCATCCTTTACAAGATTATTAAGCGGAACTGATCTGTAATTGTAATGAAGTGCAAAAGTGATGAAGTTTTTTTTTTTTTTTATGTAGATCGAGTTGCAATATAATGTGATATACACTCCGTGATGTCTTGTAACAAATAAAAATGTGGAAAGATATAAAAAGGGATCCATGAAAAGTTTTTTTTTTTTTTTTTTTTTTTTAAATATATGTGCAGATTGAATTTAAATCGATATGGAAACTGGTTCGGACACGCGGAGTGACGCAAACAATCAAATAGAAATTTATAAAGCTCACAAAATTGGCTGTTAGTATTCTGGGCAATTGTGGCGATTCGTAAAAGGACGACATTCGCAAACGTTATTTTCGCGTGATCTGCGCAGGCACGATGTTTCACAGAAGGCAATTAGCTTCTCTGTGGATGACACGTTTGCATACGAGAATAACGCAATAAAATTGTACGTGGGACGTTGCATTACACAACGCTACACGATGACCACGTCACGGTCCAGAATACAAATACGATCTTTTTTCGCCAGTAAATTCCATTATTACCGTGAATTATCGTGACACGCAAACTTATTCGAACTGTGTACTTCTTCAATTCTTTCGACGGTAGTAACGAAGACTACAAATTCTTTTATTATCCTTGCCGATAATATATCTACAAAGCTTTTAGAGCCATGTTGTTTTTTTCCTTCTCTTTTGAAACGTAACATACCATTTTACCTCCCGATAGAGCGAAAGTTAAACCGCTATCTGTCTATCTATCGCTGTTTTCACGTTCCAAACCCGGCTACAAACATTATACTTCTTTAACTGTTACCTATAGCAATTAGTTTTCAGAATTTCTACTAAACAAGTTCGACATTCCGATAACAATAAGTTATAAACGACAAACGCGCGTTAAAGTTTGCATTGCTACGAAGCGAGCGCACTGCTTGAAGAAAGAAACTTTACTCCAAATAACCACGATTCGATATTATCGCTCGTACACGTACGTACGAGAGTCATTCGACCGAGCGAGCGAGCGCAAGTGCGAGAGGGGCGAGAAAGTGAAAGACAAAACGTAATCGCCACGTGGCTACCGATATACTTATGCATACCGGTCGTCGCCGTTTGCCGATTTGTAGATCGCAGTTGGCGAGAGATGCGGGTGCCCCCCCGCTAACTACGGGGAGACAAGCGTACACGAAGGGGGGCGGCGCGCACACGGCTCAATTTAAATACAACACTCGTGTATCATTAACGAAATGCATCCGCAGGCGCGGGATCGGCGAGCGG
>NW_017305778.1:3677750-3686559 GCF_001594115.1 Trachymyrmex septentrionalis | reverse complement strand
TCCCCCCCCATCAAAGGTTTTCTCCCCCCTTTTTTTTTTTTTTTTTTTTTTTTTTTTTTTTTTGGCACGGTATCTCTCTTCGACCCTCCGTCACCCGACACGTCGATAGTCGGCGTACATATCACGGCGTGACTCGCACGCACTCTCTCCAAGGTTGCTTTAAAATTCACCCCACCCGAGAACGTGCGGTCATCTCTCTCTCTCTCTCTCTCTCTCTCTCTCTCTCTCTCTCTCTCTCTCCCTCTCTCTCTCTCTCCCTCTCTCTCGACCACGTTTCCTCCTCTCAACCCTTCCACTGTCATTAGGCGTGTTATTACGGTTGCTCACTGATTGCGCTCGACCGTGCGGGATTTAACCCGTGGTGCAAGTATGACTTGTCGCGTTTTTATACTCGTGTTATTTGCGGAAGTGGCTCTTTTATTGGCGCGTAACGCAGTGTGTTTTGAGCTGCTAATCGAACATAACGTAACGGCCGATACGATCTTTTACGTGTTCAAATTGTATATTAAGGCAATTTCACAGTTTAGAATAAAAAGGAAATAATTGTTTCGGTAAGAATGGTTTGGTTGAAGTATTTAGAGGTACAGATAAAAATAGTTTTGTTGAAACGTTAAAATAATGATGTAAAACGCTTAATTCTTGATGACGATACCGAAGTTTTAACATTCTAGGTTTAAGTATCCTCTCTCTCTCTCTCTCTCTCTGTACACAATTCTTTTGATGGTCCAAACAAAATTGTTTTCAAATCTGTATCCAGATAAATTTTTAGATATTTCAGCGAAACCGTCCTTTCTGTGGGAATCCTAAAAATTTTCCTAGGTACTTATGAAAATAATTGTTACACCATCCAAATAATTACGTTGGAATCTCAAGCATGATGAGCAATGCTGCAAAATGTCGTTGCTATTCCAGCAGTTTAAACATTCTACATAATTATTTTAATTGTCCAAACAAAATTACTTTTAGATCTGTATCTCGCTAAATTTTTAGAGATTTTTGGTAAAATCGTTTTTTCCGTGTGAAGTATATTAAAAAATTCAATTAAATTTTGGATCTGTAAAATAATTCTGGATTATCTTTTGGATTATCAAAATAATGTTTTCCAAACTTTTTGCAGTGTTCGTCACGTTTAAAGCTCTAACATAATTATTTGGACGGCCTAACGAAATTATTTTTATATCATCCGTGTCCAATTAAATTTTTAAACACTTCAACAAAATCGTTTTTTCCTGTGCAGCAAAACTCAATTTTCTACCATAATTTTTATATCACTTTAGATAGAGATGCCCATGTATGGAGGGCGTACATACAGTTTAAATTGATATGTATGCCTTATGCAGGCATTAACCGCAAGATAATAAAATCTATATTTAGACCGTTATATTGCCGACCTCTTAATTACCGCGCTCACTCAAGTCGTACGTCATTTTACCCGGCATTGCAGTCGGCCAGCCGAGCCGCGTAAAACATCGGGGGACTTTTATCGAGCGGGATACCGCAAATGCGGAATGCTGTTGCCGTGCTTCGCGATTCGTGCGAAAAGCACGCGGCACTTCCGCGATACAGGATTCCGTAAATACAGGACAGCTGTAACTAGTTACGAACAAACGTTTATATTTCGCGACGCTGAAACGAAAGAGCGACCGCGATTCAACGTCACACTCGCGACTCGCGTGCGGGAGCGGCAAGATATACGCCTCGCGTCCGCCGTTGCGTCTCGTTTCCCGGCGCACTTGCGTCAAACGCACGAAACTTCCGGCGTCGTATATACGTGACGATACGAATACATATGCAGATTCTTGAATGGAGTTTCATTGCGACCGCAAACGCGGCCGCTTCATTCTCTCCTCGCTCTATCACCGTCATAACATTCGATAGAAACGCACAAGCGAAGGCGTCTAAAAAGTGAATATGTATGATGCGAAACGCAAGACGGTAATGTCGGTAAATTTGCTTCTTACGATGCCGCAGATATATATCCGTTCGTATACGAGAATATGCAGTTTATACTGCAATCGTTGCACCTGCGTTCTATACGAATCTATACCAGAATCTTTTCGCATAAATCTGTTATGTAATATAGTATCATTTTATTCAATTTTTGATATTATATTAGGTGTAGTAAAAAGTCATCGCGTTTTTTTAAAAGACATCTATCAGTAAAAACCGCAATTACTTTCTTACCAACAATATAAATATATCTTAATAGAGTAAAGTTTCAGCTTTAAAAATCTCTTTTTTAAATTATACGATACGACAATTTTTAATGGAGTTATGAGCAATTAAAGTCAAAATAATTCTTTTATTTAATCCGCGATAACTCAGTAATCAAAAGTCGTAGGAATATTAAAAAAAAAAACGATTTTGTAGGGAAAGTATCAAGCTTTCACGATAGGTAATCGAAAATTTTCTCAAATTCGTTTTGGACACGTTACAAATCCACAAAGTGAGAAGAAAATTTTTCGTCTTTTTCAGCTCGTAGTTTTTGGTATGTAAAAATTATCAAACTCATATAAACTTAAAAAATGTGATAAGCTTTTAAAAGTAGAGATTTCAAGCTTTAAAACCCTTTTTTTAAATTTGAATTTCATTCATTATTGACGAAGATATTGTACAATATATACAACTTTGAGCTAAAAAATACGCGATGACTTTTTACTACACCTAATATACTATTAAATTCGTAATTATATCAAATTAGAGTTATTTTCAATCATATTTATCTACGAAGCCCCACTGTTCTTACGCAATGTATCGTTTATTTGACTAGAATTATGAAGTTAATAATTTAACTTTATTCACTTTATTAACTTAAAAGAAAATGTATTAAATTTGACTTAAATTTAGTTTATTATTTACTAAGTGCATACACTCTGAAAAAAATTTATTAAATCTTAATATTTCTTTGAGTAAATATTTACTTACGGTAAATAAATATTTACTTAATAAAAAAATAATTGAATTAAATTAAAGGTTTTTGTATTTAATAAATATATGTTCACATTTAGTAAATACTTACTTAGAATTATTCAAACAAATATTTATTAAAATTTAGTATTTGTCTTCAGTGAACATTAATATGAACGATGTTTACTTAGAAACTAAACCACATAAATAAATTAATTTACATTTCGACACAGATAAAAGCAATAAAATGTTATTTAAATAAAGGAATTGGGTTACTATTGCTTTTTTGATATCTAATAGGGGATATCAAAGAAACCATAGTAACTCAATCTCTTGAATTGAATAACATTTTTCTATTTATAACTTTCACATGCAAAATGCAAATCAATCCACTTCTGTAGTTTGCTTAGTTTTAAAGTAAACAATGTCCATATTAATATTATTAATGTATGCACTTAGAGTAAATAATAAACTAAATTTGTAGGGGTCAAATTTAATACATTTCTTGTTAAATTATTTAACTCCATTGTTTTAGTTAAATTAATGACACTACTCAGTAGAAGCAGTGACGACCTGTAGAAATAATCAAAAGTATCTCAAATTGAGTATAATTTGACATTAAAAAATTTTACAGTGTAGAGTTAATCTTTTCGCGTTTTAAAATCTGAACCTTCTGATGGGCAAGAAGCGGATGTGAGAAGAAATAAGTGAAAAGGTCGAAGTAACGGGCATCGATAAAAGGGACGAGAAAAGGGCCTCGAAGGAAGAATCGCGCGATGCACATCGTTAGATTGATCGACGAAAACGGGAGGAAAAGGAGGAAAGTCGATAGAGATAGTCTCGAAGAACGAACGCAAGAAGAGGCGAGCACGAAGGGAGAAGAGGAGAACTGGAAGGGAGAGAAGGAGAGAAGACACAAGAACGAGTAAAGGACGAAGAAGAGTATCTCTCTCTCTCTCTCTTTCTCCTGTCCCTTTCTCTCTCTCTCTCTCTCTCCTCGAGGGTGGCGGAAACTATGCGATCGATAGTTGAATGCCCTCTAGTTGACATGCGTATCCCCTACCTGCTCTCTTGCACAACCCGGCCGTGATAACTTTTCCTCCTGCCTTCCGACCCTTCGCTGTGTGTGCCCCCTCTTTCCCCCTTGCCGACCTTCCTTCCTTCCTTCCTTCCTTCTTTTCTTTCTCCCTTCGTGCCTCCCTCCACCCCTTCTTGCGCTCCCTTCGTGCGAAAAGCGATATCGCGGGCACGCAATTAGAAAGGAAACGGGAGAAAATTCGTGACGGTGATACGTCGACGAGGCGGAAAAAAGAGGAAAGATATCGGTTTTGGGTGCAATCGGATAGAAATCGTCGACGAATTGTACGAGACAACTTTGGCTCTAGTATTTATCTAGACGTAATTTTCAGATCGTTTAGATCATCGTTATCTTTCATGTACCTACTGTATATAAAAATGATGTAGATAGAATACTAATATGTAACCCAACTATACGAATCATACCGATCGATACAATTATTTTTAATTGGCTGGTACCATTGCATTTATATGCTGCGTTGGATAAAGCATCATATGCATATAATTGTGATAATAGTCATATTGAGTTCCATTATTCAACCATTCGACCATCAATAAAAGCTAAAACGTCTCTTGATATTACAAGAGCACCAACTGGTGAATTAATCATAATTCTATTATCAGCCAAATATTGTCGAGGGCGGGAAAATCATGAGATATTAAATGTATGCTTCGTTAATGAAAAATCATATTTTCTATCGAATCAAGCAGATAATTTAATCAATAATATAATCAACATATCTCTTTGTGTAGGTAAAATTGTGGCAAAATAAGTTCAATTTTTGAACTGAAAGAATTTTCTTGAAAACAAAATTCACAGTTTAAGAACGTTATGCTTTGACCACCGTCGAGTGTACTTTTAGCGTGAACAATATCACCGTTTTCTTAACGTGCTGCATGAAAATGCCGTTAACGTGCCTTTATAGAGCGCGACGGTGAAATTGCACGGCAGCGGTAAGAGGGATACGTTGTTTTCCGCGAATTATGAAAGCCGTAAAGCCTTTCTTTGTCCGGTATCGCGTTAATCGGCGGAAAAGGCTTTCTGCGTTTTCTTTCCACGCGGGACAAATGTTTTACGTATACTGCGTTACGATGCGTGTAACAGCCGTTCGCACGCACGCTCGTACACGCGAATGAGTAGCTAAACGGCCATCACGTGTTTTATCACGCGTTTACGATACTGGCTTGGCGTCATTAACAAAAACTAGAATCGATATTTTATCAAAGTTCCGTGATAATGCCAATCTGTCCTCGAAGACGCCATATTTTTCAGATGTCGATCGATGTTTCTAAGAAGAAAAACTTCTCCGTGAGCTTGATAGCTTAAAGTTTGGAATTTTATTAGTTTGAAACTTGGATCAATAACACAAAAGTCCAAAACGGCAACAGTTATTCTAGGAAGAAACCTTAATATAGAAGTATTATTACTGTGTGTCATTTTAAAAATGTGTTATTGACGTCAACGATCCACAAATATACCATAATTTCATAAAGTCTTAATGAAAACTAAATGAAAATATTAGGAGACATATTTATATACAAGCAAGGATATTGATAATAATGTTAATTGTATTTAATTGTTCGTTTCATGTTTAGAAATATTTATAATTTTAATCGATCAAAAATATCCGCTTAATTAACGGCATCAAAAATTCTGTCCTAGTTTTTGAACAAATAAGAAACTAATCATAATGGTAAAAAAACATCGTGCCTCGAGGTAAATGCGAGATCTCGTGAGATTTTGTCTAAAAAAAAATCAGGCATTATTGAAAGTACGTCGTGTTTTGCATATGCAATGATGTGCATTATGCAAATGCGCGATCTTGTGAATTTCGCTTATCTTGCAATTTAATCTTATACGATCGGGTACGAACATTAGATATTATTTATTAAAAATGCCGTTATCGGCATTATACTTTCGAAAATATTAAAACATGTTAAACAACTGACTATAATGCTATAACTTCATAAAAATTCCTTTCATGATTTTGATTGTATTATGAAACTTTGTATAATAATAAAGTTTATAATAAGTGTATAATAATAAAATTTCTATTTGTATCTATATCTTAAAATATATATTAAAAAAATTATATTAATTAAATTAAACTTGATAAATTCTTTTCATGATTATATCGCGGAATTTTTAATTAATAATAAAGTTTGAATAGTAATACAAATGCTATTTGTTGCCTCTATATCTATTTAAAAGTATTATATTTAATTTAAGTTTATATTCGCGAAACTTTTTTAATCAAATTTTTCCAAAAATTACTATTGTATAGTATTCACAGATAGCGATGGAAGAGAACAGACAAAAATAGGTCAGCAAGAATAAATCGTACGTCATACCAACGCAGAGAATATCTCGTGATGTAGTCATTATGTCATCACCGAGCTTGTTGACGTCAATCGATCTATGTCGGTTCAGAGCGCGCAAATGTCTAGCACGGCAAACGCAAACGCAGACATGAAAAAGTAACGCTTACGCTAATCGTTTGACGGTCAATCGACGTATCGCAATTCAGATAAATCGGATGTAAGTGTGCATCAACGAGATAAACAATCGCATGGTCATACGTAGAAATCATGGTTTACGACGCATTTAACTCGTTATTCTGTTTTTTTTTACATTTGCCTAATTGCGGAAAAGGCTAACACGAACGTACAAAACAATAATTTAACGAAACAAAATGCCAAAGTTACAATTTGCCTCATTATTCGCGCGCACAAAGCGCGCACGCGATTGTGTTACTGTGTAAAAAAAAAAAAAAGCAAATGACATGTTTGGTGTTCCAGAGAATTATCCGCTAAAAGTGTCATTTCCCAGGCAGGTTATAATTTTCACGAAAACGGTGCTACTACGCCGTGTCGTTAAATGCGACACGACCTAGAACTGTCATTTCCCGTGATACGCGAGAGTTACATTGTATAGAAATCCGCAGCTCTCATTTAACGTTTGCGTGTATCATATCCATTGATTTCTCCCTTCCGAGCTGGACGTAAAATTCATATAATTCCACTATCCACCAATTTAATTAAATTATTATTGTTCACGAAAAATGTAAGTACCATTCGTGTCGGTTAATACAATTAAATTATTATATAATACATGATTTAATAATTATCTGTCTCAATACAACAATGTCTAATTAATAACTTTGTAAAATTGCAATGTGACACTATTTCATCGCGTTTCATAGGAAAAAAAAAAAAAAAAAAACGATTGTCTCTTTCTCTGTATCACTTCTATGTGTATTTGAGAAAATGCGACAAAATTGAAACATTTGCGTAATGTTCGAAAGTCGGTCATAGTTTACGGAAATGGAATAATCGATCCATAATATAATAAAGTTTTTATTTCGTATCGATAGCAGTCGATCGACAGGAATCGGACAAAAAAATCGTTGAAAAGTGAGGAGTTTGAACTAAATATATCCGAACGAGAGAGATTGCTATCGAGGGATAGTACCAAACGATCGCACGGTTAAGAGAAACGTAAACGATCGGTTCGGAAAGCTGATCCGTAACGACGCTAATTACCGTACCATGATGGATGTAGGTCGCGTAGTTTTTGCGCGCCTGTTCTTCCCGCACGTCAAAAGCTCATAAAATATATATGTGCCGGTTTATCTTCCGCACTTTTGCCGATTTCCTGCTCGCCGCGAGAGCGCATCGCATCGGCAACGCATGCCGTCATATCCGCGTACTAATCTACATGCGATTAATGACACACGTCGTCATATTACATCCTCACCCTTGTCAAATACTTTTTTGAGAATAATGAAAGAAAATCTCTCTCGATCAAAGCGCTCGATAAGATAGCACAGACTATATTTTCTGTCTGAAAATCTCTTCGCGATCTCGTTCGTGGCAAGCGAATGAACAAACAAGATTTGTCAGTGTCGCTAAGAAAAAATGCACCAGCTGATAAAAGTGATAAAAGTGATTACACGATATCGCGAAACCGCTGATTCTAATAACCGTATCGAAACATATTTGCATTGAAATAATACGTGAACTCTGTGTTAATATTAAAAAGATAATATCTCTAATTCATGTACAATATAGCTTTTTTTTTTACGTAGACACATTTAAAGTGACATGACTTAATTAATTATAGATGCATATCAACGTCATTAAAAATCTACCATGGAAAGATATTAATCCACGAAAGATTACTTAATAATTAAAATAGGAGAAAAAGTGATATTTATCACACTCTTGACTAATATTTGAACATTTTATATCAAAATTCATATATTACGATAGAGTATTAATTATTAAATGCCATAAATTGAGAGTTAATTAAAATAGAATTTTTTCTGGGGATATAAGCATAGTACTGTATGTAATTGGTTGGCGGGTAAATCCCGCTAATTCGAATGTATATATCCATAATCCGTAAAAACGCGCCGCAATGTTTTTTTCGTACGTCCGACGGCTCCGTCCTCTTTATGTTCCAATTCGTCGCAGGTAGGAATACACGTACGCGGCAATAGCAATGACATTTTCAATTGTCCACGAGATACCCTCCCGCGCCGCGTGCGGCGAAAGAGAAACACGTCCCATTTCTGTCTATCAAGCAGCCCGGTAGCGGTGGACGTAGACAAACGATGCCAGGACACTATCGATTACCGAGGAGCTGGTTGGCGCGGCATAGCCTCTTCGTTCTAACTCCGGTCAGCGAATTCGTGTTTACAGGCGCGTGCGTGCGTGCGTGTGATCCACGCGTCTGCTTCTTTACGTTCCCGCTCGTACGAGCGGGCTTTAACATACATTGGCAGACATACACGCCTGTGCGCGTGGGGGGGGGGAGGCGGGG
>NW_017305778.1:3675518-3677315 GCF_001594115.1 Trachymyrmex septentrionalis | reverse complement strand
GGGGGGGAGATACGAGAGCGAAGGGTGAAAAATACGAAAACACGGGGGAGGAAAAGAAGGGAAAGTGGTTGGACTACCTTTTCAAAATTAAACGAGCACCTGCTCTCTCACCGAGGCTTGCTGGAAATAGCGGGGCTTCGCTTTCAACGGCGCCGTGAAATGGAATATTATTTAATAACGGAGCTGAGGTTAATACATGCTTTCTAATACTAAATTTAGAACACGTCAGTATATTTTACGTTTAATAATAACACACTAGGTTTATGTTTACTCCTTTAAATCGGATCAATAAAATTTACGTAACGTGCCGCACATTTATGAAACACGTTCGTCTCCTGCGAATATATTATTATTGTTATTAATACTTTTTTAACTAGATAAAATATAGGTTAAGCGAGATAATTCGAATATATAGATAAAATATTATCTATAAAAAAGACTGATGTGTATAACTCCTCACATTGAAAATCCTACAATACTAGGAAAAGTCTGGTTGTGCATTAATTGGAATTCTTATTAAAAATCGACAAATTAAAATTTTCTGGTTGAATCTATTATAATTCAGGTTGAAATAACCAGAATTCTGATTGATACGATCCGAATTTTCTGAGTCGTTTATTTTCAAATAGAAGTTTTCTTAGTATAAAAAACTGTTTAACCCATGGTCGTTATGATAAAAATAGCATTAAATTCTTAGAAATGGAAACGTCGACTTTAAGGGAGCGAAACAATGCGAGAAGTATGAACTTGTATCATGGTATCATCCCTATATCTCGCATCAATATTTGAGAACGCAGAGACGCTCGGCAGTATAAAAATTTAATCAAGTTCCGTAGCGCTGTGCACGTAAAACACTCGTTATAGGGACGGCTGGTTAAATACTGGATGAGAGCTATCTGTCTCGACCATTATAAATAATTCTGTTATAATTAATGGGAAATTTTGCGCGTAATTACTTTCTACGACGGTACGCATAAGTACAACGGAATGAAATTCGTTTCGCTATTAGAAAATCATCTTGCTCTCTTTTTACAGAAGGAAAATGCAGTTATCTCTCTCTTTTACATTAGTCATGTTCAAGATTCCGCGAAATTTATATAAACGAGAGAGAAAAGTAGATACTGTAATTTACGTCGAAGACATAATTCTTAAATGATCTGGAAACGGAGAAATTCTTTACGCGACATAATGTAGTACAGACGCAAACACGTTCTACATTTAAAGATAGCATTTTTTAAATTTTATCTTAAAGAAAAAAACAAATAATAATAAGTAACGGGCAGAGTAAGAGTCAACATATTTCTTCGAATTAACAAAAGAATATATTATAATTAACAGAGGTAAAATTACATAACGCAAAAATTAGAATCGAAATTACGAAAATAATTACAAGTTACAAATTCGGCTACCGGATCGAGCCCTCTTCAGACATTAACATAACGAAAAAAATCGCAGAATAAAATCAATTATTGCAAATGATCTCATATTCACAGTTCGGGTGAGTCTTGATGTCGAGTTCAACATTATGTCCGTACGATTGAACCGTCAAATGTATTAAAGATATCTTGGCAAAGCTCTAGTTGTTAAAAAGATAAATTAAAAGCGTACCACAAAAAAGATCCACGCGTAAATAAGTTGACATACCGGAAATCTAATAAAAAATAATAAGAAATATAATAAAAACTCACTAGAATTCTTTTGTTAATTTCAAAGAAATGTTGACTCTTATTTTGCCCGTTACTTATTATTATTTGTTTCGTATAGAAAGAGTCCTTCGATTTGTTATTTAAAAAAAAA
>NW_017305778.1:3674525-3675328 GCF_001594115.1 Trachymyrmex septentrionalis | reverse complement strand
GGGGGAGGGAGGGGGCAGGGTGAGGCGGGCAATATGGGGGGAAGGGCGGTAGGTAAGGGTAGGGTGCAAAGTTGCGCAGGTCAGGCCAGGTCAAGGCACTCGCCGGCAGCGAACGAAATAACCGACCAACCAACCGACTCAACCTAGCTCTGCGCGCGTCTCGTGGACCTGCGAGCGTATCTACGCACGTGCGAACTGCGTGTAGTGACGGCACCGACAACTTCGCTACCTGGCGTATCAGGTGTGTCTGCCTTTCGCAAGTTTCCGTTACCGCACAATCCATCGGCCTTTAGGCCGATAAAATGTCAATTCGAACGTAAACATCGGAAAGTAAAAATCCCAAAATACAATATTTCGATGCAACACCTCAAATAAACTGTACACGAGGATATATGTTTGTATAATTATTTGCAAAAAGCGCGTATTTTAAGTTTTCAAATAAATTACGTGCCTATAATATTAAATGCATATTTTAAATTAAATATTAAACATTAGTAAATGTCATAAGTGTAATATCTATCTGACATTCACGGATGTTTGTAATTGAGAAATACACGTATCGCATACGTAGATTCAACCTCTTTTTTATGTCAATCTTCTTACATTGAAGTCAAAATGTTAAAAACAACTTACTCCGACGTACTTTGGAAACGATATACAGTAAGAGATAGAACTTTTGTACACACAAAGGTATACGAAACTAATTTAATATATCTTTAATCTGGAAGTAAAAATAATCGCGGAAACTATTCTGTCACACAGGATTAGATTATACTTGCAATTCAACGTCAAAGAGAGAGAGA
>NW_017305778.1:3673882-3674425 GCF_001594115.1 Trachymyrmex septentrionalis | reverse complement strand
ATCTGGAAGTAAAAATAATCGCGGAAACTATTCTGTCACACAGGATTATACTTGCAATTCAACGTCAAAGAGAGAGAGGGGGGGGGAAGAGAGAGAGAGAGAAAGAGAGAGAGAGAGCCGAAGAATATGAATTTGATTTCGGCAGCTCCTTCAATTCCGAAATAGGCATCGCATCGGTTTCTTAATTTGGAGAGATAGCCTTTGCTTGAAAGTAGCATGAAAAAGGCATTTTGTTGAAAGGATCGTTGCTACCTGACGTAACCCGGAATGCGATTAAGACAGGTGACGGACGTACGCACCTGATCTACCGAAGGGTAACGCAGCAGGCAGAGGTACCTTTAAAGTTTAAAAAGCTCCGCCTTCACTCGACAGACTGTTGGAAGTCTTCGAATACAGAGGGTTGCGATTATCCCACAGGGATTCTCCCCTCGGCGATGTTCCATTCGAAGACGTATCGCGTTTCCGCGATCCGCAGAAAAGATTCGAGCGCAGGCGCTCGCGACTATCGTCCGGAAATGATCGATAATCCGGATGCACTTGGAG
>NW_017305778.1:3668578-3673782 GCF_001594115.1 Trachymyrmex septentrionalis | reverse complement strand
TGGGGGGGGGGGGGGGGGGGGGACTCGGAAAAACGAGAGCTGATGGAAGAAAGAGAGACGAGCGAATAGAAGCGCGGATTACAAACTCGAGGAAATGACAGATGTTGAGAAAGCGGATTTAATATAGATAGAACAGAGGAAATAAACGTGAGCAGATTTTCAAAGAATTGAATTTTAGCTGTCGGGAGGGATAAATATTGAAATAGATCCTTCCAATCGTGCGTTATTTGTTGATTAAATAAAGTTCTAATAACAAATAATATGCTTATCGGTCTCTGTAAATAAAGAATACGTAAATCCCCAGTGTTCGTAAGTAACTTTGATATAATAAATAATGCTAATGAAGAAATGGCTAAAGTTTTTTTTTACATACGCGCGGCGGTTTTTCCTTCGTGACTTACTCATAAATTAGCGTTTCGCTGCGACGTGCGATGACGTTGAGGCGAATGGTATAACGCTTAAAAAGTAACGTTATCGCAATGCAAAATGATGCATTATTTGATGCAGCTTGCAATAATGCGCAACGAACATGTCTTAGATGCTATATCGCGTTCACAATCTTGTTACTGTGTCGAATACTTGGCACGCGAGCAAAATCACGTGCAAGATGATAGATTGACGGTCTATTAATCACGAAAGAGTAATGTTAATATCTGTCGTATCTTCCCGCAAATGAAATCCATTAAAACTGTTTAGCGAAACGTTTAGCGCGAATATTCGCTTAATAAGTACTCAAGTTCGCACGTTCGATTAAGACTCGGTCCCATCACTGCAAGATTAACTTTAATCTCGGTTTAACTCGCGCATATAGAAAAGTCATTCCGTTACTAAGAAAAGTGATTACTCAATTTACTTTCTTCTAAGTAACGGTTATCTTTAAATAAAGAATATTTTCTTGATACCAATCTTAAAATATACTTTGAGGCGTTACTTTAGAAAAACTTATTATTATGTACCTACTCGAAATAAAAGTTTGTTTCCTTTTAAAAAAATATTATAAAATTTTGATCGAAGAAACAACTATATATATAATAGACAAATCAATTTTTTTAAATTTAACAATCTTAATTGAAGTACATCCAACTTACTAGAATAATACAGAATATACTTGTGACAAACTTAGATTTGCAGATATACGCATGAAAGTTTAGAATACTTGAAACGAGTAATTATTATTTGCGTACAGCAGTGTATTTTTTCCGTGTGTACCGTGTATCTTTTTCTAAGAATTACTTTTTCTAAGAATGACTATATTCTTAGAATTGAAAAAAGACAAAGAGTGAAGTGAACCGAAACTAAAGTTAATTTTACAACTTGATGAACCAAGTCTAAGCAATATATATTTCGCGATAACGAGCGGTTAATTTAAGTTTAAATTACGATGTTTTGAAATTAACGCTGACAGATATCTCGCGTCACGTGCGATTTTTCCGGATTCCGGAACGGCAGATAAATAAAAGAAAAGAAAAAAAAAAAAGGAAACGCTCTACGCGCGAACGTAACAGAAGAGGATAGAGGATGGAGAGGCAAGGCGATTACCGCAAATTTCCAAGGTTCGCCTTGCCATTTCCATCCATTAACTTTCAAATCAATCGCGACCGAAGATAGCAGCTGGTTGCCATACACGTATTTCCGAGAACGAAACGGCGGAATATTTTTAAATCGAGCCGCGCCACTTTACCCTCTCCATATCGAGAGGATTATCGCCGTCTAAAATCGCATTTTCCCTCGAAATTTCTCGTTCATCCTCGGCAAATTCGTTTATCTCTCCCTCCCCCCCACGGCGGGCGGGCTGTCAACCCTTCCCTTGCACCCCAACGATATTTACGTTCGCCCGGCGGCGCGGCGGGCGGACCGGAAATCGATACACCTCCGCGCGAAATCCGGCACGCGAAACCGCTTTAGCCAGAGCTACGCCGCGAGGCAATTTCCAACAACAATTCCGCCCGGGTGCCGCGGGTGACTCCCCCCTCTCCCCCCGTCGCGCCTCTCGTAGCCTCATCTCACGTCCGCGAACCCCACCCGGACGACGGGCCGCGTCACGTGCTCGAAAAACGACGTCGCCATCGCTGCGGTGGCGGCGCAATATTGCATCGTGTCGTCGTAATATCGTATCGCTTCTCGCCGTCGTTTTCCGCGACAGGCCGATTTGCAGCGCGGCGCGACGCGGCGCGGAGTGACGGAAAAGAAAAGAAAAGAAAAATACGGTGGCGACGATCACGTGGTCGTCGCGTCGTCGCGAATTGCCGCGAATTCTCCGCGATCCGAAAAACGGCCCGATTGCCGCGATTACGTCATTACGCGTGCGCTGCGGCGAGGCGAGGCGAGGTGGAATTGCGCGCGTGAAAATTGCGCGAAATTGCGGCAACCGCCGCGCGATAACCGCCGCGGCGAACGGAGGTCGCGAAGTAAGGAGTAACTGCAATTGAAATCAAGCACGGCACCTTTGTTGAAGATCGGCGTCGTCCAGGAATAGAGATCGGCGCTCGGAGTCTCGGCCGGCGCGGTGCCGTACGCTCGAAACATCTTCTAAAGCAGACGAATGGAGTGGTGTAGAGCGGTGTCGGAGTCTTGGCTTCCGGTCCGTCGACGTACGACGGAAGCGCAGAGTCGACGATCCCTCAAATTGCACGCCCCGTAGATTTCCTCTTTCTCCGCTCCGGCCCTCCGGCGACTGCCGGTTGACGGTTCTTCACTTGACGCTCGTAAACGATCACCGGAACGTGATCTCTCTCCCTATCTCTCTGTACTTGGTTCTCTCCCTGTCCGTCCTCTCCACGGGCACTCTCGACGGGCACTTTCGAACTCACTTGGTCGTATCGGTAGCGACTCTCCCGACGCGCATACGCGTTACAACTGGCGTTCGTTCAGAACGTCGGAAGTTCGCTACGGGATAATAATATACTCGGCACACACATATGTACGTATAGGAGATGATAAACGCGAAGGAGCTACGAAACAGACACGCGAGGCACGTCTCTCACGCGCGGACTGACGGACCGTACGGACCGTACGGCGATGAAGGTTTGAATAGAGCTGCGCGTTGCTCGGCGGAGGAGCGTGAAGTTGCCCGCGACGACGTCGACGATCGCGACATTCACGGATCCCGTCAAGTCACTGCGAGGGTCATGGATGCGCCAGTGGTGGAGACGGTGGAGCGGCCGCCACTACTCTCTCTCTCTCTTTCTCTCTCTCTCTCTCTCTCTTTCCTCCTCTACCGATCCCTCGCTCCCTTTCTTGCCCCTCGTTGTCTGCGAGCGCGCGCGCGCGCGCGCACGTAATTCGCACCTTGCACTTGGCTATTAATCGCGACGAGCGCGATAAATTAGAATCGAGCGCAGTTCACTTCACGGCGTCGTTTGTAATATATCTCTTCCTCTTCCTCCTGATCGGATGGCGATCGGATTCGGCTTGGTGATTCGTGGTGATTGATGGTGGACTCGGTCGACGCACACAACGCTAGAGAACGATCGCGCGCAGGAGACTGCACTGACTTGCAGCGCAAAGCGTGGAGCTAAGCTCGGCCGGAGGCCGAGAGTCGTCAAGCCGCCGTCACGGCTGAGAACGTAAAAAGGTTTGTTGCCACCGCCGCTCCGGCAGGCAGGTTACTTTACTCGAAGGGGACGGAACCGGCGGCGCGCGGGAAGGTTGGCTGGCGGCCGCGCTCGGCTGACAGTGGCCGTCGCTCTTGTATGCTGTACTTCTTCCTCTCTCTCTCTCTCTCTCTCTCTCCCTCTCTGTTTCTGCACCGTGATATCGTCGCCACTCAGTTTTTCCCGAGCGTCGTCACGCTCCGCTTTCGAGATACAAGCGGACAGTGCCTATTATTTATCCTTTTGAGAAAAGGCGTTGCCTTCTGCGACCGGTGGCGCGTGAACGATGTACGATGCGCGCTACTCGAGGCTCGGTGAAGGAATGGCCGCTCCGCGATGGTCCCCGGCCCCCAGGCGTGGGAGGAAGCGGGGCGCGGCGTGTGGTGGGGGAAAAAAGCAGACTCTATCGCGCGCGCGGCCGGCGGCGGATGGTATGGACGGTATGGTGCATGTGCCCCAGCGACTAGCTGCACACGCACGTGTGCGTATATACATACGTGCGTGAGTGCGTGAGTGCGTGCGTGCATTAGTACGCGGTCGTACGAGAGACTGTAGGAAGACGATGGAAGAGTAGCGGGAGACAATGACGGAGACAAGGCGAGACTGGCGGACGGACGGAGCGAGAGGAAGAACAGTGGATGAGGAGGTGACGGGAAGCGGCAGAGGAAAGGAGTGTGTAAAGAGAAGCGAGAGAACAACGCGAACGGAAGAAAGAGAGGAGAGAATGGACGAGCAAGTGCGATGGAGGAAGAACGAGGGAGAAGGACGGGGTCGCTATACGAAGCGGGAGACGTATCTCAGGACCGTAAATCGGTCGCCGGGATACTCGGGGTTTAGTGCACGATAACGTTTCTTGTTAAATCTTTACAACCGGCAGGACGGAACGCTTTATGGCAATCCGCTCAATTTTTTTTATTTTTTTTTGTAAGCGAACACTGGATACTATAGACTATATTTTTCTGAAATATTTCAAATAATCAGTGACATTATTAATAACGTTAGTGTCGATGAAATGTGTTGAAATACTCCAAATTTCATCGAAATTGGTTTTCACAATAAGATTAAAGCACTGACGCGAGGATCGATATCGTAGAACAAAAACATATAGCGTTATATGTCGAGTCACTGAATTAATTATTTTTATAAACTATATATATATATATAATCATATAAATTTTCAATTGTAAATTTCGTTAGATTTGACGACAGGGTTGGCGCTTTATTTATGCGGCGTTGCAATAAGGTCTGCGACGCGCGTTTTCCTACTCAATGACTTACGTTTTGATAAATAATACTAGAAATTCTGCGAAATTTTGTGTGGTACAATTTTAGTAATTTACTAAAACGTAAACAGTCCAGCAGGAAAACAAGCACTGTACGCCGTATAGTTAGCATAACATGAACTTGCTCACAGGCGTAATGACGGAATCGTTACGTCACTGTCCTCGAGTGGTGGTCGACGATCGTGGTTGCTATGGGGTTAAGGTGGGGTGCGTTGCAGGGGCCGAGGGGAGCGGCGAGGCACTGGCGGAGAGATAAAAAAGATAGAAAACCCTATTACGCATGTGCGTATCGGGGCACGAGCGAGAACGTCGCGCACGTCCGCGTGTG
>NW_017305778.1:3649348-3668478 GCF_001594115.1 Trachymyrmex septentrionalis | reverse complement strand
AAACCCTATTACGCATGTGCGTATCGGGGCACGAGCGAGAACGTCGCGTACGTCCGCGTGTGCGTGTACGTGTGTGCGTATACGAGCGGCTAAAAATTGTGCGTGCGTGTACCTGTTGGCACGCACGCACGCACGCACGCACGCACGAACTCGCTCACGCACGGCGGATCCCATTGAAACACGATGACTCAAAAACACACGCGTGTGCGCGTGTCTCGTCGGACCGGGGCGTAATATTAGTAATGCGTATATACCTATCTACCTACCCGCCGTGCGTGTCCGACGTACGCCACCGTATAGACCCCCTGTAACCCCGGCGACCCCTCCTCTTCCGAGTACCGATTTCGATTCTCCACGCAAATTTAAATGGTCGCCAATTAGGCTTTCTCTCGTTTATCGCCGTCTGATTGTGCGCGAGGGTCTGAGCTGTGCGATGGGTCTTCGTTTGTAACGTAATGGTCTCGATATGTGTTTAAAATTTGCAATATAGAAATTGACTTCAGATTGTTATTGTCGAACAAATCCAAGGCCAGTATTCATAGACCATCTTAAGTAATATCTTAAGATGCTAATAACTCTCTGGTATTTAAGAGACTGTTATCTTAAGTTCTGCCTTGAGGTATCACCTCGAACCAATCAGAGAGCCGCATTAGCGTCTTAAGGCATTACTTAAGACGATCTTGAAATAAGAACCGATTACGAATACCGGCGTCTGATTGGTTTATGACATCTTAAGACTGTATTTAAGATAGTTATTAAATATAAGATTTTACTATGAATATTCCGGCCATAGTCCGTTCTTAATTTGAAGACCGTCTCAAATTGCTAATATGGCTCAGAAATTAAGAAACTTATGCCGTCCCTATGCAATCAAATCGTTGTTGTCCTTATTTACATAATTCGGCAATTTTTTAGAAGAATCTTTTTAAAAATGCTGCTCCCCTAAATTTGCCGCCCCATACATGGCTTAAAGCTTAACTTAGGTTTCAGCCTACACTGAGAAATCCATTTAGTTGAATCAATTAATTTCTTGTTTGCATATGGGCAAACAAAATCTTTGATTGATGCAATAAAATAATTTAGTCGAAGCAAAACATTTAGTTATTGTAACATATTATACTTGTTTCTGATAAACATTGGCGTTTGATAAACTTGTGTATCAGAAACAAGTAAAATGTTACAATAACCAAATGTCACTTTGCTTTATTATTTTATTGCTTCAATCAAGGATTTTGTTTGGTTTACGACATCTTCAGATTTGATTTTATTGAAACCATGTTAAAATATTTTTTTTTTTAAATTCAATTCAAAGACACTTTAGTAAGTTATTCATATATAACAATTAATTTTTTTTTACAAAATTTTGACTATTTTTGCATCATATAGAACATCATCTATGGATTCCGCTCGAAAGATTCTTCTATATGCTATAAAATCAACCGCTATTTTTCAGAGTTCTTGTACATTGTGAAATTTACTTTCAAAGTAAATTTCGTATTGCTTTAATACGAAAGATGATACTTCGTTACGAGCGCGTTATTTAAAAAAAAATCGGAGTCAGATTATATTGTATTTTTTAATCTTTATTTTTAATGCAACACAATGACATATTTTGTTAACAATGCATTATTAAACGTTAAAAAATTATTTATTAAAAATTATTTAGCGGCAGTTATGAATTTATTAGCAAGTTCGGGAATAACTGATGGAGATATCGGATGTTATCTCGATATTGCTTGATATATTTTTTTTTATGTTTCCAAAATAATTCCTCTTATCTGCTTGTACGAAATTTGTCAAAATTAAGCTGACATCTTTTATTACATGAATTTTAAACAAAAATAATAATCTGTTTTGTCATGTATATATAGTAACCAGCACGAATGACCAATTCGAATAAAAATTCGAAATAAAAAGTATCGCTCTCGATGCATTTTTTAACATTTCCGGGATAAAACTGTGAACGCACACGGGACGAGAAGTGAAATATCGTACACATGAGCTGGTATATTTGCAACCTTTTCGACATCGATTAAAATCAGAATCGTGATTTAACTGGCACTAATATTTAATGGGTTAGAACGACCCCGGAAATTGAATGTTTCGTGTACTAGAATTAAATGTCCGCGCGTTCGAGCTTCGTCGAATGCCAAATATCGCTCACATAGTTGAAATCATTATACATAGCGATGTAGCAATTAGCGTAAGCGCGAATTCAATGCGAGCTACCGATGATTGAAAGCTCACGTGTGGCTAACCAGTATTACTTTCAAATAACGTTTTCGGAAATTATAGCACAATACTATGTACATTAAACTTAATTGAAATTATAATATTCTACTCACTTCAGATATAACCTAAATATGATTTAGATAAACATCATTTACATTTAATCACTAATAATCATTGTATTATAGATAATTGTATTGCATATTAAGGTTTGACTCGCCAATATACTGGTAATGTAAACTTGCGGTGTTATAAACGCAAAGCCAGACAAAGCATTAATTAGTGGCAATTCTATGTTAGCGTTCCCCCATTAATAGATTTCAGAGGCAACTAATTAACAACTGGCGCAGAGCTGCTTGTCCAGCACCTCATAATTGATGCGGAAAACGAAATTACGCGAGCATAGGGGAGAACAAAACTATTCTGGCACCTCATTGTCGACAGACGACGGCGTGGCCGACGACGACGACGACAACGACTACGCAAAGCAACCTGATAACACCTTCAAGGCTGTCTGCTCGCGAATGCGCCCGCTTATGCGCGAGTTTCTGCATACGCACGTGACATCGTGTACGCAAACGTTGCTTCCGACGTATATTGCGTTTCAACGAACACGAATTCGCAAGCAATATCAGGATCGAGTGTCTTGGAATTGGATTCCTAATGAGGCGAGAGAATGAAATTTTAAGACATAAAAATCGTTATCTCTCAATAACGCTCTCTAAATTTTTTAGAGTGGAATCTCACTCTAAAGAGTGAAAATTGAACCGCCTTGAAAAACTCGATCGATCGATCCACAGTAGGTCGATTTTCAATCTTTAAGAATGAAATTTCACTCTTTAAAATGACAATTCATTGTAAAGGTTTTAGAACATACATTTAAAGAACATGGAAACAAAAATTGGCAATATAATTGGTAATGAACGTAAATGCGAATCGGAATAAAGACGAATGCAATAGCATGATAACTTGTATCATCAGTAAAATTCGAATAAAGTTTAGACGCAATTTAGAATAAAGAGTTTATAGTAACTGCACATTAGATAGTTTCTCTTCGGTATTTACAGCGCGTTTATTGTGAAACGTTGCAATTTTAATCCTAAGTTTGCACTAATGTAATATGTTGCAGAAAAGAAGAACTGTACGTATTTATCGTCGAATATAAGATTAAACAGAGATACGAATAAAAATATTATGTACAAATGAGCGAAGAGGATCATTTCAGGTTGGTTTTGCTTAATAATACAATATTTTTGTATGCATTTGTACAATTTTTCTGTAATTTTCAGTTCGAGCAAACTGCGCGCCAATTATTTGTATTAAATACAATATAATAACGTGTCGATTTTTCTCACACAACGCGAAAATATCTAAACAAATAATTTTCTGTATAATCTACTAGAAGATTAGAAAAGATTAGAAATACGTTAGCGACTTTATACGAACGTACGTAACTCCAGTATTATGCTGAACATTATGTCGTATCTGTGAGTTCTTATCTAAAGTAAGGTAGAGGTAATGAATATCTCGTAAATACTCGTCATTCTGTTTTCCGTTCAACATAACAAAATGCGCGAGTCATACCCGCTGCGCACATTATTTCCGCAGTTGGTATTGTAATTGGATTTCGTTTCTCGCCTAATTAATTGCAGACATCTACGTTTATAAACAATGTCCAAGAATATTTGCAAAACTTCGCTTAGTAAGTAATTTACATAGATAAGCGGATATATGATTGCCAGGCGACTTCGCTTATATATAAATTTGCAATAATTAACAATGATTAATTACCAAAAAATAACATTTAAATTAAGTTTAGACCGAATTTAGAATATCGTAGAGAGAAAACCACTTTTCTGGTTCACTTTAGGCTGTAATGCGCTGTTTTAAGAGTTATTTTCGGAAGCCACTTTTAGAAATAGATCAAATTATTCAGACGATAAGATGTTTACTTTGTTTGCATAAAATAGAAAGCATGATTTTATATTTTTGTAGCTGTGAGCTACAAAACGTTCATATATGAACCGCGTATGCGGTTGCACGTTATTGCTACAATGAAAAGATATTTCTGAGACTCTAAAATAATACTACGAGCTGATTATGTACCGTCTATTATATCGCCATTATTAAATAAATGTTGCACTTAACTCCCCTTTTGAAATCGATGAAATAAAATTTATCTAAAAAATTCAAAGAAGTTGCTAATTACACGGTTTGTCTTAATATACTGTACGCTACATGCCTCGGATATCAAATTATCCACATACCGACGATTCGCCGCGCCGAGGCAAAATCGAAATGACGTCGCATATGTTCGACAGCCTCACTAGACATATTCGCGATGTATCAGCCGTAATCGCGTGGTGCCGCCGATGGAGGGAGAAGAACACGCCAGATATTCTGCGTGCGTGCGTGCGTGCGTGCGTATAATGTCGCGACGCGCACGTTCTCTCATCGT
This sequence comes from Trachymyrmex septentrionalis, assembly GCF_001594115.1. Lineage (NCBI taxonomy): Eukaryota > Metazoa > Arthropoda > Insecta > Hymenoptera > Formicidae > Trachymyrmex > Trachymyrmex septentrionalis. Next base: position 3,663,791 of record NW_017305778.1, on the reverse strand, counting down.
CAACGTACAACGAAGCGACCGTAAGAGGCCGTAATGCCGTATGGAAAAATATGAATCATTTCTCCGAGCCATTAACGCATCTGCGTATTCGCAGGGCCGCCCCCGTGCACGCTGCTGCATTCATTTGTCCGGCGGCGCCGCACCGTGGCCGTCTCTCCCTTTCGGTCTATGTCCGTAATAATTTCGTGAACCCGGCGCGCCGGACCGAGTGTGCACAAAAAAAAAGGGGTTCGAAAAACGTATATCTATCGACCGTAGCGAAAGAGAGCCCGGTATTAGAAGAGCAAGCCGAGACACTCGTCTATCACGCGACCGCGTGATTTCTCTCTTTACGCGCAATAGAGATCTCCGCAACGAGAAAAACGAAACATTTTCAATCTCTTTTTTGCTTCGACATGCTGTTAACAACTCGTTCGATGGAGATATCGAAGATAACTACTTCGTTCCGATCCTTACAAGATATCGAGTCATTTAGAAAATTAATTAATTCGTTTGTATTAATCTCACGACCGCGTTTGTAAATTAAGATTAAGACCGCTTGTTTTTTTTTGTATCATTTAATATCGAAAAATATAATAATAACATCACTTTTAACAACCGAATAAGAAGGATGTCGTGCAGAGAGGCACTTCATCTCTATTGATTTATATCATATTAAGTGATTAATATTATTATTGTATTGATAATATTATTGGTATGGACTGTGTGTTGAGGGGGAAAAAAATTATGAAAATCTGATCCATATGGAATATGTGAGATTTAAGGATGTCCTGTTGAGACAATTTAGACTACAAGCTGAAAATATATGGATATACATTGTATTCTCCACAAGGGATTATAATATTTCAATTTGCGAAGAGGGCGAATTTCGGATAGGACTGCGATCTTAAGAAGATTTTATATGTAAATTTGTCACAAGTTTTATCACACTGAAGAGGATCACCTGTTGTAAAAAGGTCTGTATGTATTATTGCTATCTTAAAACAAACATATAAACATTATGTTGTACGAACATCAAGCGTAGTTTCTTTGCCTTCTTTTAAATTTTGACTATTTTGAATTCTATTCGTTGGAGCCCAGTAAATGTATTATTTGTTAAATATAATAATAATTTTCAGATTTTCATTATAATTTAAAAACATAAAAACTCAAACGAAAAGTATATATAATATAATAATCTGTAATTGATTAAAAATCATATATATATATATATATAAAATGTAAACTTTTCGTTTTTATGTTTTAAAATATTTCGTTATATTTGGCTCTTATGTGCCCCGTATACTCTCAATATTGTTTTTTAAATTAAAAGTCCTTCGTTCTTGTAAAAACTTATTATATTATAATTTATGTATAACCTTCTAGCATATTATAATTTATTATTATATGCAGTTTATAATTATAGATAATAGATCTATAATCAGATTATAGTTAAACAAAGAAAAGATTTCTTGTTAATTGCAGCTCTACGATGAGAAAAGTGACGCAATATTGCATTCAATAGCGCAAGAGCGACGATTAATCATCAATTGCAATTTCATACCCGCGATACTTCGGAAATCGCGACCTTCGCATTTGCGAAATCATCGCGATTTTAAAACAAATTCGGTGGACGAGCGGCGATGTATGTTGCACTCGGCAGGGATTCGAAGCTCAAAATCGAATATTACATTTCCCGAGATTACGCGTCGGCACAGAATGGTGTACTGTACCGTATAATTCGTATCGCTCGATAATAACGGCGTAATGTCGACTGCTATCGCGAGTAATTAAACTTGTATGTACATACGGAGCGCACCACGAAAGTGTCTGTATACACCATGACATTTAGTATCTTTAAACCAGAAATACGTAGAAAAACGTGAAGCAGTAGGACGCAATAGAGAACGTAATATCACTTCCTTACGTTCTCTATTGTGATTGGCCAATTTACTTACTGTTTATGTTTACTACCTTCTACGTTTTCCTATACGTTTCTAGTTTTAGGGCCGTAACAAAAACCATAAGACATAAACTTAAACCGACGAGCCAATCAGGACGTTACTTTAAATCTACGTAGTCTGGCGGAAGTAGAAATAGCGGTAAACTTATCCATAAGGCAAATTTCAACCGGTCGAAATTTGTCTCGCGGATAAGTTTACTGCCATTTCTATTCTCGCCAGATTACATAGATCTGAAGCAACATCCTGATTGGCTCGTCGGCTTAAGGATTCACGTTTTCAAGTTACTGTTACAGAAATTTTGTTTCTGCTGTACACACACACACACACACACACACATTTTCCGTAGTCACAAGACGTACCGTAAGAATTAACCAATAGTAAAGAATTGTCAACCATTTTCAGTTCTGACTAATTGGCTAATTCTTATGGCACGTCTTCGATTACCATTATCAAAAATGTCTGCCGTGGCCCTTATGACCATGGCGCGCAATAACACTTAAGCAGTGGATAGGGAATTCAACGCGTTGGATTGGCTACTGCTTACATTATGGCCTTATGATCTTCACTGCGATTAGCCAATTCGCTTACTGCGTTTCAGTTTTTTTGTACGCCATGGCGCTATGGCCCTTAGGGCTAGATCGGCGCTCTCTCTCTCTCTCTCTCTCTCTCTCTCTTTCTCCCTCTCTCCGTTTCTCTCTCGCCTTGTAGCGAGAAAAACACCACCGCGGTCACATAGCGGAAAGTTCCTATTTGTTTCCAGGCCGCGGAGCGTAATCTCGAGTCTCGCTCTCGCGAGGTATCGTTAACCGCCACAGAGACACGAGGGAGCGATACGTACTATATACGTCGACACGACTGTCGCGTCCGTATGTGTGCGTGTGTGTGCGTGTGCGTGCGCGCGAGAGGTGTACCGATATGAAGGATGGTTTAATCAATGTCCAAGGTTAAGCGGCACAATTATTAGCGCGCGCTCGTTGCGACACGCTCGCTCGGCTCGCTCGCGCGAGTCAATACCAGCGTGTGTGCGTTGGTGTGCGTGTTTTGTGACGCACACTCGTTACGTAATGACGTGGTGCGGTCGGATCAACCGTGCAAGCACGAATCGCGGGTACTCCGACCACGATGCTCCGAAGTTTCCGTACTTTTCTGCTCACGTTCGGTGGCAGCTTTCTGCCGCACCGCCCTCCTTCCTTTCTCCCTGAAGAAGAGCAAAGGGCGAGGAAACGCGCCGCTGCCCTTTACTTCGTCGCACAATTTTTTTCAATGACATTCTCATAAATGGCAACTATTTATAAACGGTCTTCATCGGTGGATAAGAGGATCGATATTAGTTGCCGTAAATCGACATACTTTTATGATAAAAGTGTCCTAGATTTTCCGTACAACTTCTTTACACGTAGCAAGTTTTTTTGCTAGATTAAATTTGGTTTTATCCCAACGGAAACAATTGTTGTAACGTAATAAAGTTACCGAATGTCTGGGCAGTGGTATAAATAGATAACAACAGAGCGAAATTGAGTCTACGTATATGTAAACAACTAAATTCGTCTTGTCTGACTGAAGTGGAAGAGAGACGGGTAAAGATACGAAGCGCTTAAATATTTTTATCTTCGCAAAACGCCCCGCTATTCTTTCGATCGAGATAACAACACGAGCGCGATTCGCTGTTTTCTGTCGCGCTTGTAATAAATATAATGCGCCGTTGGAATATACGTCGCCAAAATTTTCTCGCTTCTATCGCCTGATAAGCTAATCCGACCGACCGTAAAACGAAATTGTGACGACAATCTCGTTAATGTCACATACTACGCACACTGCTCATAAATATGAATCGCGGTGGGGGGGGGGAAGTGGGGGAAGCCGAGTGACGATACTTGGCGAGTTCTGGTCGAGTTTACTACGAATTATATAACGAGGACGACGCTGCAAGCGGCGCAAGAATGAACTCTAATTTAATGCGATCTTTCTCTGCGAGTTTCTCTCTCTCTTTCTCTCTCTCTCTATCTCTCTCTCTCTCTCTCTCTTTCTCTTTCTCTCTTACGAAGGTTCCACGTTCCTCTCGAAAGGTCATCTCACCCGGCGAAAAGGCGAACGAACCCGAGCCGAGGAAGCGATCGGCAAAATCGCCGCCTCATTTTCGTGTCGAGCGCGTAGAACGGTTTAAGTTAAGTATATCCGTGGGATATAATTTTCCATCGCGGTAACGTTCCTAATTTTGCGCACACGCGCCATACATACACTCCGGTTAAACAAGCAAAGAGGAAGAGAGGCAGCGGAAAAAATTGCTGGCACAACGAGCCACGAACGACCCGCAAGACAGCCGCAACTGCATAAAATTTGCATACGCGCCGCATGCGAGAGACCTCGCGCGTATTAGCGGGATATTCTCTCTCGTCTTCGAGACGAGAGTTCGTGAATCTTAACAATTTGTCCTCCGTCGAATTCGTACTTTCGGGTACGAAACGCCCGAAGTGTCTTCGATATCAATTACCGGACGGCGGTGTTAACAACGTCGTAAATTTCGCGGGCTGTCCGTCAGCGCCGTGTTCAGTTAACATGTCTGTGCAATAAAGATTTAAGTATCCCGTTGCAAAATGCGCAAGAATATTAAAAGGCATGAATATTAAAATATTGAAAAAAGGAGAAAGAGAGAAAAAAAATAACTGATTAATTCATTAAGACGTTCGCGATTATTCCGACTGTTCGAATATCAGGTTGTGAGTGTTGCGATTTATGGGTAGATCCATAGAGAAACGTTTCTATAAACGCACGCTTCTCGTTGCTCCTTTTTTTCTTTTCTTAATAATTTCCTGCATCGAGCGACATGGCGAAATTATACTTTATTTAAATAGCGAACGGATATGATATTCTAGAAATACTTTCACGGATCTCTCGAGGAGATCGTAAACGCGAAAAGAAATAAAATCTTTCATCGATGGAACTCTGACGATATTTAAATCACTGGCCTAATAATTTCACGTATCTTTGTTGAATAATTCAATAGCAATCGAAGCCTCGCCCGATGAAAAACTGTTCGTATTAAAAGTATCAACTGTCCCCTGAAGAAAACGCAGAAATTATAACGTCCTTCGTAAAGAGAGTCCTTTAGACTCTAGTCTTATAACCTTTTTCCCCACTTATATTATTTTAAAACGAGAAATGTTAGTGAATAAAACTCTTGGAATGACGCGAACTGTATTAAGATACGAATTTAAGGAGCTCGTTAGGGGATGATCATTAAAAATCAGTTTTTTTTTAACGCATTGCTCGCGCTTCTCTCGTTATGCTACACTTTCTTCGATGTTGTCAACCGTAGAGAAACATTCAATATGACAATACATACACTGCGTTTCGTAACACCGGTTCTCGTAACAACTTGGTCGTCCCGAGTTGTTAATGAAATCTTTAAATACAAGAACGGCAAGTTGAAAAACTTTTTGCAACAAACGAGTGCAAAAAGGAATCGGTATATACACAGTTGGTGCAGGGAGCGCGTTTTGTATGATTTTGCAATTGCAAGACGGGGAGACGGTTACGTAAAAGTTGAAACAACACGTCGTCGGATTTCAAAATATGTATCACCATTAGTAATTTACATGCCGCACGTAAAGCTTCTGAGAAGCACGCGCATAAAGCGCTGATATCTTTTTTTTTTTGCGTAACGTAACATTGCTGTTTCGTCTTTCTCGTATTCCAAATCGACGACCGAAATCAATTTAAAGTCGCGTCTAAATAAACGACGAGATAACATCCAGATTATCTCTTTTATTTCCCCACACTTTAAGTGCAAGTAAGTTAACTTGTTTCTATCATAAACGAACAATATTTAAATAGCAAGTAAATGTCTATAACAAGGAAATAATAAAAGTACATTCTTATTTTGTAATACTTTTCTTTCAATTTACTCTTACGGAGACTGCAATAAAATTTCTCGAGTCCTCCCATTTCTGAAAATACATCCATTACATTCCTTTGACGATTGCATCATCTTTTTTCCAACAATTAGCGAAAGCTCTCTTAATTGACACTTTTTAGTAATTTATTTGCGAGGAATCGCACGAAGAGATGAGCGAAGCTGAGATGGCGATGGAAAAAAAGCGAGAGAGAGAGAGAGAGAGAGAGAGAGAGAGAGAGAAAAAGCTGTGGATGAGAGACGGTGAGAGAAAGAGAGATCCCTCGGGCGAAACACCGACCTCTTTAGCTAAAATAAGCGGAAGTAAGTAACGAGTCGGGGATCTAAATTTAGACCATCGCATCGCGGCTGTGTGCTCATCCTTCAGCCTGCGCTATTACGTTCAGCCTTGCCGTTGCATATATCTCGTCGCGTGCTTACGCGTTACATACACGCACGTACGCGCGCGCGTCTAAGAGTTCACGGATTAATCTAACCGCGTCGTATGTCGTTACGAGGATGCGTGTGAGCACACGAGTCGGACCAGCTGACTGCCAAAACAGCTGTAGCGTGATGCGCGATGATGCATTATAGTCGCCGGGCTTTTACTCACTTCTCGGCCCGCGGCCGAGGTCTTAGCCCGACTGATTTAGCCGTCCGGCATCCCGAAACGGACCTGACTATCGCACGTAACGATCGACCCGTATCATCTGGCTTGAAACTCGAACATTGTCTTTACGCAAAGCACGCAGTATAAATATTCTGTCGCAAAACAAATGGAAAAATCTAACAAGAATCCTATATTTATTATATCTTATATACAGGATATCCTGAATTTAAATGGCCAATTTTAAGGAGCGTGCAGGGAATCGATAAACGAAGAGAAAAGTTTTTTTTTTTTAGAGACATGCCCATTCTTTTCGTTCGTTTTCGAGAAAATTGTGTAAAAAGACAAAACGTTATTTTTGGAGTATTATTGTTTTCAAAGCGGAATATTAAGAATCCTCTACGTACATAGAAGTCGTAGGAAACTGATCAATTCTAAATCGAGTATTCTCCTTATATTTGATTGTGATTGCTTGGTTTCCTACGACTTAAGACTCCACGATTATCTACGATTTCTATGTAGAGGACTCTTTATTGTTTTCGCGTACGACTTCAGCGATAATGTTTCAAAGGCAGTGCACGGCGATTTTCGAACAAAAGAATGCCGGATCGGCGAGTCATTATGTTGACCAGATCAGTATTTAGCTGTCCGTACAAAATGCGTGCATTGTTGTAAGAGGTCCAACATTTTCAACAATGTCTGCATTAAGCAAATGACAATAAATAAGTGTGAATGAATAAACAATAAATAAATACAAAAATAAAGATTATTTTTTGTCTTTTTTTATAATTTTTTCTAAAACAAAGCAAAAACGAGCATATCTCTTTTTTTCTTAGTTTATCAATCCCCTACATGCTTCCAAAGTTTGAATATTTAAATTCGGGACACCCTGTATAAGTATAGAAAAATATCATTCTAACAATAAGATTAGTGATTGTTCAGTATATTTTTTCTTTTTTAAGTAAAAAGAATGTTTTTTTTTATAATAATCTTAAAATATACTTAATATAAATGTTAGGAGAGAGAGAGAGAGAGAGAGAGAGAGAGAAAGCTCATTTTATTTTAGATATTCAAAATAAGAATTAATGTTTTTTAAGAATATAATTAATTAAGAAAAATATATTAAAAGAGAGAATATATTAATTTTATAGAATATATAAACAATACAATTTTATCGAGAAAATAGCTTTATGTAATAAGCAAATCAAATCTGTTTTAATTTAATAATCTTAATTAAAGTATTAAACTTATTAGGATCAAACATATTATAAACAAATCTAATAAAAATTTGATTTTAAATAAGTATATAACAGATTATAACAGATTTGCAAAAATATAAATTTTTTAAATACTTGAAACAAGTAATTAATATTTAAATAGATACAACATGTATATTCTGTATACAACATATATATTAACAAAGGTGAATTTTGTAGGTTATTTCGATACACGCGCGCGCGCGACACACTTCGATATTTAATGGTAAAGTGAAAAATTTTATAGAAACTTAATTATAATTTTTAAATATAAAAGATTTGAACAAAAGCTTTCATTAAACTTTGCTGAGGTTTATGTACAATATTTTTTTTCGTATTTTATCAACCTGTTTTTATTAAATAAATTAATTAATTCCTTATCATTATTCAGAATATTAATTATCATAATTCTTCGCAATTATACTATACAAGTTGACTATCAATTAGTTAGCACTAATTAGCGATTAGCACAAACTAATGATCTCAACATGGTATGATTAGTGTTGCAAAAACGCGATATTCCGTTAAAAACAAACTTAAACAAAGAGACGAGTTTTAAAAGATTAAAACATGCACAAAGAGTACTAAGTAATATTTATTTACAATTCTCAAATGTTCTTCATACAGCATATTTGAAAAGCAATATAATTCTTTCTCTCAGCAATTTTTTTAAGAGATATAGATAAAAAATTTTTACTGCCCCGCTTTGTCTATATTAAAATTTGTATCTGTAATTCTTATTCTCATTCATTTTATTATTCTTAGGTTGTGTCTTGTTTCTATTAAAAAATATATATTTATTTTATTATCATTTATTATCATTTGGCTTGTATATAATGTAAATATAGATATATTTATATGGCATAAATATATGTGAGTGTCGAGCTTACGATAAGTTCGTTAAATCTAAATGTTTATACAGATCAATTGCATGTCTTTACAAGAATATTTTCTCAGAAATTCTAGAGAAATCCACAGAATTATGAGATGCCATCGCCAATTTTTATAGATTGATATGTCGCAACGTATGTTTTCCTTATCATACGGAGGACTGGTGTGACGTTCCGAGACATTTGCCTTGTTCATTTCGTGTAGGACATTCAATGAATCTCAATCGATCGTTCAACAAACAGCATGTATATTATTAATCATCACTCTGGGCTAATATCTTCCTATGTCTAAAATAATTAATCGAAGCGCCAGAACATCTTCAATAATCGAAATCGGCAGACAGTCTCATAATATTTATCTCGATTAATTAAGCTAATTATGCTTCAGTCAGCTGCACGCGTCGCGGTTACATCATTCCGAATAATTGTATTATCGTGAGAAATACGCTTCATCGGCATGTTATTCGTGGTTCACTAAACAGAAACACCGTGGAGAAATTTATCAAATTTGCTTTTCTTCTCGTGTTATACGTAAGTTTTCATATAAGTATAAAACTATGTAGCTTATTCTTTATTTTTATTCGATATGAAAAAATTAGTACGTTATTAAATCTTTGAGAAATCTTGAAGAAAAATAAAAATAAATAAATTCTTTTATCATATAAAAGTTATTTTACTTTACATAGACTTTAAGGTTCTCTCGTTTTGTCGCTGCGCGAAAGTGTTTTTCATGCTCACGAAATAAAAAGATAATCCTTTCTCCGTTCCGTATTTGAATTATAAATAATAATATTCACATTCTTTCGGAGGTTATTTCAAACGAACGAGCTATCGTACGAATGCAGGTCATATCCAGCGTAGATTTCACGCGAGCGAGAGACGAAAGGCGAGAGGCCGTGCCGGTCTTTATTGAGGAAAACAGATGTCGTCTGGGATAAAAAAAAAACTATTCCGGACTGATAAGGTGAAACACGCCCAAAAACTGATATCAATGAGTTACGAGGCAACGCAGTCACGAGCAGCTCGGTACGTCGCGCGCTCTCATCGTTCGGCACGGATGTGACTTCGAACCGATCTATCTGTAATACGGATCCGGCACGTTATCTGCGGATTTTCAATCCGACCGTTCTAGATGCGCAGTGCACCACTGTGGTTTATGGTCCGCGCTGTTCGATAACGATTTAGGATCCCTAGTGTCGCAGAACGGTCACGGGGGCGATCTTTTACTCTCGCAATCGATATTGGTACGGTTTCGATTCAGCGCTGCAGACGCTCGAAAATAATGTTCGTGCTATTCCCTTCCGGCAAATAAATCAAATTCTTTATTAATGTAGAACTGCGTTAAATACATGAAACTGGTGGAAGGTATATAAAAATTTTTCGATCTTTCTAATAGATAGAAATGTATGATTTTTTAATAGATAGATTTATCTAAAAAAAGATTCATTTATTCAGATAACAAATAAAGCAAAAAAAAGGCAATTAAAAATTTTTAAATGCTCTTAATTGCCTTTTTTTGCTTTATTTATTATTTGTTTATATCTCAAGAACTTAATTATTCGCTTTTTTTCATTTATCCTGGTCATAAAAATATGCTAGTTAATGAAAAATGCACTAAAAGAGTGATGCAAATTATATTTTATATTTGTTATGTATTTTAATTTGTAATTGAAGACTTAATATGCCTGACATATTTTCGCGTTTTAATTAATTTAGATATTGATACACTAATTAAGGATCAAGAAAATATATTATTATTGTACACACAGAAAATACATATTGTATGCAAATAATAATTACTTGTTTTAAATATTTCGAAAGTTTATATATTCGCATATCTATCGTAAATTTATCATAGGTATTACATTTATTCGAAATATGTTTTAAATCTTAATAAATTTAATACTTCACAATCAAAATTATTAAATTAAAATAAATTTGATTTGCTTATTACACAAAGTCGCTTTTTCCATTACATTTTTTATAATATTCTTTATCTTAATTATACAATATATCAAGAAAATATTCTTAATTAAAGATAAAAGCTTTGATAAAAATAATCGTTAACTAAAAGAAAAAAGTAATCGGAGTAATCACTATTCTTAGCAGTAGAATTATATTTTTCTGAGTGCATTTACTATTTTTAGTTTCATTTTATCATGCTTTACAAGGTTGTAGCATTGATAATTTCACTCACATCATGATTTTGTTAAGAAGGTAATAGAATTACGATATCGCTTCTTGAGAGCTCTATTACTTGTTAGGTTTCTTCGAGAGATGCCTATTTTCTCTGACGAAGGCTGAGTTACGGAACATAATGTAATATGTTTAATATATTTTACGTTTATGTAGATAACTGTACTAATAGTGTATACGGTATACGATACTATAATTAATTCGCTTAACTTCAGAAACACTTTTTTATCAGGATCGCAAAAATTTTATCCTAACAAAGGTTATTGGCAATACTAATTTTTATTGTTGTTTTGCGTGTAATAATCACTAAATATTCTGTATAATACACATTAAGTAATAATAACAAATTTGAAACATCATACCATATATAAATAAAAGTAAATTAAATTAAATTATTATTATATAAATTACGACAGGACAAAGAAAGATTAAAATTATACATAAATATAAATATTGTTAGTAATTATTAGCAATTTTATTTTAATTAAACAACTCAGTTATAATATGCCATATATGAGAATATTTTTTCTGTTCTTCTTTTATTTATATAAAAAAAAATCTCTAAATACTGGATTCTTATACTGTTATACAATTTAATTTAAAAAAATTTAGAGAGATCGAACTTCAAGTTCTATTATAAAAGTAGGTATATCATCAGTATTAATCATTGGAATGTGATTGCACTGCATTCTCGACAGTAATCTATAGATATTCTAATAAGAATAGACTGCGCATTCCTATAAAGCTGTCGCTATCGATTTCGAAAGAGTGAGGTAGCTTGAATCATATCGCTTTCCTTTAAAATATTGTGTAAGAGAGACGCTAATAGAGTCGAAGAGAGATGCTGATATAATTCAATTCTTTCTAACGGAGCACAGATGTTGAGATCAGAATGCGCAGTCTATACCTAACTATTATATACGTCCATACATTAATCGCATATCATGATTAATGCAATAGACGTGTTCATTAATTGTAATCTTATATCGCGCGATGAAAAAAAAAATTACGTGAATAAGATACGAACAGCCTCGCGATTCGTGACGTTTCATTAATAATAACATTTTATTAATTGCAATCGGACAGTTTGGAAATCTGTTGGTAATTCTTCCTCGATATGATTAATAAAGGATTCAATTGCTGATTGAGACATGATGAATCATCCAAAAGCATATAATCAAAATTCAATAACTCCTTGGAAATACATTGTTATTAAAAAACGCGATCGCTGTACCACAGTTTTCTGTTGCCTAATTACTAATTACTCGTTTCGCGTCTTACTCCGCATTCGCAGTCAACGGAAATTACATTCGTGAACGGAATGCGTTATGCGAAAGTGTACTGGAATATCTAAGTCTCGTTAAAGAAATTAACGCCCGTAAATATCGCGACGAAATAATGACTTATTACTCCCATTTCCCTTATCTCGATGCTTTTATACGAATGAATCGCGCAATATATCTGCTTCGATAAGCAGTCGTCGCGTCGATACGCTTACAGATGGCTAATCGCGGAAAGATTAATTTCGATGATAGCTAACTATTATAATCAAGAAATGTTCGCGTTTTCTCTCGGCATTCCGCGACCGCATTTCAAAAAATAATGCATGCAAATAGCTTGCATCGCTGTCTGCCGGCTCGAATCTTGTCTCGACAACCGGGGATTGATAAGAGATAATGTTTTTTTTTTAAAGCAAAACATTGTATTTTTTTCAAACATGTTTTTAACTCTTCGTACATGCTTCATACATGCAGTATTAACAATATTATAAAAAAACATGTTTAGAACATATTAAAAACATCGATTAAGCTGCATATTTCAAGCAGTTTGTGAAATATGTTTAAAACATCATTTTTCACCAATCATGACAACAAGCTCGACTTTATGTATGCTACAAAAAACAAGTCCCAAAGAAAAATATCAAACGGATCGTCATAGTCTCGCTATTATAAAATATAATATCTAATATATTATGCCTATTTTCGCCAATGTAGATTAACAATTCTCAATTTAACTAGTTCTTCATTTTTTTCTAGTTCTAAGAATTAGAACAAAATCAAGAGTAACTTGAACTAAGATTAAAGTTAATCTACTTTGGTAGTAACGTATTAGGAAATGAAAATTCATTAGTGAAATATTCAACTACTTGTATTCCAAAACAGATTTTGATGAATAATTATTATCGTAAATATTATTCTTCGTTAGTGGAGTTATTAAAGTCACTTAGGACGGTTAATTCCACCGGTTGAGAACGTTTTGGTAACTTAAAGAACAAATTGTTACGTAATTGTTAATCATTGTGAATGTACTATCGTATACGATTTAATATATGTATTTGCATGAAATATTAAAAACCAATATTAATGTACTGAACAATGTAAATTGATGAGCTAATCTAGGCCGCAATATAACTATTATAACGCCATATTAATTTTTATATCAAAAGTTTATAATTAATTTTCAAATTATGCTACTAAAATATTGCAATTTGGTTGATAGTTATATATCTACAGTATATGTATATTACTAACAATAAGTTATATATCTACAATGTATATTACTAACAATAAATTTTATTTAATATTGTACATATCGTACTATTTTAAATTATGTTATTTCTTTTTTGGAATAAAAATGTCAATAATTGATTATTCACTCTATTTAAATTGATTGAAATGATTAAATTTACTTCATTATACTAAATTTATTTTTACTCTGACCGAAAAATTTATTTATGTAAGTTATTATTTATGTATAGTATTTATTATTATAAGTCTCATTTATTTTATTTTAAAAAAGAATAAAATTATTTAATTTTCATTAAAAAAATAAGATTAAATCATTACAAAAATGTGATATTGTCTTGCTTTCTCAATTCATAAAAATTACATAATTTTATTCTTTTTGAAACGTACAATGATTAGAGAAAATGTAATAGAGTAATTAATAATTCTTCAATTATACAAAAGAACGATAAACGTTATTTTTCAAATATAGATTTGACATTAAATTTAATTGCTCCTTTAGATTGAATACTTAATTGTCAATTAATTTGGAAAATAATCAGTTTAAAATATTCAGTTAAAAATTTCTTTATATAATAATCAGTTAAAAATTTCTATTATTAATCAATTTATGACAATCAATCGATTGTTATAATATATGTATAAAGAATATTTGCATATGTAAAATTAAAAGACGAAATTAATGCAAATTAATGTCACCTGAGATAATTGGTCCTTTCTCGTCGTGATAATAGCGCCGATATTGTCATATCCAAATTTTATAATTAATTTCCAATTTATGTTACTAAAATATACCACATATTTCCAAATCGATCCGCACAATATTAACCTCCAGTATTTTCTTCGTTATGTTTAAGTAAGTAAAGTAGTAATAATTCATACGTTCTGAATTTTGAAGTAATTGCTATGGACGCTGAAAAGGTCGAGTGCATTCTGGTGTATCAAGCGTGTCAAAACTTTCGCATATTTCGAGAACACCCGGAAGTACCTTGAAAGCATTACCGCTATTACGAAACCTCATGGTTATCACGTACACCTTTACAGGAATTATATAATATTACTTTTAACGACGTGAATAGTGATACGTTCCGGTCTTTAGCGAATAATTTTTTTCCGCGGCACTTTGAACGAGAA
>NW_017305778.1:3637320-3649248 GCF_001594115.1 Trachymyrmex septentrionalis | reverse complement strand
ATTGTGTATTATAAAAATATTAAATAATATATAGCCTTTTTGCAAAATACTATGAAAAATGCTAAAAAGATTACTAATAGTTTTTAATTTGCTATGTCTCAAACTCGTGATTCACCTTCGAGTTACTAATATTTATAGTATCATATCAGATAATACCAATGATATGCAAAATGATGAATTAATGTACATTTTCGAGTTTATCTTGCCACACGAAAAGGATGGTTGTAGCTAGAATGTTAAGACTTTTTGCAATGTTCATCATGCTTGAGATTCTTACGTAATTATTTTGACGGTTCAACAAAATTATTTTCAGATTTGTATATATTTAGCTAAATTTTTAGATACTTCAGCAAAATTATTCATTCTGTGCAAACATATAGAAAAGTGACAATAAAAAAAGACGCTCAATATAGAAGCAAAAAATAATTTTCTTTGTTTCAACTTTTGTTATTTGTTTATTATTATAGCGAATAACGAAAGGGAAGCATTTAATTATTTAAATACTCGGAGTCCTCCAGACATAGATCGATGAAACGTATACAATAAATAACAGACAAATGTAACATTTTATAAACGACATTAATGCCAATAACATTAACTTTCACCCTCTATTTTTCGATATTGCCTTTTTATATCTTATTACGTTTCGACCTTTATGCGGCTCTTACGCACATATTGAGCGACCGGCTAATTTCTCTGGAGGCGCACAAAACTTGACCAAAACGTGCCCGAAGGCGGCCATTCTTGCGGCCCCGGCGTAACCGTGGAGGCGATAAACGGCCTTAAAGCAGTATACAGGAGGGACCAGGGCAGAAAGGGGAAGGAGAATCAGAGAAGCCAAGGGTAGGAAGGGGAGGGGGAGAGGCGGGGGGGGGGGAGTCAATGCCCTACACCGACGGCCGGATCCACCCCTAGATACGCGCAAATGACGCCGTTGATGGATCTGGTCTATGGTGCTAGGTATGGAAAAGAGGGGTGTGAGGTAGGAGGTAGGGGTGATTGATGAGGGAATCTACAGCCTACCAAGCCACTCTACGGCCCTAACTTAATCGCGCATCTCATGCTGACCTCGATATCGTTGAAAACATCCCTCCCCGCCACGTCACTCGTCTCGTTCCCTGAAGCTATCGCTCCTTTCTTACCACCGCATTTCTACTTTCTTGCCTTTTGCCGAGGTGGTTTCTCTCCTCTCCTCATCCGTATTCCCATCTCTCTTTCTTCTTCCTGGTAGATTTATAACTCCCTTTTTACGCGAAATCGTACGCATGCGGACCACTTGCCAATGCAGTACTCTGCCGTTCTAAGGTTGCACGATATCGCTTGGATTGCGTAAAGTTTCATGCAAATGATAACGAAATAACTCTGAAATAAAATGGAGTATCCAAATAATTTTAAAATTTACTATGCAATTTTCGCAAGAACATTTGTGGGAAATTTCAAATCTTAAATAAAGAAAAGATAAGTGTATTACAGAGTAACAAGAAAAGGACAGTGGCATATTTGAAGAAAATTGCAAGTAAAATAAGGTAAGGATCCGCATAAGGAATTCCAGATTTGATCCTATATAACGATTTTATGTATCTGATGATGGGAGATGCAGTCGCGGAAAGCTCTTTGCCAATATCATAGACTGATTGTGAGAAAACGCAAGATAAAACGTAATTCGATATATAAGCGTATTAAAACTTCATCAGCAAAACCCGGTGAGAAGGGAAATGCTGAGAAGGGAAACGGGGTGACTCAAAGAGAGAAAAAGAGTCGGGGAAGGCAATCGGTGAGGAAACGAAAAGATAGATTACTAACGACGGAAGAAAATACAATTAAAGACATTGGGGATAATTTCGAGCAGTGACCGAAAAGAAAAAGAAATTTATATACTCGCTCACGTGCTATGAAGGAATCGACTCTGAGAGATATAGAAAGGGAAGGATAAGTGTAAGGATGGGACTAAAAGAGGCTGAAATACGATATGGGAAACAGGAGCGGAATGGAAGAAGGCGAGAATCCTTTCGAAACGGCAAAAAAAAAAGTCTTAATTGCATCTCGATTGGGTGAAACACTGTATTTCTCTCGTTTGCGTCCTTCTGTAACATCAGATATTATCGTCAGATTGATAAAGTGAGAATCTTGAAGAATAACGTGGGATATTCTTTTTGTCTCTTTTTATCTTGGAATTGCGTTTTATGTAACTTTCTCTCCAAATCTATTAGATTGCGCAGAGGATATAGGCAATACGTAACATCTATCGTCAAGTATAAGATTGCCATTGTATTTAATATAAAAAATTACTAGAAACTGTAATATAAATTGTTATGTGTATAATAATCTACAAATACATATAACAATTTTATTTTTTATGTATATCTTTTTAAAATACAGCAAAATATGATTCAACTACATTTTAACATATTGTTATATCATTTTTGCGTTTGTATTTTCTTTTGACAAATATTCCGTGTGTTTTTAAATTTAATTTTGAGTTTTTAAATATTGAACATTTCAAAATTTTTGTCTTCGTCTTCTTTCTTTAAATGTCCAAAAAGATTAGCCTAATGTATATAATTAAAAGTTATGGACACTCGATGTAAATTTGTTTACGTGTGTATTTATCGAATTATGATGAAATTTGTACGCACTTTTCCAGTTTGAACGTTTCGATATCGATTTATTAGTTCATGGCAATTAATGGAGATGAATCGGGCATTTGATTGCAAGATGCCTGGGGAAAGAAACTATTTGCAAATGTGTGGCTTCGCTGTTTATTAATTTCCCTGATGAATCCGCTACGCTAGAATCCGAGATAGAACTGCTCTTTCGCGTAAACGAACAATTAAGTATCCATTAATTGGGCACAGATTTGAAGGCTCAACCAATCACTGAGTTTACTTTGCTCTCTAATTGTCTTCCTAATAGAATACACGTTGACGTATACAGAACAAAATGCGTTATGCGTTACAATTAATTGATGCTGATGCAACGGTGTTCCATTAGATTCACATTGATACAATATACAATATACAAGAAAAAAAAGGATAAATTTTATATAAACGTGACACCAGTCTCGCAATATAAAAATTAAATTTATGAAGTAGCACAGAGAAAATGTTCTCCATCCTAGTTTTCAAACTCTCGGCGAGTTTCAAACTCAATTTCTCGACTTCTTAAGTATTTCTAACGTTAAGAGTATATAATCGCAATATAGATTTAGAATTAATATTCTGAAAATTATTAAGATAAAGAATAGGTAAGCGCGAGCTGTAAGCCGCTAAGAAGAATCGCAACTGTTCTTGTGTTTTGTCTATTGCGAATCACGTGAACACAAATACTATTCTACTGTGGTTTTGCAGGACCGCGGAAATAAACATTGCGGTCTCTCGAACGGGTCGAGAAACTCTCGACAGAATAGGCCGTGTCATGACTTTCGCCCGATCGTTTGACCCACCGATTATTACAAGCCGCGTATATAATAAGAGCATAACGTTGGTAGCGTTAATTCGATTGGAAGTGACCGGTGTCAATGTTAACACACTCATAAATACACGGAAATAATGCCTATAACACGCAAGGCGAAAGTACGGGAAAAACGACGAAGGACAGGTTACATTCGCCTCTGGCTGATTTCGTAAACTGACGGGTTTGCTTCAGAGTTCTTGCGGAATGTTTAACGACGAGAGATTCACATAAATGATTCGGCGAGCTACGTTGAGATGAATCCACGGACGCGTTCATGATGGTGGAAAATGGCGAAAGGTAGAAAATGGCGAAATGTCATCTGTAGACTCAAACTTGACCTTGATAGCACGGGAACGCAAGACCAAGAAAAGAGGAACTTCCGCCATCCTGAAGGATCTCGCATCTCGTTCGTGCGTTTGCCCGGTGCTTTCACCCATTCTCATTTGCCTCCGTTCTCCCTCTCACTCATCCTTCCAACCCCCTTTTTTATTCTTTGATGTGGAGTCTTTTGTCCTCGGGAATATTTACGGAGCTTTGTTTCGATGGCGGGTTACATAACGGCTTAAATGTACGCTGCTAATGGCGTGGGGCAAAAAGCATAAAGGGCTACCCGAATACTGTCGAATGTTTATTTATAATTTATCCGAAAAACACGTCGCGATTAATTACACGAGCCCTGTTTTCCTTAACACCAGTCTTTGATTGTAATGCATCCTTTGTCGGACTTTTACAGAATCAATTTTCTCGATTACTTATATTGTATTACGATGTACGAATGACAATAAATTTGATCTTAATTAAATAAGAATTTTTTTATGTAAAAAGAACTGAGAAATGTTATCCAATAAGTTTATTTCATGTCTCTAAATATAACTACGTAATGACGAATGATGTATTACAAGACAGATCTATTTATGTGTACATACATTATTGTATAACACAAAGTATGTTACTGCTCTAGGGATAATTGATTAAATTAGTTCCTGATGATTAATTTGGACACAATGTAGCTATCGTTAGTCAGAGAAAATGTCAGTAGTAACTATTTTTCGTAATATAATATAACGTGTTCCAAAAATATATTTGCTGACATTTTTAAATATTTAACCGCGACGTCTGTAAAATCGTCAATCACGAGCTTCTTTTTTTCTCGACGCGATTTTTAGAGCACGTTGTCGCAGGTCACTGCAATGCGGCTGACGGTGGCATTCGGTCAATAGGCGCACTGCCAGCTTCATCCAGCTCTAAATAAGCTCTTGTTCTATTTTCCGTGAGAGAAATCGCGTATGCATGAATTCGCGAAAAAGGCATGAAATAAAAACGCAGGCGCATTCTCATTACATTCTTTCCATTATTTAATATTCCGCGTAAAAAAAAAATCATTTTGTCATGGATTTTTTTCAAAAAGAATGTGTTGGAATGTTTTAATATTATATATTATTACATTTATTAAATGTTCTCTCTATTTTTTTCCGCAATCCATTTCGTTCCGTTTTCACATTTCGATAGAGAGGAACGATCGGGTGTTTTTCGAGTTGGGAGAAAATATCGCGGAGAAAATAATGAACGGTCATGAGGACACGTTTATTATAATCTCTTCTCACTCTGCAAAAGTACATTTAATTAAAGGCGTCGAACGAGCGTATCTCCTTTCGGTAGTTTCTCAGAGATGGCAGCATTCCTCCTTTCTAGCTCGTCGATCACCTGGAAGCCACCTGCACTCGGTCGATAGTCGGGAACACGCGAATAGCAAGAGCCCGAGCTCCTGGCAGGAGGCAACCTGACCGCGCGCCGTCGCGCGCCTGCTAATCTTCTTCTCGGAGCAGCTCTGACACCTTCTAGATCGATATTTTGCTAGAAAGGTGAGATTCGCGAATGCGAACCCTACACGGAAAAAAATAGATTGGCTGGTGGTTCAGCTATAGCTTGTTGCGCGAGTTCAATTTATAATTAAGAAGATTTGATCCAACAAAGAAATTATATCTGCAAGCGGCGTAAGCAATTATTAATATGCTAGCAGCTTATTCTCTTTGCTACAAAGAAAATTACTAATGTAATAAACTTTTCTTATCACAGCAGCAAAAGTATGCGCCGTCTTAGCTAGCATGTTTTGTTAAAAATTCTGATCTATGTTAAATTGATTTTGATATAAAGTTATCTTTGTTGTATTAACAAATTTACTATAGTATAACAAATGTAATTATCTATAATCGCTAATTTTATTCGATTTTATACAAGCTTTGCTACGTTGACAAAAAAAAAAAAACTGACTGTCTTCGTACATTAGCAGCTGTAGATTTGCTGAATCAGTGCAGTTTTTAGTGTTTTTGTTGTTTTAACAAATCTTTTCTTTCTGCGTATCTCATACAACGTCGTGATGCCGCGTCGCGCTCGCACAAATTCCAGATTTGAAATGCAAAAACCCACCAAAAAACATACCGTTTTGATGATAAAAGACTTCCTAAGATGTAAGAATAATATCGGAGAAGACAAATGACCGAAACGGGTTATCGAATCGCTTGAAGCCGTTGCGTATTTCATAAAGAAATATCACGTTTCGAAAATGAGAAAAATGACGGGTAATGCTAATTTTAAAGCGTCGCTAAATTCCCTTCAGAATTTAAAAACTAAATTTGTTTTAATAATAAAGTTTCCATTATTTTGCTTCTCTCCAGTTTGGGACTGGCATTGTCTGGTTGTGATGACGTGAACTGGTTGCTGTCATATTTATAAGCGAGATTCCACGTCACATGCCTATATGGTACATGCCACGTCCGTTAACTCCTACGATTACATATTATATCATAGCTACGTTCTTCTTTCGATTAAATAACAGGAATATACGTGTCTAGCAAATAAGATTAGAAGCAAATATTATTATGAGAAATAAATAAATAATTTATACAAATCATACGTCTATAAATAAAAATAAAAAGTCATTAATAAATATTGTAAAGTATCAGATAGCGCTACAAAAGATCAAATTTACGGTTATTATTGAGATTACATCACAAAGAGAAAAAATTTGCTATGAACGCTAATCCTTGCCATAATTTTAGCAAAGTCCATTTGCAAATATAGGAATATCGTAAATTTTCAGGTGTAACAAATATTTATTCTTTTTCATACACGCTACAAGAATTATTTGCAACAAATGCAAAATATTTGTCAAAAATGCAAATTTGTTTGCTATAAACAACAAACAAATCTGACAATTGAATTTTGCAATTCTTTTACGTTCATAGCAAAATCATTTTCCTCCGAGACGTTACATTTGATGCGTCTCGCTGCAAGTCCCTAAAAAATTAAATAGTATTAGTAGACATATTGATTCACGTTACGTCGCGACGTAACGTCGTGATATCAGCAAGGAGCAATTAATCTGAAGGCTGTAATGTTGTAATGTGGACCAGCTTGTCCACTGATACTTATAATTTTTTGGGGACTCGCAGCGTGTGTGTGACTTGATAGTAGTCTTAAGAAAATAAGGTAACGTCTGATAACACATGACAACACATGATATGCGAAGAGAATGAAGCGATAAGATTTGAGTAGACTAACATGACCAAGTTTTGAATAGTCGACCAAGCTGTAACTATAGTTGTAAATTGATTATAATTAAGCATCTTAGATCGACTTTCAAGAAAGCTAAAACATTTATATGCCTTTTTTCGTAGTCAATTCTAATTTAATTTTCTTATTTCTTTTATTTCTCGAGCTTCCATCTGTAATTTTCGAAGTTCTCGACGCTGTGCGAGAACTTCGAAAATGCGTGTTAAGACAGCGAATAGCTCTTCGCTTTATCTCGCACAGGCTTATGGGAGATGATATCGCATCGCCGGAATGTAATTCTTGAGCAAGGCAATTCTTCTGCGTCGCGGAAGAGATAACGCATCTTTGCTCTTGCGACACGAAAGAATTATTTTGGCATCGTTAAGTGTTGCTGAATTATTAAAAAATTATTTAAAAAATTAAGTCAATAATAAATTATATAGAAGTCAAGAAGTTGTGGAAGAGAAAAATCTGTTGAAAAATAGACAAAAATTCGAACATTGGACGTCTTGTTTCGATCTTAAAATGTTACGATGTGGAAACACAAGGTCTCTTTCATAGGTGGACTAAATTTAGAGTCGCGCGATCTTTGAAACTATATCACAAATGTTAAAAAAATATATACGACAAACTGACCTAGAATGATATCAATCATAAATTCGGAAAGTTATATAATCTTCCTTCAAGGAAAAGACTCCTCATGTTGTTCCCAACGCTCTCAACATGAGGACGGAACATAGCAGAATCCGCAAAAGGAGGATACGTTCTACAAACGGATCCAATATTTTCCTTCTTTCGAGAAACATCCCGATCCGGAGGAAAATATAACGAGAGCTGAAGAAAATCCTTCTTACTTCTCCCCGAAGAGAGGCCAGTTACCGATCGGCCCTATTAAACCGGCCATGGCATGGCTTAGCCTCGCGTCCTTCCGCCAAGTTTTCTCATATCGACTACGATCGATAACTACCCGCATCCTCAGCTCCTCATATAATCTCTACCAATATCGTATCTGGATGGCGCCACCTCGTGACAGGCACATCGTGGATTTGTTGATGAAACGGCTTCGCGACTTCAATCCGATATGATTCTCTTTTTCCACCCCATGGAAGGGGATTCGTCACCTCGAAAAAGATAAGTGAATTCTCGCCATTATTTTTGAAAAAAAAATATCGAGTCTGAGATTAATACAGTTTTGATGAATAAAAATAATTGAAAATAAATAATCACAACAAAATTGTTTTCGAAAAGTTTAAAAAGCTATCTACTAACGTAAGATAGACAGCCAGAATAAGAATGTAAACGTCAGTGATAATAACATTTATAAGAAAAAAATATGTAAGCTCGTTAAAATCTAAATCCAAAGTTTATAACGATGCTCCTCATTTGCAGAAGTGTTTCGTCAAGAAAAGTTCATTGACTTCGCGCAATTCTTCCTCTGGCAGACTTTTCACCCTAAATTCGAAGAAAAGAGACGGGCAGCGGCAGAAGGGCGCGTAGTCACTTCCGCTAACTGGAAAAGCAGCACGTCGGATTGTGAAAAATCAATAAAATCGCGCACCGAGCTTACGGTGGATCGTAGAAACGGAGGTTCATTGACTCTTCGCGTTTCTACCTTCTACGATCTACATGTTCTTAGAACCCAGTCGAACTTTGTAAAATCGATAAAGACGCTTTAGAGCACGTGCTCGTAGAACGGCAGTACATTTGATACCCCTCGGATCTAATTTTCTTTCATGTATCAGACTATTTCTGAGAAACGATCATGCTACATCACTTATGCAGAATCGTAAGGAAAAACGGATCGTATATATCCTTTTCTATATGGAGCATTTAAATATACAGAGAATGTGATTTCTCTTCGACGATCTCGATTTTATATCGAGACCAACTTTTTATGCCAGTGTAGCGAAATTTGAACGCTAACATATTTATAGACTTACTGCTGATTCATTAAATATTATTATCACGCGCTCGCACGTTCGGTGTTAAATATAGAAGCTTGATCCTATAACGTTTTATTTATACAGTGTGTCGCGGAATATGTTCAATGTAAATAAGAAAATAGGATTAGCCAGCGCCGTAACGTGGGATCTAGATTTCTGATCAAATACCGTATTTCACGTTCCTCTCTATACGTATAATATAGTTTCCTCACAAAACATCCTTACAAAATTAACGTTTTTACTAGTCTACTATATATTCGCGTTTAATTTGAAAGCATGAAATACGCATACATGCATTAATTGTTTTTTTTCAAGGTCGTGATGGTGCGGCAAACTTCGATGTGTGCACTTACACTCTCGTTATCCATTCACTTTTTCAATTATATGTACATGTTTATGTACGACTCGAGACAAGATGAGGGATGGATGTCGGAAGAATAAAACAAGAAAGGAAAAAAGGAGAAAGAGAGAGAGAGAGAGGGAGGGAGGGAGAGAGAGAGAGAGAGAGAGAGACGGAGAGGAAAGGGGAATAAAATACATAATCCAATGAAACCTTAGGTGGAGAACGCGGCTGTTAAAACCACCCTCCACGATTCCATCGTGCTACTAGCTGATTACATGACAGTTACATATAGGTCAGAAAATGAAATTACAAAGCCAACGTTATTCAAGGACGCGTGAAACGTATATTAAACACCGCCATTTATTCAGAGGTAGCCGTGATCCACTCGCATCCATGAATGAAACTACATTTATTAAAGGGGCAAAATAAATTGTCCAACCCTCTATACGTTATTGTTAACGGTAAGCATTTCCTTATATTAGTAGCGTATCATGATATTTTAAGAAATAAAAAAATATGTGAAAAGAATAAAACAAACAAGCGGTACACAAGTTTAAAGAAATATTGTTACCCTAGGGTAAATATTTATCTGTAATTTACGATTTATCTGTAATGACGAATTTAGTTCAAGTATACACATTTTTCTGTATATTTTTTTAGCCTACATCTATTTTATAGATAAGCTCTACTTTATAGATAAATACGAGGATAGCTCGAAAAATTCTCGGCCTAACACACAAATGACGCCACACATATCAAACTGCTATAATTTTAGACAAGTTTGATCTTGCACAGGGCTACTGTTAAAGTTTGACAAATGCGTTCATTAGTTTTGTTTCGGTCGTATAAAGCAACCAACTTTTGATTCCATCATGACAATGCACCTACTCACACTTCTTCAATCGTAGTCGCAAAATTGCATGAATAGCGCTTCAAATTGGTTTCATACGCACTGTATTCAGATTTAGTCTCGAGTGACTTTTTTCTCTTTTCAAACACAAAGAAATGGCTGGCAGGAAAAAGATCGGTCTCAAATACTGAAGTAATCGATAAACTAACGCTTACTTTGAAGGCTTAAAGAAATCGCATTGACGATATAAAAAAGTTAGAATATGGTTGGAATAAGTGTATTTTGAGTTAAAAGAGACTATATTGAAAAATAAAACAAACTTCGCTAAAAATCATTCAAATCTATCGTTTTCGCTTGAATATTTATCTTCCTGTATAATCGTAATTAAGAAAAAGAACGTTATATCTAAGATAGGTTAGAGATTTTAAGTGTCATTTTTCACACTTTCAAAAATTCAAGATGAAAAGGATGCGAACTAAGCTTCACAGCCAGAATAGCTTTTTCTTTTAGCAAAAAGCGCTCTTCTTAGAGCCATTGTGTGTGAAGCAATGCTGAGTGGGCGTACTTGTCGCGATCCCATCTCGAAAAATGTCGTCGTGCCATTTTAGCACCATAGTAGTAGGTCAAGTTTTTAGAAAATCTAGGTGTAAACCTAGGTCAGCTCGTTCGCGTAATCATTTTCGCAAGAAAACGAGCGATTCACGACACCTGGCTCTACCGCAAAAGTTCAATAAAGTTTTCCTCCTAATAGACGTACCGTATACTGGAAACCGGACGTGCCGATAAACTTTGAGAATTTGAAACTTTATAATTCATGATGGACGATACTTGAATCCGATTACTTGTATTTCCATGCAAGTTGCCATGAGGAGAATTAATTCCTAAATTCTTCTTGATGTCTAAAGAGCCTATATATTCTTGAAATATATTTTCATTTAAAGTCGAATAATATTTGGACGCCATTGTAATAAATCTGAATTATTATGTCATTATTACGAGGGAATACTCAAAAAAGATATTCTGCCAATAAGCGGGGAATTCCTCTTAGTATTTCTTCTAAGTAAAAAATCTTAATGAATCAGGCGTGTATATTTATAACATATAATCGTCTATAAAAATGAGGACACATGAGCTCTGATCAAAAATAAATTCCATTATGGAAAATTCTATTATAATAACTTGAATAGCCTTTGAAATAAAAGGATATACAAGATACTAACAGTATGCTTTTTTTGTTAGAAAAAGTTTGTCATGCAAGACATTCTTTTAGCATTGAGACTTGCAATCTTAAATCCAACATCTTATGATTATATTGCAGTCTTAAATCCAACACCTTATGATTATATAAAATTTTTTTACTTTGTGGAGTATCTTCTTGAGATTGTACATAAACGGAAAATCCTCTGACATTAATACGGAATCGATAACGGTAGAATATTTTTTTTTTAGTATATATCGTTTTCTATACGATATTTTTAAGCATTTATCGATATATTTTAAATAAACGGTAGAAACAAAATAATATAACAATAATAATTTTTTCTAATCGGTTTTTTAGAATTTTCTTTTTTAAGAGAATTTTCAAAAAAGAAACTTATATTTATAGAAAATATAAAATCTGTTTATAAAATCGTTTTTGCATAAGAAGATCGTATCCTCATCAATCACCTTTTCTGTCATCTGCTCCTTTAAGTGTTGCCGTTCATCTTCTTCTGCACATCCTTCTCTTTTGTAAGAGGTTAACACTCCTTTTTGCCATCGACGTGGTATCACTTACATACTACAAG
>NW_017305778.1:3626532-3637220 GCF_001594115.1 Trachymyrmex septentrionalis | reverse complement strand
CACATCCTTCTCTTTTGTGAGAGGTTAACACTCCTTTTTGCCATCGACATGGTATCACTTACATACTACATCGTTATTTAACTTTGTTTTTCAACGGATCAGATTTTAATTGCGGCAAAGATACGAGATGGATTAAAACAAAAGAACCTCGCCACGAAGATTGCTGACGTCATCTCAGCAATTTTCAAGATAATTATACGAAGCAATGAAGGTGTTCTGAATGTACCGAATGTTATGTCCTTCTTTCTTTCTCAATCGATATAGCACGATATAATTTAAAAAATAGCTTTATCTTCGAAAGACGGAATATAACGAGCAGAGTTATTATCGTTACAATAGAAAAGAATAATTGAGAGAAATGAATATAAACTACTCTCGTAATTTTTCAAGCAAGAAACCTTTCTTTTATATCATTTATAAGAGTATTTTCATTATATGTGAAAAGAAATAATTCCGACTATATAAAAGAGCATATTAACGCTCTATCGTTCTAATTTCCCATTGAATACTCTCAGCAACTTCAGTAATGCACTCGTAAAGGGAACACGGATACTCAATTATCACATATCCACATAATTCAGATTATCTTCTTCGTGACCCGTCAATGGTAGCTACTTTCTCAGCACTCACATTGTCTTCTTTAGAATCACGGTGCGATCGATAAATCTCAACGATGCCCAGACTATAGACATTCCGCTAAACTCAGCGCTCTTCTATTTTCACCACCCGTTTCTTTGAGACGAAGAAGACTTTCGCGGCTATACGACGAACCCTTTCGGGATCAAGTAGATGGGTTCGTTTGAAGTTCGCTAGGAAAAAATCCGAGATTTTTCGCGCCGAGGTGTTCAACCCCCGATCCCGTTTATCCTCTTTCTCTGTCTCTCTCTCTCTCTCTCTTCCTCTTCTGATTGTTTTATGCCTTCGTCGTACAGAAACTACCCGACACAGTAGACTCTCGGCGATAGCACCCTTGCCCTTGACTACAGAGCGCGAGAATGCTCGTCTGAGGGGTTTGTTGGCTCTCTCTCTCTCTCTCTCTCTCTCTCTCTCTCTCTCTCTCTCTCTCTCTCTCTCTCTGTCTCTTCCGCTTGTTCCTTTTTTTCTCTCTTCCTCTTCCGGTAGACAAGGGCACAAAAAAGAAAATGAGGAGCGAAAGGGGTAGAAGAGGAACGATGCAAGCGAGACGCATGTCGTCCTGCCTTCACAGCTTTCACTCTCTCGCTCTTCTCAATGCGATGTGCGTTCGTTCATCCATCCGTCCGCATGTGCGCACCGCATAGTTGCATGGCATCGTCTCTCTACGTGCCGACGTAAAGTGAGTAGAACGCGTCGAGTGGAGGGTGCAGAGTGCTCCGACGGTGCGTCGAGTGATCATTCGGGGTTGGATCGGTTGGTTAGTTGTTCGATTGGTCCCCGATCCTATACCCTAAGAGGCTCATTCATGTAAAGATCGCTGCTGTGTCATGGCATAACAGCAATTCACGAACAACGTTCGTTGTAATAGATCGATTAAAATGGACACATATTTCCTCACATAATCATCGTCTGTCTTGTTAATATTCTGGTCTTGTTAATAATCTGTGTTACCGCAAATATTGCAAATAAATTTGTAATAGGATTAAAATTTTGCAGAATGCTGTGAATGGCACTAGGAAATATTTCCATGTAGTTTCCATACTCGGTTTCGCGCGTTAATTGCTCTTCAGTTTCAATGGCATCGTTATATCTCACGTTTACGCGGGTTCATATCGGGGCGATCGACCTCGAGTGCACTCTTGATGTAATAGACATAGACTCGAAGCGACGTAATCAAACGGTGCATTAAATGCAACGTTACGACTGAAGATCGATTCGCGGAATATATATATAGCGGAGTCGATCACGAACGTCGTGCTACGTCAATATAAAGAAGTCATAGTGGACGCTATATTTTATCGTTATGCATCGTATAATTGGAATCTACAAGTTGATAGCGGGAAACAAAAACCGGTGCGGTACGTCATAAAATACTAGTCTTTCCTAATTTGACCATAAAATCATTGAAATTCGCATTTCTTTCCATTATTGTCACGTTATCGCGCAATAATACATAAAATCTGTGGCAATCAGCCAAGTTTACGTTGCTTTATGTCTTCTGTCAAATTACTTGAAGGGGATCTACATTGAGGTCTAATTCTATTCTATTTTAGAATGCATAAAGTTCAGTAACACAGACAACATGTTTTCTATATTGTCCTACTTTTTCTGTGCAGATCATATTTACGCATATTTATAGTTAACCTGCATTATTTACAAATTAATATTATTGTATAGTTAATAAATCTATAATACATCCGCCTCTTAAGATTATTACTAGTATTTTTCTTCGTTCTTTTTCTAAGTAGTTAAAGTTAAAAAGTTTAATTATTCGTGTAGTATCATATCTGACATATATCAAATTCGAGTTGCAGATTTGAGGATAAAGTGGATAGGATCTTTGTGAGAGTACAACGCTCTCGTAAGATATTTCATGGAATTGTTAACGCATTCTCAGTCGTTGTAAACGCGAAAGAGAACAGAGCTCTCTGCAATTAGGACGCAAGACTTTAAGGAGAAAATTCTGACGTTTCTGACTTAACTGGTGTTAACGCGCGGATCGCTACTTTCGTAGATATTGCACGCTCGTTGTACATCGTCACACAGTAATTGCACACAGCTTATAAAGATATGAAACATACCTTTCAGATGTTCTGGGGTGTCCGCTGCGCCGGCTCGCATAATGTCGCTCAGATAGTGTTCCAAAGTCCTCATGTTGTCTAACGGTGAGTTTCCATTAGCCGTCATACGATCCTAGAAGATATCGAGATATTATAAATCTTATATTCGTAATGGCTCCTATATAGAGTTGCGATATCGAAAATTTCACAACTAGAACTCTCTTACAAATAAAAAACCCACCGGACATTTTGCTTGCACTCCCAGATGCATACAAAAATGCATGTTGGTTAGTAAAATTAATCAAAACGACTAATTACAATTAATCAATGAATAATTATTTTATATCTAATTTTTCATTAGCAGTAACGTAAGAAATTTCTCAATCAATTATTCTTCTCACATTTGACTGTGATGGGTCAATTTCTTATGGAAGGCTTACTGAGAGTCCTGTATTTTTATTAATTTATCGATATTCAAAGTAATTATCAGGTAGGTAAGAAATATGATGTTACAAGTTATTAAAATATTGTATTTTAAAAGCTCATAAAATATTTTACAATTACGTATCTAAATATGCGATATCTAAAGCTAGAATCTAGTTGTACTCAAGTCTGTAAATCTTATTTCGAAATGCGTTGGAGGCGAAATGTTTACCTACTTCACTTAATTTCACGTGGATGATGCTCGTGAACCTCCATTATGACGATTGTTTTAGCTGACAAGAATCGAGAATATTCTCGCTATAATATATAAAAAGTCGTGCATAAAACTCCATGAATTTTGGATTTTTCAATTTCCGTCGCGAACCATTTCAAGAGATAAGATGCTTACTTCTGGTTAGAAAAAGCTTTCTAGCTGTGAGCGAATGTACTGGATGGAATACCGCGTAAACTAGCAGCGCTCTCGGGAAGGAGGACAAGTGAAGCAAAGAACTTGAAAAACGATAAGAGAAGTAACATTCTCGGTGATGGAAGGAAGTATCTGCCAGAAAGAAGCATGCCATCCCCACGAGCAGCAGGAAAGAAAGTGTAGGGATAAAAGACGGGCTAGAGAAAGATCTGTAATAGGCCACTTGTAACGAATCGGGGAGTGCAGTTAAAGCGGAGATGTATTCAAAAGTCTCCATGCCCGCCGTCGCCACACCCTTAATGCACATCCGTTTTCCTTCCTTTATTTCGGCTATCGTGAAGCCGAGTAGCCGTGTTCCTGGCGAAAGTTTGATAAAGCCCGACAAGGGCTTTTTTTCGAACGTCACGCCATGAAATTGTCGACTTCCTCGCGTGGAAGGTTCGATAAAAAAGAGGTTTGATAAAAAAGTCAGTCCCCTAACTTTAATAATCTTTGCGATCAGATTAATATATTATATCCAGCATCGTTTGTAAATCTTGATATATGCATCATTACACAAATTCAAGTGAATTATAAATCATCATTTAATCGTTCGCGCTGATAGCGATTATCTACGAACACTACCAAACAGTAAAAGATTTAATATAAATTATGAGTATTTATAAATTATTTAAAATATGATAAAAATTGTTATGTTAGATAATAGTACAATGATATTGAATATTAGGAATAAAAATATATAATTTCGATTTATTTACTGAATAGTGAATGATCGAATCATTTTAAGATTAGTGTAAAGTACTTTTTCCAGGTTGCTCGAAAAATGCTTGTCAAAAATAATCCAAACGAGTACGTCTTCCTTGCGCAGCAATTTCTTTGCCCTGATTTCTTCTTGTGCATGTAGTACCTCGTAAAAGAAACAGACAAGGAGTTATGGAGACAAGAAATGGGCAAGACATGATAACGAAAGAGAACCGAGATCCTTTGAAGGTGACCAATTGAGAAGAACGGCCAATGTAACGAAAAATAACGGGCGGTGGCACGATGTAAGAGAAATGTCTATTCACACAAATAAATGCTCCTCCTTGGAGCATCGCCGAGTGGACGGAACGTCTTGGAACGTCTGGTAGATATAAATGTTTCATATTTCTACATGTCCGTCCTTTGAAAACATCTACGAGCTTTGTGCGAAGCTAGAAAATAAATATGCGAACTCTCGATAACACAAGAATAGAAAGGTCTCAGAAAAAAAAAATTAAATTCAAACTTGTAGAAAGATTTCTGTTTTGTGTTACATTTCAGCACACATTTAAAATAATTTATATAAACGTACGTAATATCGCATACTAGTGTCATCGCTACTAAATGAATTAAAAATCATACATGTATGTAATAGTTTACTTGATACGCGTTATAAATAAATCTGTTTTGGCACGTGATAATCTTCACACGTCTCGTTCATCCTGGGCCAATATTGAAATTTACGGCAACGCGAGTGGAGCGCATCCTTTGCCGTGCTGGAAGAAAACGGCCGTGACACTTATTTGGTCAAACGTGGCGTGGCATGAGAAAGAGGGGAAAAAGAAGAGACGCGGATATATATTCAGGTATATATATTGTACGAATCCGGAACGGAGAGGAACGAAAGGGGTGGACGCCCTGATGTCGAATAATCGTGCCCATCTTTCCACGCCGGCATGGCCGGCGGAGGTGCAAAAGGTGGCCCCACCTTCTCCTCAAACGCGTCCTCTTCGCGCCGCCCGTATAACCCTCTGGTCCTGATGTCTCTTCCTTCCTTGTGCATGCGGGGCCCCCCGGACCCCACCTGGGTACCAATCCGTTTCCCTCTCTCGGTCCGTTCCGCGCGCGCGTGCACGCACACAGGCGCACGCGCGCATCCACGCATCCACAAGCACTGGATTCACGCGCCACACACACACACACACACACACACACACACACACACACACACACACACACACACCTACATGCACACAGAGGGGAAACGTTTCTCGGCTCCATTCCGTCTCTTTCCAGCTCACGCGCGCGGTGGAAAATCAATATAGGGAAACCAGGAAGCAGCGGCAGGGCGTCGACAGCAACCTCCGTGCAGGCTCCGTCCCGGTACCACTCCTACTCGTCCCCGTTCTCTCGTTGCGCATCCCCTCTCTCCGTCAACCCTCTCGCGGTTCCGCTCTCCCACTAATTCCGTTCCCCGGAATTGCTCTATTCGGTTTTGCTTGGTCATAGTACTTAGTAATTTCCATACACGTTAGTCGTTAGGAGTTTTCTATTAAGTTATTCGCGCGACTGTTTATCGGCGATCGACAATACCGTCTTGACCGTGACTACCATTGCTATTTCGATAACCACCTCCTCCTAGGACGACACTGCGCAAATTTTCCCCTTCTATCATTGTAGAGTAGGTAGGTATGCGGGTCGAGACAAGGAGAGGTAGGAAGACTGCCGCGGAATTGGATGATCCGGAAGGAGACCCGTGAGGAAAATACCGTCGGCACCGTATGTACTATGTATACGTCGGGAAACGCTAGTTCCCGTACCACGACGGGTTGTACATCACGGAGATGTATCTTCGGAAGTACAACTGGCAATTCGTTATCCCATCCGCGCAAGAGGCACATACCTATATCGTATATATACCTCCCCCGGCCAAACTCGCGAATGTACATTGTATCGACGAATTCGCGAGACATCCAAACGCAAACGGATCCCACAACTATCCTCTTCGATCGAAGACACGCAGTACGCACACGCCATGCAATTCTTCTCCCGTGCATCAGTTACGAGTTCCATTCGACCCAGAACCCCACGCGCCTTCCATGGATGTGAGGCGCGCGCGGTCGCGGTTGGCCCAGTTCCGAAGTTGGCTGCTCGTAAAAAGCAACGATACCTCCTCCCCGCTCGTGATCTCCATATATATATATATATATATATATATAGACTGTGTATATGTGACTGTGTATGTGAGCGCGTTCTCGCGCGCTAATACTGTCGTTCCTCTCTGCTGACCCCACGTTTGCGAATGACCCGTGGCCTGTCATGGGCACGTCCTGACCTGGGGATTGAATTATGGTGAGCGGAGCAGAGGTGCTGAATGTAATCCAGGAGTGGTCCAGGAACACGGGTGTAAACGCACGTAAATTTTCTAGGGGCTGACATCGCGTGTCCATTCCATTTTGCGCAGTCTCCGCGAGAGCGAGACGACGCGGGCGTGACGTAATGTCCGCACGACCGGTACGACATTCCCGGCTTACGTTACGCTCGTCGAGAAACGGGAGAAATTTTGTCACTTGTGTCCTTTTAACACAGATATTATCCGATACTTTCGCAAGGACACATCTTACATGCGAAGAAGACTATCCTCAAAAAAAGGCGTAAGGCAAATCCGTATCTTTATGCTCAAACTCAATGTGTTCCAAAACTTTCACCACGTGTTACGGAACATAAAACTGTATTGTCTGTATAACCATCAATTATAGAAAATGAAATGCTACATTAGCAAATAAAGCAGGGCGCCAAAATGACATCCACACACGAAACGCACGGAAACCGTAGGCTGATAGCCCATCAAATGTTCATTAGGATACACTTAGAGAGTATTAGGATCTTACCTTAGATAAACATGCGATTAATTACGTGATAAATATATCTATAAAGCGATTTACGAAAAGAGATATAGGAAAATAACGTCCGGAAGTAAGTTGGACGATGATTAATTTCATGAAGGGCAAATAAGACCCGGGAGGACTTAGATGGGGAGTTAGAAGGGGAAAAACGTAAAAAGGGAAGAAACGCGTGAGGGTAGAACGAATATATATGCAGACGCTTTCGAGTAACGCGTTTTACGTCGTGCAGTCCCGTTTAGTCTAGACAGGTCCCAACCCACCAAAACCATCCTCTTGCCACCTTTTGTGCAAACCCCTTTTCTTTTACGACACAATGTGTTCATATTCCACCCTCACGTCTTATCCGCGTTATTTTACATGCGTTTACACGTGCGCACGTTTGTGTCCTGCATTTAGGCCGCCGAGGGAAGGTAGTCGCGTCCTCATTGTGATAGTTGGAATATTTATTATCCAGAAGCCAAATGCGACGAGTAATTATTATGTCGGACGTATGACACTGTCATCATTGCAAAGAAGCGGTGGATAAAAAAAGTGAGTAGGGAGGAGAAATAATAACACGAAAGCAAGACTGTATTACATCGGGAGGGATGAAACGAAGAATTCAAATTGTGAGGCACAATATTCCGTAGTGTCTGTTGCGGTTACAATTGTATACTTATCCCGGACTGTCTTATGTACCTATCCGGTATCTGATATTGAAATGGAAGTTACTTTTTTACGTCATGCATGTCCTTACGTGGGCGTAGGAGTAATTTAGCTAATCCAGCTATAAATCCAAAGAATCGCACCGCACATGAAAAATCGATTATTTTTATTAAATACTAATCAGTATTTATTGAGACATAAAACTCATAATAATGAGAAATTAACAATCATTACTCAAAGGCAAAGACCGGTAACCTCATGGCTTTCGGAACTTAGAAGTCAAGAATCAATGAAAAATTCGATTTACTACGGTCATATCCTTCTCTCGCTTCATGACCGTAATAGCGTCACCCGTTATCCGATCCGATTACGCGGCGTGCGAAGTCCTTCCCGCAAACGTGAGCGGAGGGTGCGGATGGCACGCGGAGAGGGTGCAATATAACCTGAATCCCGAGGCGTGTGCGGAAGCAACGGTTCCAGCCGGCTAGCGCAAAGTAGGTCACCTCCATGGAGTGGAGCTCGCGGGTAAGGGAGGGGGTGGCGTGGAGGAACGCATACAGAGACGGCAACGTTGGTGTGCCGCGATGGCGGCCAAAGGGTGGAGAATGTGGCGAGTACTGTTGTACTATCGGCTCTCGCTACGGACAATAATTCTGCTTTTGCCAGTTTAAGCTCGCTGCTTAATGCATGGTCGGAATATTTAGAATACAACGATGCCAAAGACTATAGTTCAAAATGATATAACTCTCTGATCGTTCGATTCTCTATTACAGAACTTTTCATATTAATGCATTAATGCAATTTATGTGGAAACGAGGTAAATGTTTATAAATTTCTTATTTCAAATTAAAGATAGTGAAAACAGAAAGAATTTATTACTTTTAGCTTTCTTTCACAATTTTGTTCATTAGCTAAAGTTCAAGACAATAGAAAATTAAAATTTTTTTCTCGCTTTAACGTAAACTAAAAAGATATGATGGATCATTGAGTTGATTAAAAAATCCAATTATTTGAGTAAATGACTCTTAGTTTAGCATTTTAATATTATTAACTGAAAAAAGTAATTATCGGAAAAAAGGTTAACTTCTATAAACGACAAAGACTTAAAAGATCCTTCTAAAAGAAATTTGAAAACTTTGAAACTCTTCCGAAAGCTTACGATATTTTTTAAAAAACTATTTCATACTTTTTTCTAGTTTATTGTGTACATTTTTTATATTTTATTATTATCTTAATGTCATCAGAGAATTATTTAAATTCATATTATTATATATAATAATATGAATACAAGATAAGGTAAACGTCCCAGCATTCAAACGCATAATTTATTACTATTACTCTCTCTCTCTCTCTCTCTCTCTCTCTCTCTCTCTCTCTCTCTGTCTCTCTCAAATGTTTTTTTTATTACAATATTATAATTTAATTGTATTTAAAAATTATAATATTATATTTTAAAAAGCATTTGAAATCAATAATAATATAAATAAATAAAATTTTATGTAAATATCCGATTACTGGAACGTTTAACATTTTCTTGCGTGTACTTATAAATGTGATCGCGCACATACGTTATTATATCGCGACAGACTAATATTATCTTAGTTGCTTCGTGCTATCAAAAAATCATGCTCTCGCTAGTGGCAAATACCAGCGTGCCTAGCTCGCAACAGTCATAACGTACCTATGCGGTAAATGGATCAGGCCAACAAAATTACGTAACGTATCGAACGAATCGAGTTAAACGTCAGGATGTAACTGGAAGACTTGGGTAAACAGCCATCGTAATTCCCCGCGCTCGATACTGGGCGGCCACCGTGTCTATGCAAGCGGTTAGCCGCATTTCATTACATAAGGTACACGGGCAGCCTCGGTGAAATATGCGTGTGTGTAATAATCTGTCGATACGAGACCGTCACCGTTAAATTCAATCTATTATCAAGGCAAATATCATGGAAGTCAAGAGGCAATCGCACACGATCGTCCTAGCTGTTCTAATTTTTCCCTCGCTGCTCCCATTCGATGCGATCTCGTTGTCGTGTCGCGTTTTGATCGACATTATATCGGGAACTAAATCCTGGCGACTTTACGACAAAGATCTAAATTATTTCTACTATAAGACTTTTACTAGAATTTGTTTTATGGACGCCCCATATATCACCAGATTTATGGAGCGATATCGTTATTGCTAGTTCCGCAAAGTAATTCGTAGTTACCAGTTTACCTTCTCTATTTGAACTTATAGAAAGAAATCATTTTTATGGAGATATCATGATTTTCTTATGGCGCTACAGATTTCATTCAATCTTTCCATGTGTTTCCCGATAATAAGCAACAAGACTAAAGCAATAAGTTTAAACTTTAAGCCATAATAAATTCACCAATCATAATCGATTATTTTTCTCACATTCGACTGTGATTGGTCAATTTCTTACGGTTTAAGCGAGAATTTAAGATTTAAAAGCTTAAGTTTTATGCTTTAAAATCTGTTGTAGATGCCGTTTAAATGATCGTGCATTTCTTACGTCATAAAACGCGTATATATACCTTGTCTAAGAAAACATACGGGCGAATATGGAGGTTCTCGTTGAACTGCTATGCGGTAGGACGCACCCCGCGCGAAAAATCTATATCGCAGGGAACCGGAGTAACCTATAAACCCCCGCACTGGGTCACTTCGCACCGGCGCAGTCCGGAATTCAAATAGGACGTTGGTTAAATTAGGTTAACATCTAGACGATATAATGAAATGGCATGTTCAAAAATTCTCTCCAATTTCTTTTCCCCACCGGCATTTAATTTAGTGATTTAGACCGAAAGAATTAAATGAATTATTATATAATACATACATAT
>NW_017305778.1:3602950-3626511 GCF_001594115.1 Trachymyrmex septentrionalis | reverse complement strand
ATCTGTTCTTCATCAATAGAAAATGGATAGAAATATTTGATCTTAACATGATTCTTAAATGAAAATAGAGAACTTCCTTTTCAATAATATTAAAAATCAAGGTTAATGATTAAAAATTGTTATTAAAAAGATTCTCAATTTATCAATTCAAAAACTTTTTACGGATTATCGATGTTTTCATTGTTATTGAAATATTGACGAACATTGTTTCAATCGCTATAGGGATAGCTTGTTTTTCTCTCGGTTAAGACCTTACTTATTTCAAGGACAAATTTGCATCGTGTTGTCAGAGAACACAATTAACACTTTCAACCGACATGCTATGCATACTATGGATGCTTTTTTTCAAGTTGCGTTGAAGTCACGCAAAGTATGTCGGTTTAATATTTCGGTTATACGAACACGCGATTTTATCTTCATTCTAATACAAAAAAATTCGCATACATGATAGATAATTTTTTCCATTAAAAAGATATTATTCTCTGTCATTCAGTCCTCCAAGAATAATTAATTTGTTAAGTGAGCAAAAATAAATATAAGCTCAAAACAAAATGAATAAAATATACGTTTCGACCCTTCAATTCAGGTCCTTATCAATATAAATCAAAATTACATAGATAACGCAAATTCCAAATTGGTGTTTTTCGACAATTTAGTTCGTTCTTCTTTATCCAAATACCAAATTAGCTATGTAATGAATAACCCAATGATTATCAAAAATATTAACTTCTATAATAATAATATAAAAACTTACATAAACTAAAACCGAAGTCAAATACCTTGCGTCATTAAATAGAATCACATCGCTCATTAGATTGTCAGATTTGCTGTGTAGTCATTCAAAAGAAACACGAAAACGAAAATTAAAGAATTATTAAACTCATTTGTCTAAATTTTTATTATATCAACTTATATATAAGCGTTTTTTCGCGACTCGACGTAAAGTCTTGTGGTGGCGACAGTCAGAGATACAATAAGAGTCGAAATAATAAAGTCACGTAGTTATTGAAATAAAAATAAAAATAAGAACAAAAGGCTAAAATTAACGTCACAATTCCGTAAATAAATTCATATATAGTGGGTCTAAAGAATACGTATCATTCTGTAAATTTAAACTCTGTTTCTGTTGCTTTATAAGGATCGCTTCCGAAATCAGTCTTTTATTAAGTATCTTTTCCTCGTCTAATATCTTCCCAATCAAAATCATGTTGATGACTAATTCTGTATTCTGTTATTACGGAATGCTGTGTAGTGTTTCAATTTATGTGATTTCTATGTTCATTTATCCGTGTCTTCAAACATCTACCTGTTTGACCCATATATGATGCTTCACAATCAATCATCTTGACAATCAATTTTATATACGACGACTGTGTGAGATAGCTTGGGACGAACGTCTTTATGACCCTTGATGAACCCCCTAAGATTATTAATCCATTTATATGCCATATGTATTGGAGTGGAGGAGTCTTTTTTAAAAAATGTTTTTATCTTTTCTGATAAAATTGGTATAAAGTGAATAGTAAAAAATTTGTGATTAATTTTACCTTTATGTCTTATCTGTAGGTGTGTTATCCTAGTTATTCCATTGTTTAAATTTTTTTTACAATCTATTTTTGATTTCAGAGAAGATATGAGTTTCAGTGGATATCTATTGTTTAAAAGAATTTTAATTATTAATTCGAAATTCTCTTGATGGTATATAGGATGGGACAAAGAAAGAACTCTATCAATTAAATCAATGATTGTTCCCACTTTTTAGCATAGGATGTCTAGAAAAATAATTTAGATAACGATCAGAAAAAGTAAGTTTGATATCAATTCTGAATAAGAG
Source organism: Trachymyrmex septentrionalis (assembly GCF_001594115.1). NCBI lineage: Eukaryota > Metazoa > Arthropoda > Insecta > Hymenoptera > Formicidae > Trachymyrmex > Trachymyrmex septentrionalis. The sequence goes on along the minus strand of NW_017305778.1, from coordinate 3,624,677 downwards.
AATTTCGTTTTTTAATTAAACTGACATCAAGAAAATCTAACTTGTCCCCACCTATTTCAGTTGCAAATTTTAATTTGGAATGGAATGAATTAAACGTGTTCACCAATATATCAATGTATGACGCATCATATGCTAACGCAATGTCATCAACATACCTCACATAAAAGGATGGTGAAACTGAAAGTCTCTGTAATGCATTTCAAGATCTTGCATAACAATGCCCGACACAATGGGTGATAATAGTGAACTCATCGGAACACTAAAAGTCTGTTTATAAAATTTGTCATTGAAGCTAAAAATTGTTGAATAAAGAACTAATTCTAACGCTTTAAAAAATTCTCTTTTGGAAATGTTCATTTTTCTTTCAATGAGATGCCATCTCCTCTCTACGCCTTCAAAAATCAAGTCAATAGGTACATTTGTGAATAACGAAATCACATCGAAGAATAAAAGAACTTCGTTGTCAGAAATTGTCAAATTAGAAATGTTGTTAAATGAGATACCAGAATAAAATATTATTAATGTAGAGAAAAATAGAACAAGCTCCGAGTAATACTCATTGTATTAAAAAAATAGAAGTTTATCATTAGACGACAGTATTCATGAGAACACGACACATAAGCATTAAAATTAAGGTCATACTCGAAAGTATAAAAATCGTAGTAATAAATCATTTTCTTTCATAACTTTTTAACATTTATTTATGATATGTTTACAATTATTTTTGTAAATATCAGACTGTAATATGAATTTCCTAGTGCAAAACTGTACAAAGAGTAAATATCTTAAGTTTGATGTTTCTGCAAATTTTTAATTTTTTAATCATAAGATCATAATTTTGAAATCTGTTCTAATACACACACACATAAAAATCAAATTTCGAAGTATTAAGATCGATATTTTTAGTAAAAAATTTTAGTAAAAAGATTTTATCTAATTCAATCAAGGATCTATAGATACAAACGAAATGGGAGAAATTTAATGACAGTCAGGACAGGGTTTTTAAATTTATTCGGCAGAATGCACACGAAAGATTTTCAAAATAACTGCCGTTGGCCTATCACGTGCGAATAAAAAGTTTTCCTCAAGAAAGTCTTTTCGTATTTCTTCTAACCATGTGATGCACGCGGAGTAAAATTAGCCTCGCACCTTCGATCTATCGGAGATCAATTTCGACCCCGGGACGAGGGCGACCTTCGCGCGACATATTGCAAGCTGCTCCTTCCCCTTTTTCCAACAATCAGCGGGTCTACCCGTCCGTACGTCATCCACGTGACACGTTTTATGGGCGTTATTATCTCGTTTAATTCGGTAGCATGAGAAAATATCGTGAATAAATAAGAACGTTATTGATCAAGAAATGCGGGCCAGGGCAGTAAAAGTTCCGTTTCCTCACGTTCCAAATTGTGCGTTTCGTAATGGCGTTTTCACGAGCTCACCGCGCGCACGAGGAAAATAGCGAGCGCAACTGCGACGGCGTAGTAAAAAAAATCGTTATCTCTATACGCGTATCCATCACGTTACGATTTTTTTTTCTCAACGCGATCACCCATACAAGCGTAGCTACGATCGTGTGGGGGCGGGTGGGTGCACGCACGCATACACGCGCGATCGGTATCCACTGGCGATTGGTCCTCTTAACATATCGGCTAGGCGACCTACTACACGTGCCCCGATTCCACTCTCAAGGTGAATGACGAGCAATGAGTTATCGGACTTCGAGCTCAGGCATTTCTTCGCTCTGTTAGACGCTTTTGCCGCATTACCTGCGCGCGTGCGCGCGCGACTTCTAATCCGCGACACACTTGTGCCCGTATATTATTCATCGACCGCTCGAATATTTCAGTCATATCGCAAAGTAAATTGAAAAATTATGGCGAAAAATCGAAAAATCGACGAAAGACCGACGGTATATATTTTTCCTCGTGTTTTTTTCTTCCATTAATATCTATTATTATCGATTACGATATCGTACTGTTCCATAATCGATATTAAACGTTTTAGTTGTATGTTTCATAACTTGAATTTGTTTATAATAAATAGGAATTGTATTTCATATAAATCATGAAACAAAACATTCCAATTTTCTTTATGAATTTTAAAAAGATTTTAGAACTAGAGAAAGTAAAGAAATCCTTCCAAAAGATATATATAAATGAAATGTCATACATGCAAATCTTCCGTAATATTTCTTTCAAGCTTTTAATTAGTATCGTCTTCTACGAAACTCCACAAGATAAATTATAGTCTTTATAATTAAAAGTTTTAAAGACACTGTCGAGGAGCTTAGATCACATATTGTAATTTCTATTGAAGGTAGTATTTAATTGAATCGGGGTATGCAGGTCATATTCACGACTTGTGTACGAGCTAATTATTCTCGGCGACGTATAGTCAAATCAACGATGTTAAGGCTGCTGATATGGATAAACGCTTCATACTGCACGCCGCGTTCACCTATTCGTTCCTTAGTACGTAATCATGTAATAATGTCTATCAATATAAATCTAACGAAATGTCAAATTTTTGTGCAACAATTAAAAACAAATTGATATAAACATAAAGGCAATTAATATTTTAATTATTAACAAAAAAAAAACGAAAAACAATAACTTGTCAGTCAAATAATAAAAGTAGAATCTTGATAAAAAATGAACACATGAAACACTTTTATAGAAATCTGATTAATCCGATTAATTAGTGAATTAATTAGTATTTACAGAAATATTAAAATATAAACAATTTAAAAATATTTCAACAAAGACATCTCAGAATTACTTTAATTTAAAAATTTATATTATATAATACTATTGGTGCATTTACAGCGTAATATTATCGACGTTTTTTATTATAATGGCACGCGATATTCTTCAAATATTGTAGTTGTTTTTTTTCACGATTCTCTACAATAGGTAGTATTATTTGGCATGATTAAGAAGTCGCAATGAAAAGGAAAGCGATGTACCGTGTATAAATATATAAATGTTGAGACAAGGTACGCGCGGAGATGATAGCTGAACGACAGCATGACGACACCCGCCATTTCTCTCGGATAGTATGCAGATCTATTTTTGAGTGGTGGTTAAAATAGCTGAGCTTAAACTTCTGCTAGACACTGTCGGAGTTACCACGTCGGAAAGGAATTAGGTCAGACTTGAACGACAAAATAAGTATCAGCGGAGTAGTTTCAGATAGCGCTGATAGATAACAAAAAATAAGTAAAATCGATTATTAATGGCAACCTCGATAACTCTTATCTATCGTAGGGAAGGTACTTCTGTCCAGAAATGATGTCTTAAGAGTAATAACTATGTTTTTTTAAATAAGAATATTTGGATCTTTTTTCCCATGCTCTATTACCGTTACTCTTAGTAATTTGACAATTATGATAAAAAGCAAACATTTTCGTCTTTTAACAACTTCAAATTGTAATAAAAATGAAAAATTATATTCTTGTATATACTTAATAGCTACCTTCAAAGAAATATAATTCTTAAATAATTTAATAAAGACACTTTGTGTGTGAACTAATTTCGACTCTCTTTATTTAACTGTTATTTTGCAATCCGTAAAATTGTTATGGAAAATTACTAATATCTCGAATGGAATGTAAAAAGATCTGTCACAAAGAGCACAATAAATAAAAGTGATAACAATAATATAAATAAATTTTATCCAATAAGAGTATATATCAACAGTATTTTGTAACAATCCTATATTAAATTTATTTAAATTAAGCTTCATAGTCATGTGAAATCAGAATAATATTAACGAGATTATTTATTCATTTGCTAACTATCACAAAATATATATAATTCTAGTTTTAAGATTAATATCGTATTAAATTTGATATAACGTCATTGTACGCCAGATGTGAAAATAGAGCGAAGATATGGAAAAATATATAATCGAGGAAAACGCTGACCTGTATTTTCATCGCACGCCATTCATTCCATTATCTATTCCTTTTCTATTTCTATATATACTCGCTATTCAGTGATGGCACATGTGCAGAACGTAACGTGTTACGGAGATTACACCGAAAAGTGAAAGACTTTCAGAACACTTTCGATATACGGCTTCGACCTGTGAGTTTCCTTAGCACCTAGCGTACATGAGATATCGTTATCACATAGCTAGATATGCGAAATGCCGCGCGGTGAGAGATAACCCGGATTCTACCACGTAAAATTCCCTCATCGACGGAAAACGCACGCCATAGATGCCATTGCGACATCCTAGTATTAAAGACCCTATTATCAAAGTTTGACCACAAAGAATTTTGTGAAAATCCTTCGTTTTTATAATTCCTTCTATATATATAATTTTTTCCCGCACATATACATATACTACTTACTCTGTAATCTTAATTAAAGTTATAGAGTAAAACCGTATAAGTTAGAGTGAGATACAAATTAGAATGAGATAGTATTAGAATGACATAGGAGAAAAATTTATATATATATATATTTATCTTTCTTTGTTGTAGGATTCTAAAAAAATCGTTTGTGATTAGATTCTGTTACATCCAGAGAAAAGCTATGTTTAGATTGAAGAAATCATTTTTTTCGTTGATTTTTAAGTTGTTCATTTAAAATGAAAATACCGAAAAAAATATTTGTGAAGAAAATAAAAATTTATTTAATTTCGAAAAATACTACCTAATAATAATATATCTTTATTGAGAGCATAAATAACAATATCAAATTAAATAACATACAAAATAGTAACAATCATGTAAAGATAAATGATGTTCGAATCAAAGAAACTATTCTTTAACTGTAATGCACAAATTTCTTTAATTCAAATAAATTCTTTTTTAATCAAAGAAACTTTTCCCTAGGTGTGCGTATGCCAGATTTACATAGAATACAGGTCTCAGAATTAGACATATGATGTATTTCAGGTCGTAATAAGCTGTAGGACGTAGAACGTAGGACGCACTGAAGTTGGACGAACTTTAACTTTTGCGTTTTGCTTTCTGCAAGCGAAAATACGTCACGCGTTTTGCGTCCTATATGATCGGGCTTTAGAGGGTCTCTACGCGGCATGACCGCAGCATGCCACGTACATTTATGACCTAGGTCCGGTACGACATTATCGCGTCGTTAAAAACGACGATGTCACGGCTGTACAACTACCGAAACAGCCGTTGTGCCGGCTAAATTTAAATGCACAAAGTCTTTCTCTCTCTCTCTCTCTCTCTCTCTCTCTCTTTCTCTCGTTCTCGAGGAGCAGTTGCATAATCCGAAGTGACACGAGTAACGCATGCGGTACGGTGTCGTGGCGTACCAAAAGAACGCGAAACTGCGGAAGTAGAAGCGTAGCACGTTACCTTCCACAACGGCCTAAGAGACCGCATGATTGCCGGCGCAGTTTTACAAGCGAGTATCCTTGGCTATACTACCTGCTTCAACCGCGATCGATAACGCGATGCCACTCGGTTGTGAAAAAAAGTCGAGGCAACGAGTCCGTGCCATCGGTGCCCGCGAGTTGAGTAAAACAACAAACGGCGATCGTTCCGAGTCCCCCTTATTTTACCCTGGTGATCTGTGCAACCAATCGACGCGAATAGCGTATAGAGAAAAGAACGCAATCTAGCTGACGGCTGTGTAAGCGTAATTATCCGCACGTCGCTAATAACGTGATATTTTTATACGAAAACGAATCGCTAATTTACTCGATAATGATAACATCAGCGGTGTTGATTTTGCTTATCCATTAACCAATCAGAGGTGATTGATTTTTCACATGGACAAGGTAGAAAATCGGTTAGTTAAAAATCCCTCTCGGAAAACCTGGCATTCAACCAAATGGTGCTATTCGTCTTTACAAAAGTGCCTCATTCTAAAAGCGTGATTCATTCCGGAGATAAATAAATCGAAGTGTTCGATGCGGCAATGCTCCAGTTTACTTGTTTGGAACTTGAAGATCAACTTTAAAGTTGCAAAAATCAGATATCCCACCAATTAAATTAAATCACAACTCTCGCATTCATTTCCTAAAGTTGTGTAAAAAAAGTAGATTAGATCAGCATAACTTCTACGCGCTAGCCCAGCTTCCTAAATTTCATGTAGGACGGTATATTCAGCTGGGATCTTATATTTAAGATTGTTTTAAGATGCCACAAGCTAATCAGAGCTATTAGCATCTTAGGACGTTACTTAAGATGATCTTGGAATAAAAACCGAAAACTCTACATATAAATATACTAGGGTAGCGTTAAAAATTTTCACCCGAATACATTCAAATATTATTTGATTCTTGTTTAATTCGATATTTTTACAAAACAAACAAGGCTAAAGTGATATCTGAATATACCCGACTGAAGTTTCCGAACGTGGCTCAGCCGTAAAACTTGAAGAAAGAACCGGAAGACTCACTTGCTGAAACGGTGGCAGCTGCAGCAGATCCCTCTCCTCGGCGGCGGTTACCTCGAAGGTCGGTGCTGGTTGAGGTGGATATATGTTGCCCTTGCCGGGATACGACGTGCTTCGACGGAACTTGACCGGGCTGATACAGGAGGGATGCGCCGCTGCCGGGCCCGGATGGCCCGGGAATGTCGGACTCGGCTTGCGACCCTGCAGACCGGCTGCGGCCGCAACCGCTGCGGCGGCGTGCAAAGACGAATGCAGCGGTGGTATATTAGGTACGGATCTACCGCGGTTCCATGGCGACAGGCCCGGGCTGGCGACTGCGGCAGCAGCGGCCGCTTGCGGGCCCGCGCCCCATTGTTGCGGGGCCTGCGGTCCGCCTGACCACGCGGCGTATCCCTTGCCGGGCAGATAGACGCTTGGGTGTGACGTCGGTGGAGGTTGTTGCTGCTGCTGCTGCTGCTGATGCTGCTGTTGTTGCTGTTGCTGTTGCTGCTGCTGCTGCTGCTGCTGCTGCTGCTGCGCGGACGACACCTGCAGACCGCCGCCGTGTCTGGTGCCGGTGGGCGCACCCGCGTTACCGTGCTGTTGTTGTTGCTGCGGAAAATTGTGGCTAGCCGTGATGGCACGTCGTGTGCCGGTCGAAACCGCGGCGGCGGCACCGGTGCTGGCGAAAAGGCCCGCGGGTCCACCGGCTGGGAAATTCTGAAAGGCAGCGATCGAGCCGTTGACTGGTAACGCGGTGTGCAGACCGCCGTCATCGGGCGCGGACCAGAGGCTGGGTACACGGCCACCGGGATCAGCGAAGCCCTGCAAAGCTGATGTCGTGCTGCATGTAATGTCTTTCTCTGTCGACGAGGGCGTCGTCGGGGTAATGGCGATGTTCTCCGCCTCGATCACGTCCTTCGATTTGTCCTGTCCAGCCACGGTGTCGAGACCACCGCTCGGCGAGAGCGGAGCGGGCTTGCCTGTAGTTTGCTTCTCGATCAGTAGATCGTCCTGCATCGTGGATGTCGTTATGGTGACGGCGGCGCTGCTGATGTTGCTTGTGGTCGTACTAGGTTTCGGGCTGGTCAGGGTACTCGAGAAGAAGCTCGTCGCGCTGTAATCCCCCATAAATCACCGCGGAGCTTGCGATCGCCGAGCGTCTTTGCGACGTTGACGACTGTCGCGATAACCAGCAACGACCACCAGCTAGGCCCCTTTGGAAACTTGCTCCTCGTCTCCCACTCGGGTCTCGTTACTCGCGGCTCGAGGGTGCCGTTGTTGTCGAACGAAGGAGGACCGCTCGCGATCGCGTCCTCCACGTAGTGTAACTCGCCGTCGTAACTCGCAACTCCCGTTCGGCACGAGCGTGCGAGACAAACTATCGATCCACGGCCGCACGCGTAAAAACACCCACGGAGAGGAGCTTTCGAAAACCGAAAGACTGTGATCCTCCTTGTCACGTTGACAACTTCCTCCTCGTCTTCTTCTTGTCTTTCGCTCTTCGCTATCTTCCTTCCGCTGTTCTCTCTTTCTCTCTCTAACCTTTACTCTTTTTCTTGTTTAGTTTCCCACCTTCTATATCATGCCTCGATCTATTTTTCTCGGACTCAAGACATGTGTATAATCTCGTTCTCGTTTCTCCCTCGTTCTCCGATTGCTCCACTCACTCTCCTCAGAAAACGTTTCTCTAGATCCCACTGATGCCGTGTCGCCCCGGTACGATTCGGCAGCGACCCTGTCTCCGTGGCATCCTCTTGGTTGTCGGGGAGCCAAGCTCACTCGGCGACGCGCGTTGTCATTGTCGTCGCGACGCTTCTACGCGAAGCGTTGCTCGTTGCAAAACTGCCTCCTCCTTCCTAGATTCCTCCTGCCTCCCCCGTTCGATCGCTCACTCGCTCGTACGCTCGCTCGCCCCGAATACCACTCTCGTTTGTCGTGTGCGCGTCTCGTTCGCGGGCTATCCCCTGGCGAACATAATTTCGATCCACTCGGCGGGGATACACACTGCTGGACCACTTGGAATCCTCCCAAATACGCAGCGCAGCGCGCGCGACCTTTTGCTTGCCACTATCACACACACGCGACTACGGATACGAGGTCGCTCCGCGGATCGTATCGCGGAGGTGGTGGCGGAGGCGGAGGCGGAGGCGGAGGCGTTGGAGGACGGGAGGGAAGAGGGCGGGAGGGAAGAACGTGTATATAGCGTATACGCGATACGTTTCACCACCCCGTTTCACGGCCCGACGAAGCGAAACCGATTCACGTCCTTCGCGTGGCGATCGCCAGCGACTCCGCGACTCCGCGGCTGTCACACTCGAATCGCAGCTTTCCCCCGGGCGGCGTGTCGGGGCGGCGTGGCGGGCGAGTGAAGGAAGGTGGCTGATTTCGAGGATGACGATTCGAGACAGGATTCGCACTCGCGAAGCTGACAATCGTGCGCTACTCCCTCGACAACGTGTCGCCGTCGCCGATCGGCACCGATTGTTCCGCGTATCCCGCGTATCCGCGTCGCGGCGAATCGTCTGTCGCACGCGCGCGATCGATCGATCGCCGATAAGCTCCGTTTTACGTACGTGAGGTACGCTGACGCTCGGCACGGTCGGGGCTCGTCGATGTGGTTTATTGCACACGCGCGCGCACACCGTGAGCCTCGCGTGGACACTGTGACGAATGTGACGATACGCGGACTACGCGGAGCGCGCGGCGAGCCCGCGCCCAAGAGGGACGTAACGTGTGTCGTGCGCGGGGAGTCAGGTCAGGGTTACTACCACTGCGTCGCGCTCGCGACGTGTCTCAAGTCTCTCCACCCGGACGATAATCGGAGCGGAACGGAACGGAGCGGATTCGCACACTGCGCGGTAATCGCGGCTCGCGCGCGGCGCGGTAACCTGAGGGGCCAGCTCTCTTCCACACCTCCGCCGACGATCTCCCCGCCTACACGCGGTATCGTGCACCACCTCTGACCGCACACGTACGTCGGTCTCTCCCACCTCTCCACCTCTTCTACGAGGTACGACGGTCTAGCGTTGCCTCCTCCCGGTCGGCTCGCATATTTTCCCTATTTTCCCTCGGCGCGGCACTTGTGTGTTTCACCGTAGTCTATCTAGTAGTCTCTCCGTTTCCTACGTCGCGCGTACGCCCTCGCACCTCCGTCGACCACGCTCGAGCTCGAACGGAACGGAAGAGCGACAGAGGAGGGCTGGTGGAGGTGCAAGGAGGAGGAGAAGGAGGAAGAGGAGGAGGAGGCCCGGAAAACTCCAGCCAGCAGAGCGCGTTTTGACGACGCGACTTTCTGGTCTCTTCTCTGCCGCTGCTGCTCCTGCTGTTGCTGCTGCTTCTGCTGCTGCGTCGTCGTCGTCGTTGTCGTCGTCGTCGTCGTCGTCGTCGTCGTCGTCGTCGTGTATGCTTCTCGCGCGCGCGCGCGCCGCAGCAGTGCGATTCGTGCGTCGTGCCGACTTTTGGAGCACTGCGGCCGCGCCGCGGGTCGGGGCATGCCACAGCCCGTTCGGATATAAGTATCGTCGTGCGTGCAGCGCGTGAAGCCGTGCGCACTCGACGATCTTCGTCCGGCAGTCAGTCGTGCCGTGTACGTCTCGCCGTACTCCTTCTCGTGGACGTTATCGTCGTCGTCTACGTCGTCGTCGTCGTTACCGCCGCTCACGCAGGCGCCCTGACGTTGACGTCGCCACCGCCATCGCGGCCGTACCGGAACCACCACCGCGACGCCTGCCTCCCTCCACAACCGCGTCTATGCCGTTACCACCCTCTTCGCAACCCTCTAGTTATATATAGGGTGTCTTGAAATCGTGTCTCTTGAATATTGTTTTAGCTGTAAAGTCTATGATGAAAAGATAGATATGAATTTTTATCAATTAGATTTAGGGAGAGTTATATAGGAAAATAATACAGTTATAATTCCAAATAACACTATCAAATAGAAAATGAAAAAGCATAGGGCAAATTTTATTTTGAAATGAAATTTTTTTTTATTAATAATATAAGCAGTATTCGATATAAGAATTAATTACTGAACAAAAATGTTTTTAGAAATGCTGAAAATATAAAAAAAATTCGAAATTGTGTAGATATTTAATCTTAATCAGTATTCGCGGATTTAATGAACTGAACATTTTCTTTAATTACATTGTTTAAAATGTAATTAAAAAATTGTTTAAATATTTCATAATCTTACATAATTTTAAATTAAATCATCTAATTTCTCGAACTTTGATCTTCAAAATAAAAAAATCATTTATGTTAACTTTAAGCAAAGACCGTCAATACCAGTTAAAGAAATTTCGGAGAGAATACCGATTAGGATTAATCGAAATATTTTTAAGAGTTAAAAAATCAAGTTTCTTTTTTCTTTTTTATTTTTGAAATATATAAATAAACGGTAAATAAAAACTTTATTTTTTAATTAATTTTAGAATTGTTTTCTTGAATAATTGAGTTTAAGATTTATCAAAATATTCGATTGAAGGCAAACGATAAATAAGAATAACAATCTCTCACAAAGTTTTTATAAAAAAAAAAAATCAGGTTTTGATATTTCTTTTATGCATTCTGCGGTAAAAGACCATCAATAGAATCGAACTTTTAAAAAAATAAGATTCAATAAAATATGATTTTTCTACAAAATTCCTTAACTCTATCTTCAAATTTTAATTGAATCTTCTCAAATTTTATTCTGCAGCTTTTTGAGATAGGATTTTCGAAAGAACGGTATTATTGCTGTATAAAAGAAACCGGGAATCCTGATGTACCATCGAGGACTCGAAACTGTCTCAACAACAATCGACGCAAGTGTCACGAGGCGACAGCGGTAGCTTGATAAGCGCAGCGCTCGATAAGAGCCGAGAGAGCCGATTTCGGTTTACGTACGATGGAACAGAGAGAGGAAAAAAAGAGAGATGAAGCGAGGTACAGCCTCCGTATGGTGTCCGCGGGGGATTAGAAACGGCGCGTAAATAAAAATGTCACGACAAGGGCGATTTATAACGGTGGATAACGAGAAGATCGCGCGCGCGCATTCTCGTTGGAAGAGGAAGCGAATGTACGCGCATGCGCGCTTGCTACGATGGTGAAGCATAGGAAGTGTCCGTAATTGCACGCGAAATCTTGCATGCCTTCTCGATGTAGAGGTACCGTCTTGCGAGTAGGAGGCGCGACGCGCTGCCTTCGTCGCAGGTTGGCCATAAATCTCTCATGATTAGCCACGGGATGCGAATTACTGACCGTCGACGATGGCATAGATCAAGTCGCGGCCTACATTGTTCATAAATGCGCGTTCCCGCGCTTTGACTTGCGTAAAGCCCATTCTATAAATTAGTCGAATATTCTCTTTATATTCAACTGTAATTGGTCAATTCTTACAACCACAACTATTTACAACTTATGCTTACACAATTGTAGAATAAATTTAACAAGACGTACGGAATACTTTCATCCGCGATGCGGCGATTACCGCCGAGAACGAAAATAATCTAATCGTTTTGATGGATTCTTTCTTGATATCATCGATAATGTGGGACGATGATAAGGTCTTGGATTTAATCTCTTTGTGATTAGCGCGATCGTTACTTTCTTTTTTTTTTATGTAAGTACATATCATGTTTCACTGATTGAGATTCCATAAGAACTAGATGTAACATCGTAAGACTCATTTAACTCTATATAAAAATACAAAAATATTAACAAAATAAAAGGAAAAATTAAAGATAACTGTTATTTAAGGCTCGATCCATTCATCACGGATCTTTAGATTGATGACGTCAGAAATAAAAAAAACGTATAATGAAAATTCTTGCAAAATATATTAAAATATATATATTAAAATAGAAATATATTCTTTACTATTTTTTAATATATTTTTAATATATTTTTCGATATATTTTTAAATATATTTTTTTAAACATATTTTTCTATATATCATTCACTCGCAAAAAAACCGGAATACTAAATTTTTGCACAAACTTTTAATATTTTCAAATAGCAATAAAATATTAAAATTGAAAATATTAAAAATTTGTGCAAAAATTTAGTGTTCCGGTTTTTTTTGCGCGTGAGTGTATTTTTCAATATTATTAAAATAGAAATATATTTCTCAACAAAATAATATTTGTATTTGAGAGTACATTTATAAAATATACCGAAAACTTATTTTTTATTTCGGAATAGAATAAAATTTGTCTTTATCTCATTTGACAACTGTAGTTATATATATTTTTTTTGGTTAGACATAATTCAATTTCAAATATATGTAGTGATTATATATTTATTCATTACCAGATCACATAAACAGTTTTCAGTATGTTTTATTGCAAATAATATTTCATTATTACGTAATTTTTTTGCTTCTAACGTCACAATCTAAGATGGCTCTCAATAGTTGACAGACGTCAAGATAGAATTAAAATTAATTACTCTGTTTTCTGTTGCATTAGGCTGCACTAAAACTTTCTTTCTCACTTTCGGAAAATATCAAACATATACCTATTTCACTTTAAATTCTAAAAGTGTACACTGGTTTAGCACAGAAAGCAGACCTCATATATTTTTTTATCTCTAGACTATAAGATTTCGATCAAAATTGGAGTTTTTGCAATGAACAAGTATAAGATAATGGAATTAAACAATTTAAAAGCATATGGATTTATTTTCATTGTTATATCTTTTTTACCTTGCGCAAGTGAGATGATTTCGTATTCCCTCGATTATTTTGAACACCATACCGTCAAGAAGTATTGTCTTGGAGTAAATATATACTTTTATAATTAATTTATATACTTTTATAATTAATTAATTTAAAAACAATTTAGACGTTACTAGCGACGTACGACGATCTGTTGAAAGAAACTCCCAGTTTTCGCAATAAAAAAACGATTACCAAGACGAAAGTATCGATATTTGAAACGATGACTTCGCAAAGATGGCCGCAAATATTATATAGAGGGCGCTAGAGTGGACTTGTGGCCAAAATTTTATGGAGCGCCATCTCACGGCCGGAAAAGATACTTTTAGAGTGATTATATTCACGTCGATCGCTTTACAGTCTAGAGTCACGTCTTTCGTTGCATTACGCAAATACACTCTCGTCCCGTTCGGCTGCATATCATTGCGTTTTGACGTTTTAGTAGACAGAACATCACCCGTATAAGAATTGTCTCGTTGTGTATTTAATCAACATTAATTTGCAAAATGAACAGGCTCTTCGGACGTGGTAAACCCAAGGAACCGCCACCAAGCATCACGGACTGCATCGTGGGGGTAAGGAAGATAAATGTGTTGTTAAAATATATGATCATTGCTTGCTATTTTTTTATCGCAATACTGCGTCAATCACAGTACTCGTGGTGTAAAAATTACACCACGCCTGATTTTACATTGAGGCATAACATGTCGATAGCCAGGTATTTTCTAATTTTTTGAAACACGGGATCTATTTGTAAATACATAATGTTTTTCATCAAGGTTGACAGTAGAGCAGACTCTGCAGAAAAGAAGATAGCTAGACTAGATGCAGAGTTGAAGAAGTACAAAGATCAAATGGTCAAGATGAGGGACGGGCCAGCAAAGAATGCAATAAAGGCCAAGGCTCTGCGTGTGTTAAAGCAGCGAAAGATGTACGAGGCTCAAGTAGATAACCTGCGTCAACAGGCATTCAACATGGAGCAAGCAAACTATGCCACTCAGACATTAAAGGATACCCAGGCAACTGTAGTTGCTATGAAAGAAGGCGTTAAGCAAATGCAAAAAGAATTCAAAAATATTAACATTGATCAAATTGAGGTATGTTGGAAAATAATTTTATAATATAAATGCTTTGATTAAATGCTTTAATTCAATGCTACATATGTTGCTGTATACAGGATATTCAAGATGATTTAGCAGATATGTTAGAACAAGCTGACGAAGTACAGGAAGCGATGGGTCGCAGCTACGGAATGCCAGAAATTGATGATGATGAATTAGCAGCGGAACTAGAAGCTCTTGGTGATGACCTTGCCTTGGATGAAGATACTAGTTACTTAGATGATGCTATTAAAGCACCTAGTGCCCCAGACAAAGAACCTGGAACAAGTTCAATCAAGAACAAGGTTATTATTTAATATTGATACACAATTTTTTCTGGTCCTTTAAAGTTTATTTGTGTCACATGCTCCTATCGTAGATCTTACTCCAACACTTGGAGTGAATAGGAACTTTGATAGGAGGATGTTTGGAGCATGTGGTGAACACAAATCTTTACACGATGGGTTTGTGTCCTAAAAATTGACACATTTTTATTAAATTTACAAATATATAAAAATTAATTATATCTTACTTTAACGTCTTTAAATTATTATAAGGTATATATTTAAAAAATGTATATAAATGTGTCATAACTTTTTTTGATGCATCTAGTATTTTAAAGAAAAAAAATATATACGGTATGAATGACTTAATTATATGTATTAAAAATTAATAAGAATACTTGATAATATAATTCTATGCAGCAAGTTGATGTTATTTATCATCATGTGAAAACGTTATCACGACGTCAATTTAACGTCCAAATGACAAATAACATCACCTTATTGCCTGAAATGAAAGAGGAGTATGTATAGCTTGCAAATTCTTTAAAACTATAATTAGTCAAGAATAAGAGAGAGAAGATGCATATATAATTTATGTTACATATAAAAACCACTCAAGTTTCCAACTGATAAAATGTATGTGTTTTAAATGTGCTTACAGGATGGTGTTCCAGTGGATGAGTTTGGCTTGCCACAAATACCTGCTAGTTAAATTTAAAGATACATCAAAATTTATAGATAAGACAAATAAGCTTAAGATTATTCGCATGCATGCCCAAAGACGTAAGATCCTTCAAAAACAAGACATATGGCTTTTAATCGATACTCACGCAACACAAATTAATGCTCTAACAATGTTTTGTTGACGTAACTTGTGTAAAAGGTATTTAGTTTACTTCTGTATCAATAGATTTTTGTTACTGTCTTCAAAGTCACTATTTTTATTAAATAAATATTATATGTTGTACATAAAAATTAATAAATTAATAAATATTAATTATAAATGCAGGAAAATTTTTTGTTATGTATAAAAAATGATATAAGATTCATTCAAATTCTATCTTCTTTTTCATCTTCTTTTTACAAATTGATTAAATTACTTGCAATCTAGAAATACTCGTCTCTTCCATATTTTGTATTTCTGCATAACATTCACATAAACTGAGAATATTTTCTTTGCTCTCAATAAAATGCGTTTCTTCGAATCCATGTACTTGCGTATAGTGATGAACATGTGCCTAAAATGCAATTTTCAATTTATAATAAAATATATATTTTATAATCATGTAATCATGAAGTTAATGTTGAAAAATAATTTTTGTAATTATTTTGTAATTATTTTTTATTGAATGATATATTTTAAGAATAGCAAAAATGAACAATTTCAGAGACTAAAAAATTATGCCCATTTTTTTTTTAATATGAAGTTAAGTTTCATTACAATGTACCTTTTTCTTATACAATTTAGAAAACTCTCGGATTATATCCTTGAATAATGAAGACATGGCAGATGAATTAAGAAGACACAGTAATGATGATGAATGCCCTGCTGAAGGAACCGAACATAATCCTATTTTCATACAATCCCTACTCCACAAAGTAAATTTTGATTTGTTTTGAAATCTACGAAAAATAATATAATTAATATAAAATAATTATTGAATACTGTTATATGTCTATTTTAAAAAAAGCAAAAGAGATTAAACCTTTCGATATTTCGTTTTATGCCAGTCAAAGTAGCATTTCCCCTCGCAATGTGCGCTGCGGCAAGAATAACTGAAGTAGATTGAAGTGGATCTAATCTAATTAATTGATTATTTCGCGACCATGCATTTGTGAACATTTCGTCCTGCAATCTTAAATATTAAATTAATATTTTGCTGTTTTTTTAATTTCAAATACAAAATTTAAAAAAAAACAAGAAAGGGAACTAATATACTTTGCTTCTTGCATGGTGCACATATTTGGAGCAGATAAAGTGATAGGGCTGATACTGTTGAATATATAATGTAATTTTGGATAAGGTACTAAATTTGTAGCTATTTCATTCATATCCATATTTAAGCTTCCTGGAAACCTGGATCCACTAAAACAAATTACTATCTTCAAAATGCCACAAATCTTGTAATCACAGATCTAAAATTTAATTACCTAGTCAAGTGCAAGAGCATATTGACAACGATACTGTTCATATCTTGAAACGGTTTGCACGAGGCATTATAATTTACTTGGCCCGTGTTATCTCGTTTATTTATTTGAGCATTACATATATCTAAGAGAGCTTTATTCTCTACAGGAAGTACACATGTGGCATGTTCTATAAGTTCTTGAGTTGCAAGTAATGTGTTGTAAGGGGCAGTTATGGTATCTTGTGTATTTGCTGGATATACACATGACACAATTCTAAAATTATTAAATCTCATTTGTTAATTCTAAAATATCGCGCGCGCGATGATATATAATCTCTAATCTTTTACATTCTCAAGTTATATATGATCAAGTTTTAAGATTTAATTAATCTAATCAACATCTAAGTATACATATTAAATTAAAAAAGCACCTTTCTACATGAGGGTAATTATCTTTTAACAGTTTTAAGATTGCTGTTCCTAATCCAGATCCAGTGCCACCTCCCAAGGAATGCATCAATAAAAATCCATGAAGTCGATCACATTTTTCAACTATGTATCTTACACTTTCTTCTAAACGATCATGATAATCGTTACCGTGAACATGATATCCTATTGCCCTAGAAATCAAATTATTACACCACGAATTTTTGTAGTGTTATTTAATACATTTTTTTTTTTCACAAACTACCAATTATTTCCAGATCCTGGGTAATTCGTTACGATACATGTCCGATCAAATAATTGGCGCAGTGGACCTTGCTCAAATCTAGATAGAACGCTGTCTTCCATATCTACTAAGACAGCCTGCTTCAGAAAATTATTATTAAATATTAGAAAATATGTGATAACTTTTATTATTGTAGTTTTACGAAATTAAATTGAGTAATATTAAATACACACCCTAGCTTTAACTTTAGCTGCGTTTAAGTCAGCTACATCTTGAAAATGCAATTTAGATTTACTATTTGGAATATGAAAGAAACTAGAAAAGGCATCGGAAAGATCGCCAATATATTTGACATGATTTCGATGTACTTTGAGCAAATTGACATCACCGGTAGTAGTCTGAATGCCATATTCATGCAAGGCTAAGGGCCAGAAAGCTGATCCTATTTGATTCCCGCACTGGCCAACTAAGATATTGAAACAAAGAAAATAAAAAAAGCAATTTGTTTTTCAAGTCGACGCTGTTTTCATTGATAAAACCGTTTAAATTATGCCGGTTGTATGCATTTACCTTGCACTGTAACAAATTGACTCATTATTTTTATTACATTCAGAACCTAAGATGTCGATATAATTCGTCATTAAATCCAACAATTTCTACAATAAAAATTATTTCCTGTCAACTTGTTATGTTACGTTTGAGACTACGTCTAAATTGTTTGTTTACTTCAATTACACTCTTATGTTATTTCTACTATATTCGATTTCTACTATAAAGTCACGTAAATAGAGTTAAGATTTAAGAGAAGAAAGAGGAAAAGAAGAAGACAAAGACACAAAAGAATCAATCACAGAAGAGATGTTTTTGACATGTACGAATAAAGAAGAAATAGATGTTTTTATTGTGTACACATAAATGTTCCAGTTGGCAGACCAACATATGCACCTCGGCTCGCGAGATCTCGCTCATCTCGCAACACTCGAACAGTCGATAAAGATCGATTCGCTGCATCCGTTTTCTCGCAACAATTCGACAATTCATGTTTAAATCTTTTATTTGTCGGATTTTCGGTACGACCGGTCTGACTAGTGCCGGTGGTATGCAGCGAGTTGTATGGCGAAGGTAATACTAGTGAATGTGAGAAAAAATTTCGTTGAATCGGGAGAATGTATAGCGCAACTAGGCTGTCGAAATGGATTCTTCTGTGTCTCTATTTATCCCAATATGCGTTCGCACGGCGCATTCTCGACGAACCAAGTAAGCTTTAGTTAACCTCTCCGTTGACCAGAAGATAAGCTCTTTGATGATTCTGTTATCAGAAATTGTGCAATTGAGAAAAGCAACAATAATATATCGTTGATAATTAGCTGTATGATAACACATACGAGTATGTCTTCGTATGTCAGGCGATATATATACTTAATCATTAAAATGCTCCGAACAGAGTGCACAATCATGGTTACTTATTTTGTTATTAAAATGTATTTAATAGTCAAATTATAACTTTGTTATCCATTTCCTTAATCATTATAAGCTTAAAATATACAAGGTTATTTTAATTATATTCCTAAAATATTGTTTTATTATCAAGTTGTTAACATTCAAACCTTTTCACAACTTAAAATTGATAAAAGGAAATAAATTGCATTTTCTTTTTCTAAATGTTGTTGACTAATTTATGATTGTAAATATTTATTTTTTATATTTTATAGTTACGATATATTTTGGTACATGTTATGTTTCAGGAATACATTTTTTAAATGCAGATGACAGTGTACAAAATAATCATCCTGGTCTAAAAACATATTGTCACAATGCTACATCAAAGTATTTAACACATATGTGGAGAACAATGACTGTAAGAAACTTTCAGGAATGTACTTACATATAAAAGATTTTCATATATATATATTATATATAATACAAACTTTTAATATTACAGATGCATCTGAATATTAATTCAGACTCCTATATTTTATACGATGGCAAAACACCTCAAGAAATCCACCAAAAGTATGATGAAAATGATAAATCATGGAGTCTTAATCTGTTTGATACAGGAAAACATAGGCAATTTAAGATTAATCCATTTGAAGATACATGTATAGGTATTTATATAGATTCTCCCAGTGAATCTATCTATATAATGACACTGAAAGAAACACGTAAGCATCTGAATTGCTTTGAGATTACTCTATTTTGTAAAAATAATTGACAATATATCATCTTTCATCATCAGGTATCAATGTTTGGAGACTGACATTGATGGTAACAGGTATTATAATTTTCTGGTGTGCCAAAATATTAAGTCGGAATTCATTGTTTTATTATGCTTGTGGCATAATACTTGGAGTCAGTTTATCTATTATAATTTTAATATATGTGGCTGGGAAATTGATTCCACGGGTATTTATTTTAATATAAATACATATGTTTGCTTCTAATATATTTTTTAATAAAATATTGTATATACATATTTTTCTTGTTAAGGGAAAAACTATGTACGTAATATTTGCTGCATCGATGAGTCTTTATATTGCTAAAACATTATGGGAAAACATGCAATTAATTATAATGCAATATAGAGAATGGGTGATGTGGTATGTTCTTGTTACATCTCTGATTAGTTTCGTAATTTGCTACCGTTTTGGTCCAGTTACCAATACGAGAACAAAACAAATAATAGAATGGTTTTTGCAGGTAATGTGTCATCTTATTGTGTACGTTCTTTTTTTTAAATTTATTTTTAATTGTTTTATGTTCATATAGCTTGTAGGATTGGCACTGATTTATCACAGTAGTCACTTTCATGAAGCATCTTTTTCATGTTGCATTATTGTTATATTTTTCTATAACTTTCCGAAAACAGCATTTGGGCGAGCAAAGAGGTATTGGTAAGCATCGATATGATGTGTACTATATAATTATTAATTCGCTATTTTAGCCAGCTATAATCTATGTACTACACAAAATTGCAATTGTGTGAACATTGATCATTTTTTAAATTAATTGCTTGAATAAACTTCTAATTTATTATATATACATTCTTCTCCTTTTGTTTATTGTTTATTTTTTCTTTTTTGTTATCTGTATGCATTTATACTAATTTTATAATAATTTACAGTTTTGTAGATATTTAATATTATTTGAATAATAAGTTATGTATATATTGCTAATGCTTAAATTAATATATAAACATTATTTATCTACTAGTGCACAATTCTGTCTTAAGCACAATTATGTACGTTATATTTACTTAGTTTTATGTATTATGTTTAATTTTTATTATAAAATATTCATATATTATTATTAAGCTTAATATGTTCAAACAATTTTTGAGTAATTTTTGTACTTACAATGTATCTTGTATATTAAGTAGTTGTATTTTCAGTTTTTGCAATAAAATGCATTATATTCTTTTTTAGATTGCGTTTTATTCTTTATACAAATAAATTTTATTTAGAATTAATATAAATCTTACCTACATAAAAAATTTATAAGCGCATTATTAACTTGTCAAATATCTAATCTTTATTATGTTTGGCTGTGTAAATTTTTCAAATATGCAATAATCAATTATGTATTAAGTACACGAAGGTTTTTATATTTTTTTTCAATTTATGAACATGAAAATGAATGAGGTAATACAGAGCTTTTTCTTTTTTTAAATGAGGCAACACGTGTTTCCGGAAAAACGAAAATTAATTAATGAAGATCAATATCGTCAAGAAGGAATACGACAAACTAGGAAAGCTTTAAAAGGATTGCAAAACTATTGCTCCAGTCCGGAATGCAATCCTTGGAAGACAGTTTTAAAACTGAAAGATCCGATAAGGTTTCAGTTTGTTAAATTTAATATTACACAATATGTAGTAAAACGTCGTAATTAACAATATAGATATGAATCTTTCAGATTTGCGAGATTTATGGAAGGAGAATCGCATTTATTAGAGGATGAAATTGAAGAACACGAAGAAGAAACTTCGAAAATTTTAGAAAAAGGGGAATACACAGATGATGATGATGACTCTTTTTGAATAGAAATGCATCTTCTTTCCTAGATATTAGATCCCAATCTGAAGAGTTACAGTGTCCGAGTACAAATGCTTAAATAAGAATTTCATAAGAAGTATCATGTAAAAATTCATATTTACTTCTTATAACGATAGTTTAAGCCTAATAATAATATATATAGTATTTATTTTTTGTTTGTGTGAGTTAATAAAGATTTTTCACTTAAAGAGATTGTGAAATAGGTACTTAAAATAATAATATAAATTAATTTGTCTATATCTTTGCTTAAACAATTCTATGTGACGGATTCCTCTAAAATATGTATAGCTATACATGTTTATGAAATAATTTTTTTATGAAGATGACGTGTGTCTTATATTAGTAATATTTTTCTGATTATACGAGAAAGATTGCATAAAAATAAATAAAAATTTTACAATCCAATTATTTTGTTTATTTTTTTTATTTATATTA
>NW_017305778.1:3581527-3602850 GCF_001594115.1 Trachymyrmex septentrionalis | reverse complement strand
TTTTATATATATTAAGATATTTTATTAGTTTAAACAATTTATACTTTATTTACATTCATTTTGCATAAAATTTTTTAATGCATAACAAATTTGTTAATTGTTTTATATATGTTGATTTTTCGCCAATTGTAACAGAAAATTTAATTGTTGTTTTATTTTAAAGCTGTTATATATATAACATAATAAAGAAAATATCCAAATAAGTTTTTATAAAATATTGCTTTTTTAACTTTATAGTTTTTAGTATGTTTGAAAAAAATGGAAAATTGAATTTTATTTAATGCCTATCACGGTCGAAACTCTTATGTTAGATGCTTTGAATAATTTGTGTGAATTTATATACTAAATATGTAATCATTTGAATTGCGCGCCGAATTGATTTTTCGAACTTCAAACGCAATTAAACTATTATAGTAATGTTATAAATTAAATGTTAATTTAATTTGTGATATTACTACAATAGTTTAATTGCGTTTGAAGTTCGAAAAATCAATTTGGCGCGCAGTTCAAATGACTATATTTAGTACTTACATAAATTTACATAGAAATTATTTAAAGCATCTAACGTAAGATTCAATCGTTATAGGCATTAAACTTTCATTTATTGTTTATTCACATATTATCGATAAAAAATTTTTTATGCATGAATATGTATAAACATACATAAATATGCCATATTCCAAACTTGTTTTTTTCTAAAATAAACAATGCGAAAATTATCCTTTTAATTTTTTATGTTTCTACATTACTGTTATTATTTCTATTACACTAAAAAGTTTTACAAAAGAAAGAAGTATATATGAACATGTATGGACATATTTCATATATAATTATACATGTTTATGAATATTTCTGCGTGTTTATGTATGTTTATACATATTTATACATATTCATGTATAAACAATTTTTTATTGGGTACGATCTTAATAAATCGTTTATTATTGAATTTCATTTAGTATGGGACATATCCAGTAAATTGTAAACATTTATAAATCATATCGAATCCGATGATCAGAGCTTCTATTTGTGAGGGCAACAATCCAGTGTTCATTAATTTAAACAGCACCGTGTGCAAAGCGGGTAGAAATATATTTAGAAACAAGTAGATTGCGATTTGAAATATTTGGTCAATTAATGCATTAACTGGTTCCGTGATTATTTCGAAACTGTCTTGGATAATTTTCTTAATCTGATTTAAATCATTTTTTCTAGTTAATAAATCACTTATAAAAGTCATGAAGTTTTTATCTGTAGATCTAACATTGTTAAGTCCCCATAAGAGTGTGTTTATCAGAGCTGGAACTGGTGATAAAATGGTTCTTTTGTATCTCGCGAGAGATCTTTCAAAAGGCATATTTGCATAGTTTTTATAATCTCCATTACCTGAAAAAATGACACATTAAAAGGATAATTATTGTATAATATAAATTAAATTCTGTATTAATTTTATCCATTCATATTTTATTTGTATAAAACTATACTATAATATTTAATTATATTGAAATAGTATTCCAAATAATTATTCTTTCTTTGAATATATAAAAATCTTTTTTCTCTGAAAATGATTTCAAATGCAACTAAAATGTTTCAAGTTTAAAATGCTTAATTAAAAATGTATTACTTTTATAAAACTTATACACACTATATTTTTATTTGTATATTTTATTTGTAAAATTTATCATTTTAATATCGAGAAGTCTGTATTACTTTTTATATAAAAATTTTATTAATTTATTAAAAAAGTGCATGTTGAGGAGTGATTTAGCAAAACGTTTTTTAAAAATATTATCTGGCCGATACATTAATCCGTAAATGACAAAATTCTGTTTGTTTTATAACTCGTTATTTAATATCATAATGCTGTAAACTATTAAAATATAATTTCATCAAAAATTAAAATATTTTTAGATAGTAACGCTAATTACAATTATATTATTAATATGTTATTATGAGACTTACTTTGTATTGCTTTAATCACGTGATCTTCTTCATCATATGTCCGGCAGGTACTGTACACTACAGCCAGACAAAGAATCAGAAGCGGTATCTTCATTTTGTAAATGATTAGCTTTACTTTATTAGAAGTATCGAAATTTATCGTTGATTTCGACTGGCGTTTTTTATCTCCTTTCTTTCCTCGTCGGAATTTTTTGCGATTAGCCACTTTTCTGACGTGTATCGCTCCTTTTTATCGTTACTTTTTGATAGAAATCTTCGACAGAATTAATTAGTTTAGTACAATCTTTTGACAACCTGACGTTCTAGTCGTCTTAATTCCGTAAGCGATAAAAGTTTCAAATAATGCTCGGAGCAGACAGTTGCGAATTAATGTTCTATTTGCTAATTGCGCTGGTTATTTGCATTCGAACAGCAACTCGATCATTTATTTTGTTCTACGTTTTATTTATTATGTTAACAACTTTTACTTATTTTGATAATAAATATACCTGCAAATTTGCACTGAACTTGTTTGCTGAAGGCAGCATTTGTAGAACTAACAATACAAACGACTTTTCACGGACAGCATTGACGCATACTGTGTTACGTATAGTCCTGGTTATCGGTACTAATTTCACATGGAAAAACGCTTTCGATATCTACAGTGACATTTACGGCCTATCTATACCTTCTTTCTATTATTGCTGCATTTTTGGCGTGATGCGATACATTTTGTTTTCCGGGTATATTTATTAAATAAAATGATAAGTTGTTTTGCGGAAACATTCGAAACTATAGATACATAACTTAAAATGCTAAACATTAATAAAATATTGTTTTCATACGTGCACAAATGAACCTTGTAGAAATAAATTGCCAATCAGTTCCGCTATTATTCAAAAAAGGATATCGGTTTTGCTTACATAAGTTGCACTTTCTAGCTAAGGAACTAAGATAATGCATGTATATACATACCATATATTGTGATTTTAATAGTAAGAATCAACGATCTTATAAACAAATAATTACAATCTAATTTGCTTGTAATTATTATTCATAAATATTTTATTAAAAAATATATGATTATTATTAATTATATAATTTTACGTGAAAAAATAGTAAAAAAAGATTTATCATTGTATTGTATCATGTAATTTATTGTATTAGCAAATACAAGACGAAATTTAAGATTAATACTTGTATTAATACTCGTATTAATATTATAAAGATATGAATAAAATAATATATTATTGTGCTTTATTAGGTTGTAAATGTCGATGTAATGGTATGTTCCTCAGACTCGTGTTATCAATCGAATCAATTTGTTTGTGCCTTATTTTATTAACTATTTCATCTAACGTTCGCGAAACGTAGGAATTGTGGAGTCCACTGGACGTAACAGATAAAAAGATTGATTAATCGATTGTTTATTTCAAATTTTTTACCATATGATTGAATAATTAGGTGAAGAAACAACGAAACAAATAAATAGTCTGTGATTTAATGATACAAGCAAGGGCGCCGCGAGGGAAGTGCACTTGCATCCTCCTGGCTCATAAAATAATTAAGTGGGAAAGAGAAAAATTTACAAGAAAAAGAAGTTGCGTAATTATATAATATAATTTTTTTAATTGAACAGAAATTCAATGCATAAATACTAATTAATGTAATAAAATTTTAGGAAATCTATTTTAGAAAAATCAATGTTGAAACAAAAATTTAGTTATTGCAGTCCAAATTTGTTCGTCGTATTGCAATGAATTCATTAATAGATGCGGTCCATTTGATGCTACAAATGCTTCGAAATTTTTGATTGACTAATCAGAAGAAAGAATTTTATTAACTGATCAATCAAAAAAAGCTTCGAAGCATTCATAGTCATCAAGTGGACCATAGCCATTGTCTGCAATTCGCGTTCGAATTTGAATTCTTATGAGTGAACTCCCTTGCAAATAGTTCTGCCAGCGCCCATGGATGCAAGCCAAATTTATTATTAGAAATTAAGCTAATCAGATAGTCAAGAAAGGAAATTTATTTAAAGCTGAAGAGTGTAAAAATAAAAAAAGGAAAGTAAAAATTCGTAGTTGTATCGGAAGAATTAAACACAATAACATTATGACTGATAGTGAGTCAAAAATTGGATGTCAGAAATAAAATAGGAAATACTATGAAATGTTAAAAGCAAATATGTGTTAGAAAAGTAATTATTCGAACGTGTATAAAGCACGATCTACATCTCTAATTGCGTAAAAATAGTTATAAGCAGAGCCGATTTTAGTCAAAGGATGCACCGCAAAGATTACACCGTATCCGGCCCCGCGCGGTAAAGTTTCTTAATAAAGCAATAAATGTTAAATAATTATTGACTTGTAAATTTTTTAATTAACAAATAATCAATAAATTACAGTATATTTTATTTACATATCTTTGATTATACTTATTACACATTTCATTACTGGTAATATAATATTGTAATGTATTTATTATTTTAATTTAAAAACGCTTTTTGTAAGGTTGGCTGACTCGCAAAAATTGCTTGCATACAATAACAAATTAAGTTAATAGCAACTTACTAAGTTTATGAGAAATTGACTTATGGATCTTACTTGCATATACACTTAATTTGATTTTTTACATTAGTTATCAATATTATTTAAATTGTTAGTCAATTTAATTGTGATATTATTACTTTGGTTTTGTTTAAATATGTTTTAAGCTCAAAAATATTTCGGCGCATGTTTGCAGAATTGAATATGTATATAAATTCATACAAAAAATCTACGCACTAATTGTAAGATTCAGCTCAATCGCATAAAGGCCTTTTTTTTTGTTTAATTACTTGTGTATACCACATATGCCTTAAAGACTACATATGTCTTAAAGAAAACTTTTATGTTTAAAATACGTTTAAATTGTTACTATTAAAAAATATGTTTTTATTTTCGTTGTAATGATTTTTCTTTAAATTCCAAGAATTATCCCCGCATTTTTTTGCACCGGCCCTACATTAGCTAGAACCGGCCCTGATTATAAGTATATACATAGTTGTAGTTGTAAGAATTGATCAATTATAGTTGAAGAATTTCCGACTGTGATTAATGACTTCTTGTAACTACGACCACTTACAACTACATTTACGCAATTGTAGATCAGGCTTAAAGATTATTCTGCAATATAAAACGCTAAAATAATCGTAAATAAACTTACTATATTTATGAACAATAAATATTTATGAACAAAAAAAAACACAGTTAATAAATGTTAAATACCACATACGCATGAAATAAATATTCTGTATTGAATTGTAAATTAAGATTTTGTTTTAATTTAATATGTAACATTTCAGAAATTAAATGCTTTTCCAACAATCATTCTATGTTAAAATTTTAACGTTCCTCCCAGTCAAAATTATGATTGTAATTTCTATATTCAGTAATTACAGAATGTTTAGATATAATTTTATGTAATTAAATATAATTCCGTATTTTGTTTCCAGTTGTCTATTTATTTATCCTACATAGAATGCACATCACAATTTTTAAATAAAATTTACATATATGTATTATATATTCTTTCAGTCAGTTATGCATGGTCACATAATTGAAGATCTTAATTAACTAAAAGCTATAAAAAATTTACAATCTTTCTTTCATTTTTTAGAAGAAACAATATTTGATTGTTAAACTCTTTAAAGTAAGCTAAACATTGATGATAATATTTACAGTAAAACTTCTTTTATCTGCATTCTATTTATGCAAGTTTATGTTCAGTTCAAATATTCGAACTCATATTAGAGCTTATTATCTAAATTATGCATAAAAGGAGTAGTTTAAAATATTAAAAGCTCGATGTTTTCGACTTCAGTTTTTTAAATATTAGTTCGGAACTATAAATAATATAAATGATATAGAGAAGAGAGTGCAATAAATACATATAACATCTCTTCCAGACAACACAGAATATTTATCATAAATATTTATACTTATTTTATATAAGCTTTACTCGAAAACATTAATAAAATATATATAAATATTTTATATACAATAAATATTTCGTAATTTTTATAATAAATATCTATGATCTGTGCAATCTAAGACCATAAAAATATTCACAAAATATTAAAAATAAATCTTAAAAATTTTTATGGATATTCTATAAATATTGTATTGCTGTCTGAGCTATTACTGCACATATTATATATCGACATATATATGCGCAAAAACAAAAAACAATTAAGTTTTATGTAACGTTCTTTTTTAATTTTTTAGATATCACTGACGCACACTGTTTAGTAAGGTACATTAAGTTTTTAATATAAATTTTTTTAATTTTAAATTTTAAGTTTTATATATTTTAAAAATTAAATTTTTTTAATTTTCGGGACTAAACTCGTACTTTGGGAATATCATGCACAAATGATATGGGCAATGACAAAAATAATTTCTTAGTTTTATATATACAGAATTCTATTTATCTGAACATGTCAAGGGATAAGACAACTCCACATTGTTCGATTATCGGAATTGTTTTATATCCCTCACTATGTTTGGATAAATGGCATTTTAATTATATACAAAGCTAATTATTTTTTGTTATTATGCATATTATATGGATCCCAATCAGAAATGATAACGGAATCGACATCAAATCGACATTGATTTGATGTCGATTTGATGTTTTCGAAGTCGTTTAATGTGTGTATATATATATACATAGTATTCTCAGAGCACATTAGTTTTAATAATTAAAAAATTTTAATTTTTAAAATATCTAAAATCAAAAATTAAAAATTTATTAAATTCATATTAAAACATTTATGTACATTACTATTACACTACTTCATAGTGCGCGCTTGAGATATGTAAAATTAATTTTACAAAAAGCGTTACACAAATTAAATGTGAATATGTATATATAATCCTAACATTGTATCAAGAAATGTTTTTATAATGCTTATATTATTATATATTCTTTTATTAAATATTCCCTGATATGTGAATGTGAATAAATATTGCTTAATCTATATTAAAAATCTTACCGATGTTGTTTGATGATTAGACTTGAGAAGAATAATGATTATTAGATTTGAGAAGAATAATATATATAAGTCATCATAACATCAACAAAATTATGTCAAAATGATTCCAATATTATCACGAAAAGTTTATCGGTCACTCTTCAATTATTTTATGGTTCATTTTAACGTTATTTTAACGTTATCGTGACTTCTTATTCTGTTTGGGGACTTAAATCGAATATACACTGTATATATAAATTGCTTTTTTATTAAAAGCTTCGTGTTAGTAGGACAAATCAATAATGCTGATAATCTCTTACATAATTCCTAGTCTCTATAATTGTATGAATAATTGTATGTCCATAACTCAATCACATTAGTCACAGTTTTCATTAGATATAAAAATTATTATAGCGTAACAGGTTGTTATTAAGATTGAATTCCATGATTATTGAATCACAATTTATCAGATTAATATCGCTTTCATATCATTTGATATATCATATAACGGAAATTTCCGTCGATCATTCATTTATATAAATCCATTTGCAAAGTTCGCAAATCATTTTGCTCATTGCTAAACAATATTTCACTCCACTAACAATGTATAGCAAAAATTGTTTGAGTAATGGCTTGACTCGGTTTGCGCATACCAGTGAACAAATATGTGCTAAAAGAGCGAATACATAATTGATGCCAAACTCGCGGAACCGGGCGTGCGTATCGGGCGATCGTGTTTATTTAAGAAAATGGTTTTATTCTTGGCAATGCCAAGTAATAGTTTCGATTTCGTCGCATATAAACGCAGTCGCGTGAACCTTTATGTCACGTTCGAATCAATTATTCTATGAAACCGATCATTTTAATCCGCGAAATTGTACAATTATTACGGGCTTAATTATATGAAAAAAGTTCTTGATCCGATCTAGAAATGCGATCAGGCATGCAATCGGAGCGCAAATAAAACTTTTATTATTACGTTCTAACATGCACAACGATCGGATAATATTGTGAGTCCCTATCTGACATTTAAATGAAATTGACTAATACTTTTTTTGCCGTAGTTTTTATGAAGAACGCAATGTGAATGTAACCAGAAAATGTATCGAATTTAGGATTTTTGTGTATTGTATTCAACTTGATCATCGAGCTGACTCGTGAAATCGGTCGAAGCCCTGCTGTCGAATGATCATCGATTTACACAGTTGCACGAGGAAGAATGTTTTGCAAGCCCGATCTGTGCTTGATCATAGGCCTGATCGTTTTTATATTCGATCTCACGTGGAGTCAACTAATCAGGCCAGTTCATGTGTACGAGGGTATAATTAAGGGTATCCGTGACTATTTTAATAACACGTGCATTGTATTCTTGCACAGTAATTCGAATATTATTGACACACAAGGTGAGAACAATGCGAAATCAGAATATATTGCATCAATTAGAATAATTTGTGGCATGTTAGTGCAATCGACTTTTCGTATATTGAAGTTCGCACTTTGCAGGACTTATGGAAACTGAACACTTGATGACTCTTCAGAAATACCTGAGCATGACCTATCACATACGCACTACTTTCATGGATTTTCATATGTTCAGCACACGAGTGAGCATATAAAGAAAAAAGGAATTTTCCTTTCTTCTGTAATCAGTAATATTTAATTAATAAACAAAGAGAAATGTTGAGAATTCTTTTGTAACAAAGGGCTATATAATAAATAGCAAGATTATTTTGTGCATCTAATTTTGTCACAAATGATGCATTTATCTTTTACAAAAGAAGAAGACATTTGATTTGTTTGCAGATTGGGCAAAGTTATTTTCATATCAAGAGACCTTTGTTCATTCTGCTTAACGACCATGAAGATACAAGAGATGGTTTTGCTCATGTAATTATTTTTTAAAAGTTTAAAGAATACTAATAAGACTTAATTCGTTATCGCGATATAATATTATTTCTATTCTTAAGACCATCACACACAAAATTACATAAACTGCATAACAATAGCATAAAGCTTCTAAACCAATGAGTATCTTAAATGAGTAATGTAAATCAACATGACGTCTTTATGTCGGATGCTTATTATTGGTTTAGTGGCCTTATGCTATGGTTATGCAACTTAGGGTAACGTATATACACCGCACTTTCAAAAACGTAATAATTTATTAAGTATTATTTACTATGTTTAAAGTAAACAAACTATATCAGTAAAATCTTTGTACTGTCTACTATTATGAAAAAAATATTAGAAATTTGAAATATTTATATTTTGTGTTAGAAAATAAACTTTTTTAAACCCTTGCATTTTTGCTGTATATCCCATAGGGGTGGAATATATAGCTACTCATAGGGGGAGGGGGAGGGGTATGTACAGCTCATGAAAAATTTACAAATAATGCATATAAATAAGATGTAAAATGACACAATAACTTATAAAATGCATTTAAAGTTTTATTAACGAATAAGAATGATAAATATGTATACAAAGTAATAAATAATAATTACAATCTTCTACAATATGTATTACAAGTGACATGAGGTACATATTTCATGTAACACATTTATTGCATTTAGTAGATTAAATTCAATCTGCGCACTTTGTATGCTTTGGGCATAAATCCCGCCCGCTAAAAATGCCATATATCCCAAACAGATGGGATATATACAAGACAACAAACTAAACAAAGAAGAGCAAAGTGCGCAGACTTAACATAGTGACAAATCGATTCAACTCACAATAATTTCATTATTATTAACAGTAAGAAACTGAAATCATAACACAATACTAATATAATACAAAGGCATGCAACAGAGTAGTTGCGGGAAAATTACTCCCATTATTTTTTCTGACTTCTGCGGCATAAATCTGAGCGCGGCGTATTTGCCGAAGTTACCCTATATAATTTTGTATGTGATGGCCTTAAGTCTTAAAAAAATATTAATGCGCATAAAAATATAAGAAAACTTTTTTTTTTAATTTTTATTGTAATAAGTATGTAATAAATATATAAATATAAATATATAAATCTATAAATGATGAATTAAGAACATTTGACACAAAGTTTTATTTTCATGTAAATGTTCAAAATATTTTTGAAGCTTTGAAAAATTATCTTTTTCAAAACGCGAAATACTATTTTCTCGTTATCGTATTCTCGTTATCATAAAGCCTGGAAAATTTCTAAACGAAAGTTGGCATGAACGTTTATTTACTAAAATGTAGCAGATCGCAACGTGGATCGCGATGGCTTATCCCACTTGGGTGGTATTCTTCAATAACGAGACCAAATTCGAAGACTTTTTCTTTGAGATTTACGTACCGTTTGACTGTAAGTTCATGGTGGTTCAGAGTAGCACGAACGTAATCGGCAGAGAAATCATCACTGAAGTTTATCAAGTTGACAAAGGAAGAGAACTAAGATCGTCGCAGTTCGGTATATGGGATGTAAGGAATGGTCTGAAAGGTCCTAAGCATGGCCTGTTTATAAGAAGGAACAATCTTTTCGGCCAGAATATACGCGTTACGTCAATCCATGTAAGGTCGCTTATCCTATTTTTCGCATAAGGGTTATAATGATGTTTATATTAATTAAACATGCAATTAGTGGTTAACTATTTGTTAAAAAAGAAATAATGATATTTAAATTAATGATAATTAGTGGAATAACTTCTATCACCTTCAAAAAGGCGAAGATGACAATGATATAATGTAAGATAATGGTTTAAACAAAAGCTTTTTAAAGCATTGTTGTTAGAAATAAGTCTTTACAAATTTTTTTTATCCTGTATCACACATGATATAATAGTGCTATGAAAGGTACTTTTCTTAATTACTTATTACTTTGCGTTTTTTTATATAACATTCTAACAGAATTACATTTACAATTTTTACAAAACACCTTAATATTCATTTTGGCATAACAATTTTATGCGCATAGGACCCTCCTATCAGTTTATTTCATCGTAATGAACGAAATGAAATAACAAAAATAAATGGCTTTTTTGGAGAAGTAATACTGCTATTGCAGGAGGCATTAAATTGCACGTAAGTATCATCAGATAATATACGAGTATAAAGATTATATTGTATGCGTAAGAGAAGTTATTATATTATATAAAATTACTCTTTGTAAATAAGCGCTATTAAACTTTAACAATTATATTACATAACAATTTCCAAATGAAAAAATATAATTTATTAACAAATTAATAATTATCGTAATATATTATATACACTTTAATATATATTGTATTAGTTTTCCGTATCTTATCACTTTCTATCTTTTTTTTCTTTTTCTTCTTTTTTCTTTTTTTTCTCTTCTTTAATTTCATCTTGCTTTTCTTTAAGCTCTTTTAATTGTCTCGCGGTCTCTCTTCGAAAATATTCGTCCTCACTAGCCGCCGCTCTTTCCTCGAAGATCTCTCTTTTTCGTCCATCGCCACTTCTTCGACGTCTTTCCGAATATGTTCTTAGATTATATGGTGGATAAAACCTAATTTATATCATAGAATTTATTAAATAATATAAAAAAATCTTCTTCATTAAAACAAACTATGATATTCAATGTAAAGAATGATCAATTTTGAATTAGCATATCTATTTTATGCAACAAATAAAATAAGATATACTAGACATCACTATAGCATATAATTCATTTTATAAATAATAACAATATAATAATTCCTTAAATTGATACTTAATTGCTAATGCAATAAATAAAATGTAATTATTTCTTTTTTTGCACGTTATTTAATTAAGTATGATTATTATTATGTTTGATAAAAATGATAATATGATATTTTAAAAAGGTTACATTGTTATTTTGATTCTTTTTAAATTAATCCATTTTGCAACAAGATTGCGGAACATGACGTTACTGCTCCTTCATCCTAGATTCTTCTTCCTTCTTTTTGCTCTGGAATTGTTGCAATAACTATTGTTGTTCGAAAAAAATTCAATATCAATAATTTTGACATAATTTTCTGGTTATTTAATTTTAATTTTGACAGCTTTTTTGCTGTGAAGTTCCTTTCGGAAAAAAACATACAATTGTCATTTGAAAATAATTGTTTACTCCGTTCTTATACATGCTGCGACAGAATTCTGATAATAAAAACTAATTTTATCTCTAAATGTGCTACAGATTTACCTACAAGGAGGCCAAATCGTGGGGCATGTGTCTATCAAACGGATCGTGTACGGGTGCGATCGGGATGTTAATGAACAATGACGTCGACTTTGCGGCAACGGAGTTTATGATGACCTCGGATAGATTAGATGCTGTCAGTTTTACAACGCCTATTTACACAACCAAGTAGTATATTCCTTCTTCAATCATTCTAAATAATGAGATACATATCGAAATCTGAATCTAATCGATATTTTAGTAACAAACTTGAGATATTTGATATCTATTCGAGAAAAAAATGTTTCATATATATGTTTTATATATAAAATAATATAAAATTATACAAAATTATACATTAAAATTACATATTTTATATATAATTATATATATAAAATATGTCCATATATACTAATGCCCATTTCTACCAATGTAGATTAACTTTAATCTCGGTTCAACTTACTCTTCGTTTTTTTCTAGTTCTAAAGATTAGGTGGAAATGGGCATAAGTGTAACATTGCGCATAATGACAGTTGAATTTAATTATTTATCAGATACGTTATGGACTTTCTATAATAAGCCATTATTTAAGCTTTAAGTCTTAAACTGTACGAAATTGGCCAATCACAGTCAATTATTTTTCTCACATTCGACTGTAATTGATCAATATCTTACAATTTAAAACTTAGGTAATGACTTATTGTAGAAAGTTTATTAGATTGTGTCGAGTTCCTTAAAAATAAATACTCGCGAGTTTATGAATTAGATCAGATGTGTCAGGTAACAAAATTAAAATCTATTATTTATGTTCTTTCTGTTTTAAGATGCCGTGCATATATTAAAAGGCCCGCATCGGCTGATGTAAAATGGGATGCCTATATGGCACCGTTCTCCACAAATATTTGGCGTGCCATCGCTTTTTTCATTGTACTTACGAGCGGAACGATTGTGCTCATTCAGAGATTATTTGCAGTAACATCTCCATATCTTCGAAATGACAACGGTTTAAGATTTACCGAAATTTTGTTTTTTGTCACAGGAGCGTTTTGCAATCAAGGTAGGCTTCAACTTTTACGCGCCAATTATTCGAGTGCTTGCGCTTTTCTTAATATACTAATTATTTTTTAATATACGACCTCTATCTTTCTTATGAAAAATGGTATCAGGTATGAAACAATCTATACTGGATCCTGTGAGAATTGTGCATTTCATAATTCATCTATCGGCTGTCGTGATTGTAGCCGCATATTCCGCTGCCTTGATTAGTTTCCTTACTGTTAATACGTTTATCATGCCCTTCACGACTATGGATGGTCTTTTGAAGGATAAGACCTATCGTTTCGGCGTGATCGGAGACTCGGCAGATTTTAGTTTTTTTCAGGTACTTAAAATAATTCCTAGATTATCTTTGCTACAAAATCAGCGCTCAGAGAAAAAGTACATTACATATTTGAAGTGAAAAATGCCGTAACAGTATATTTTATAATTAAAAATGTTTTCTATTCATATATAAGATTAAATAAAGTACTAATTTATACGTTTTTATGAATTTTTCTAAAAACAAGTTAGTGTCTCTTTTCTTTCTCTCTACCTTCTTTTAACAAAAATTATGTT
Source organism: Trachymyrmex septentrionalis (assembly GCF_001594115.1). Taxonomy (NCBI): domain Eukaryota; kingdom Metazoa; phylum Arthropoda; class Insecta; order Hymenoptera; family Formicidae; genus Trachymyrmex; species Trachymyrmex septentrionalis. The sequence goes on along the minus strand of NW_017305778.1, from coordinate 3,589,156 downwards.
TAAGAAAAATTTTATGTACACATTGATTTATGATTTTTATTATGACAGAATACATCGGATAAAATAATGAACGTGCTGTTCGATGAATTACTAATGAAGGAAACTGATTTACCGAGTAATTACTTGGACGGCTTAGAACGCGTTTGTAAGGACGACAAATATGCCTTTATGACATTGGATAATATGGCAACGTTGCTGCAGCAAAAAGTCGACTGCAAGTTGGAGCCATTGGATGCCATCACGCAGACTACCATAGCAATGGCTTTGCAACCAAACAGCCCGTACCGTGGTATCATCAACGCAAAGTGCGTGCAAGCTTTATTAACGTAAAATGATTAAGAGTTGTTTCAATAAATATTTTCGTTTTATTTGTTGCAGTATTCTTCTTTTGAGAGACAATGGGATTCTGCAGCGATTGCTGGAGACACAATGGTCGGTTCAGCTAAGCGGAGGGAGTGTACGTATTTCTCCCATCACAGATCATTCAAAAATATTGCAGTAACATTGCAAATGTTGCTGCAAATTTTTGTGCTGTACAAGTTGTAAATTTTGCTGACTTATCATCCGACAGGCTGATACATTTATTTTTGATCGCAGGAAAAATCATCGTGGAAATCGGTCGAGATCGGCGATATTGTGCCGCTGCTACTTTTTATAATCGCCGCGGTGTTCATCAGCTGTTTCATCTGTGTTATAGAACGCGTTATTTTCATGAGCTTTTTCAACCGAATTAAGAAAGAAGTGAATAAGCCGCGGGTGTAAACTAAAAGTGTAAATAAGAGAGAATGCTACGTTGCTAGAATATTACATCTTGTTTAATAAAACCTCACAAAGTTCTCAGATGTTTAAAATTAACATTTTTCATTATACTGATGTATAATGAAATCCGCCTTCTATTTTTCCTGATTTATAGATGCAAAATAAGTAGCGGATAAATTATTTCGAATTTTGAATTCTTTATGTTGTGTTTGCTATCTCATGTAGCTTTACTTACATTGGTAGGACGAATACAAGTATAAACAGTCGAAGCAAAAACTCGTAGGATTTTCTAATTTCCCTCGTCGCAGTCGTTTCGCTAGTCATCGAGAATCAACATCACGCGTTACATCTTGCGTAAGTCTTTCCATCGAATATTTATGATTTTATAATTTTTATCATCAAATTAATAATATAATTAAAGTATTTGATATAATATTCTAATATATATTTAATACGTGTAGTTATTATAAATTATATATGTTACATAGTTTATGATATTATTTGAAACATATAGAGGAGTGAAAGCCATACTGATGTCACTTAATTATGATTTTGAGGAACAAAAAGATTGTTTTCAATATATTTGCTTTAGTAAACTGCACTAATGACTTTAAATTGATAGGTTTAAAAAAGTAATTTACATTACTATCGCTTTTATTCCTCCATATATCACAAACACGAAGTATAAGGTAAACGTCCCAATGACCGAACATGTTATGTACCTATGTTCGATACCTACAAAACTTTATATTTGTTTATATTATTATTAATCTCAAACGTTTTTAAAATACATTTAAATTATAATACTATAATAAAAAAAGTATTTAAAAATAATAATAACAAATCTTGTGTAAATGTCCGGACATAGATACATGTCTGGTCACTCGCTGGTTATCCCCCTCCCTCCTCTCTTTCTCTTTTTGTCTGAAACATTTATCTTATTAATATTTTATCAATAATTATTATTAATTATTGATCAATGATAAATTAATTTAGGTATATTTTTTTAGATGTCTTATCACGTTGGCGAAGATTCCTCAGACAGCAGAGTTAAACTAGTCACGAAATATATCATGAACGAGGAAAATAAGTACACAATGAAAAGTGGCAAATCGTCCGAATTCAAGAATAGCGGAAAGAAGAAAGGCCTGTCACTAAGAAATATCGAAAATCATGTAGTTTGCAATACAACAATGATGAAACAATACTCTTCCAACAGAGGAAGGTTTCAGATTTATTCCGAAGACAGCAATGAAAGTGGTCGATCACGATCTCGTGTAAGAAAAGACGTACCCAAAAAAGAGATAAGAGCAAAGCGAGATAACGAAGTACTCAAAAAAACAACCGAATCAACAATTAAGAAACTTAATTCTGATTTATATATTTCACGCAGGTACGAAGGATGCACTGCGGAAAATTAGTTCCGTTGTAAAGACTTAAAGATTAAACTTGATGCTACTTTCTAACAATATATATATATATATATATATATATATATATTTACATACAAGATGGTCCCGAATGTTTCAGCTTCAGATTTTGAAATTTTATACGAAATTTAATTTTGAACAAAAAATTTCCTATAAATATGGATCGAAAAATACACTTCGTTAAAAAATTATTGTTCAAAAACCTCTGTTCGAAATAACGATTATTTTATATATTTTTATAAATATCAGATAATGTATGAACTTTTTAAAAAAAAAAATATCAAAACGAGAGTACAGAATTAAATTTCTTATAAAATCTCGAAATTTGGCTGTAAAACATTCAGGAAATCCTACATATACATATAAAATAAAAAATCTTAATGAGATAATGTAAAAAAATTGTTTTTTTTTTATTAGAGCACGTTCTTCAAGCAACTGTCGACAGAATGCTCTTTTAGATAAAATTAGCGTGAACAGCAAATTATTTAACAATCGAAGGTAATTACATGTACAAGTAACAAATTTTTAATAAATCTTTTTGTACACACATAATTTATAATGTATTTGTATATTATTTACTTTAAAATATAGAACAAAAAAAATATTGCATGGATAATTGTATAAATTTTATTTTCTAAATTAATAAAAAAGATGATATTCGGATTTTGCTATATTACATCTAACAGTATGTTTACATTTGTTTATATTTACTCTTCTGTTATAAACCAAAACATATATAATGTTTTTTTTTATATTTTCTGTGTTTTTTATTAAGCACTGTTTTCAGTTTATCATAATTCAAATCAATCAAACATATACAACAAAAAATAGTTTCTTCTTATTTTATGCTGTAAATTTAGTCCTACTTAGGGGTTTTGATACAAAAATGTTAATCGAAAACAATATATAAGCTATTTATAAAACAGTGTATTTTGTTGTTAAAGGAGCAAAAATTAATATACAAATATTATATCATTTTTAATTAACGTCTACTTACACATATATATGTACTTGTTTTATTAATATTTATTTTATGCTATATTTATCATGACATTAATTGATTATGTTTCATTCAGATGTTATTCCGAAAGCAGAGGAATTCCGTTGCAATGTGCACAAAGCAGTGTTGTTCAATTACCCAATATTCAAAAAATTAAACATCTTACTGACGATGTTAAAAGACGAACTTCTTCTAGTATACAAACGTGGAAAGAGAAAATGAGGAAACCATACAGTTAGTATATTTTGAGAGAGAAAAATGTGTATGCTTATATTAATTAGGAAGAAAGATTTTCTTACTTGTAAATCTTTTTAGCTGGTACCGTGCCCAAAAATAGGACGGGCAATACAAATTTAAATAACAAAACTTTTTCATTGGTTGGTATCAATAAAATTAATTCCAGAACTAACTTGCAAAAGAATTCTGTTACTGGATCGATGAATTTGCAACCTGAGCTATTACAAAATGCGAATGAAGGTAGTGAACAAGCTCAAAATATCGACTCCTTGAAGAATGCACTTCAGCAGATATCAAATGAAATTGAGATATATTTGCGAAATAATAAGTTATCTTCGACAATACAAAATGATACTAACAAGAGGTAAATCATAAAAAATTCAAAAATAAAATAAAATAAATCTCTCTTTCATTATCACATATTATTTAATTATTAATTAATATATAAAATTATTTCTACAATAAATTAAAGCAAACATACGGAACACGTTTTGCCGAGTTTTAAATTGTTGCAAACATTTTTTTTAGAAACTTTATTTCTGAGAACGCTGACAATAATAATCTATTAGATGCTACACTACTTTTTAACTCTAATAGCGTAACACCTTTAGATGGCTCTATCTCTCTGCCATTAACTCCAACAAAGGTAAAAAATGTAAACAAAATAAACAAAATAAATGGCGAAAAAGAGTCGTCGCATAATATATATAAAGATAATAGTCATAGATACATAAAATAAAAAGTAAAACGGCGTATATTAAAATATAAAACAATTGTTTAAAAACTATTATCTTTAATTATATATATTATGAGACGACTCTTTTTCGCCATTTATTTTGTTTATTTTGTTTATACATAAAGAGTCTTTACACCGCTGTTATTTAAAAAATGTAATATATATAGACAGCATAAAAATGTTTATGCTGTTAAAAGATTAGCATTGTGATTTTTTTAAGTACAAATTGATATTAGATTAAAGTGCAAATTAATTATGCTTTTAGAATAAGCTTGCAATTATTTATTGTCGGGCTTATTGCTATAGTTTTAGTATTAATATAAATATATTATAAATAAATTATCTTATATCATCCACTCGCTGTCGTATTTAACAATGGTTTTATCAAATAGGTGCATTACGAAAAATGTATAATGACACGGAAATTAGCAATTAAGAAGGAAAACGAGTATGATGTTATTTGCGAAACACCATACGAACGTGATTACTTGGAGGATATACCAGAGACGGAACATAAGAGGGATATCAACGCTCCGAGGCTTTCCCCTCATTTTCTACGTGAAAATGTAAACGCAGAACAGAGGAGAATCGTCGTAGGATATATTATTCGTCTTGGCGTAAGTGTAATGTAGAATAGTTACGGACATTTGATGTTAACCTGTAAGTGATACCTGGATGCGGATTCGCGTCTGCAAAATTTTCAATTTGTGGGTATTTGAGAAAATTGATTTTACTTAATCCGCAGTTGTGGATGAATAACATTTTGTTTTCTGAAAATTCAATATTGCCAATCAATTGATTAAAAAGTTTTACATTGAAAAATGTAGATTTTATTCTAATTTTGTTTTTAACTTTTAGAAGATATAAAACATTGAAAACGCCTAGTGCTAATTCGCCTCGTGCGAATACACATGTTTTTACGAATGCTCAAACAATACATGTCCTTTACAAATTAATATAGCATTAAAAATGGGAAAATGATATAAATATTTGTTTTAGAATTGAAATTTACAAAAATTTACAAAGAAATTTACAAAAATAGTTTTTATCTTTATTAATGACAAGAACAAGTGAAATGAGATGACTAACATTAGATTTCTTTTATTATTTAGATTACATAGAACGAAAAAATGTATTTATCAAAATTATATTAACCTCAATCTCTGTTGTACATATAATTACGATCACTTCCAGATACACTGCTTCTATTCGTCGCATGTCATTTATCAGACTGTCAAACTATTTAATGTAGCTATTGATCGAATTCATGTGAGAATTGATGATATACAATTAATAGCTCTAGCGTGTCTTTGGATAATTCTCAAGCAAGATGCACCTAGTGATAAAATACCATCGGTAACATAACTTTTCGTTCAGAGGAAAAATTTAAAGATAATGTTACCATAACTAGCTGATTAAAATATATTATAATATAATATAATATAATATAATATAATATAATATAATATATTGCCATTTTAATATAAATTCGTTAAATATCTAATGGAATCAAATAATTTTTTTAGGCAACTGTAATTCTGGAATTGGCGAAAGATTTATACAGCAATCAAGAGAAAGATTTGTTAAAATATGAGAAGAAGATTCTCTGCGCTGTTAAATTCAACACACGATTCGCTGATCCATTCTCGTTGCTTTCTTATTATATATTAAATGTAAATCAAGACAGTCGATGTAATATTATTAAGCCAAATGATATCGCGTGTGTCTACTTTTGCGGTAGTTATATGGTAGTTATAAACAAGTACTAGCAATTCAATTTTTAATATACAAATTATATACAGAGACAAATAATCTTTTTTTACAGATTGATTCATCTATGCTGGATGAAAACTTATGTGAAACTCCGGTGTATATAATAGCAATAACTGCAATAGATTTGTCGCTTCGTGTTGTATATTTGAATGAAGTTAACGTGAATCCAGAATGGTATCAAGTTTGGAGAAATAAACAATCACTCATAGAGTAAGAAAAAGATTAGCGAATGTGCAAAACGGATATCCCGTTTTTTGTCTTCAACAAGGATATATTTGTAACATTTTTCTTAAACAACAAACATATTAATCTTGCAGTAAAGAAAATGCAATTTGGCATGATCTGCAAGAAGAAATTTATTAATTTAAAATTAATTAATTAATTTGAAATTAGTTAATTAAGTAATTTAAAAATGATATACCTAAATTTCTATTTTAGTTGTAAATACACATAATTGATTTTTATATTTATTAATAACACTGCTGTTGACATTAGGTATTAATTAACTTCAAATTAATTAATTAATTAGGAAAAATTAATACATAAAACTCTAATTCACAGTTTATTTATATTTTTAGATGGGAAGAAAGAATGATGAATTCTACAAAGCAGATTATGATACAACGAGCTGTAGAATATAAGGACTTTGGTGCAAATGTTATATACAAGAAATACATGCGTAGCAAACACGGTAAAGTTACGAATTTTCTTCATAATAAATTGAAGAATATCTTGTGATGAAAAATTAGATAGTGTCTAGTTAAAGATATCACTTGTCCCACGATGGACGTTGGATCTCTACTCGAGAAAAGTAGGAACATTAGATCATTAAATCTCTAGCTGTCACATCATCATCGAAAAAGCATTTGCAAAGCTCGTTATACATGATTGTGATCAAGAGTGTGCCAAAGAGGAACACTCATTGGATAATTGTTAAATGCTCTTTAAATATGTTATTTATTTTGTTACAAACAACGTTTTATATTCAGATCGCGCTGGTCGCATTTACGTTTTATAGTTTACAAAAATTTTTTTTTATATTAAAAATATTTATAAAAAAAGCTTAAAACACATTTAAAAAAAATTTTATAAACATGATGTAGGAATTAAAATATAATGTACACGCATACTCGGAAAATATATTTTTTATTATCGAAAATTTAAAGAAGCAAGCTTTTATGATTCAAATCTCTACGCTCAGCATTATTCCTTAAAAGATTGGTCGTGACATTGAAATGTGTAATCTCTATCGTGGTAATATGCTACTTGTCAATGCGTAAACATAAGCGAGCTTATCGACAGTATTTTATTTGTCTAACAGTTCTCTCGGGTTATTTATATTATGACTTAATAATAATTTTTTAGCAACAGCAACAGAGTAGCAATATCACATATACTATAATTAAAAGCTACCAAGTAATGTTCGATTCTTAATCGTCAAGTTTTAATGAGTGCCGTAGTCCTGTTGAATATCTGCCCAAGTATTCCACTTGTCCCACGTGCTATCGGTGGACATTAGTTCCTTTACGTCATCCTAAAGACAGTGACATAACATTTAACTCTTCGTACAAATAAACAGATATCTAAATTAACTGTATATGATCATCGAATTTGAAAAATAATATGTTGCAAGGAAGATATAATCATTTCTTATAACGCTATTTATAATAAATTATCTTTAAATTTTTTTGTCT
>NW_017305778.1:3550296-3581427 GCF_001594115.1 Trachymyrmex septentrionalis | reverse complement strand
ATATATATATACGTGCTACATTTATATAATAGAACAATATTTAATATTAGATACCCTATTTGTGATACACTTAATATAAATTCGATTAGACTTTAATTATTATTTTAGCCAAGGAAATGATGATCTTACCTTGAATAATACATTGGGCTTGTCGCCCCAGGCACCAAAGAGGCGCAGCAGATCCGGATTTTTGGAGTACAATGTACTCGCAGCCAAAATGCCATGTTTCAATTCTTCAAGGGCGTTTGGGCTTTTTCCAGCCGAGCTAACAATTATTCTTGGTGGCTCTAAACCTAAATTACAACGTTCCCATTCGTTGATGGGCGCTTGGCCACCATTTGGACAGAGCAAGATGTAATCTTCGAGTTTGCCAGCGGCATCCTTCTCGTTATCTATAATTTGATATATAACGTTCAGAAACGACATAAGTATAATTACATGTGTAATTTATTTAACACAATTGTGTTTACCGAGCTGCTGCAAAGCCGTCAAAGGTAGGAATGCAACGTCACCCTTGCCATCCTTCAAACATCTGAAAGAAATTAAACACTCTCTTTAATATGTTATCTCTTTGGAGATAATAAAATTTTCTTTAAATATATTATATTCTTATTATCAAATCGCAAATACTGTACGCAATTTATTTTATTTAAGTAAAATCGAGTAATTTCCATTTTATTTATATATAAATTAGCCAAAGATACTTGCACAAAAAGTAATAAAGGGATGATATTACCTGAGTGCTCCTTTTCCGCCGTTGTAATATTCAGCATTCGTAGGTTTGCATTTCGTTGCTTCTTTTGCCTGATCGTCGTCGATCTTGATATTACCAACACACAGTTGGCAGGATTTTGAATTGAGAGGTGCACCAGGTGCACAAGACTTAGAGAAGAAGGTATTTATTTCGCTAGGTTCGTTAATAAGGCTGTTAAGTTTGAGTATGCGAGCTGGTGCATTGTAACCAGCAAAATCGCCTTCGTAACCGCTGTGACAAGATAGTTTGTCTTTAAGATCGCCTGTGAACGAGAATATTGATAATTACGCATGAAAGAAATTTATAGGCTTTTCCAAATTTATATATGTAGAGCTAATTTTTCTACAAACTTTTTTAATTATTCGAATAACTCATTTTTTCTTACAATTTTGCTTCGATATTGATAGTTTTGTTAAAATAATATTTTTATTAATGTAAAATTAGAGTTCCAATTTTTAATTGCTCATATATTTCATCATATAATTTTACGGAGTTTATAGATTGTAATATCGTACCCAATCCATTTATGGAAGAGCCGCTCTTGATAACAGCAAGTGCTGGTCGTTCGTTGAATTTCGTAGATCCCTCACCATATGTCTCAGCGACGATTGGTTTTACGTTGTACTCATTAATTGCACGTTTTACTGATCCGCCGTCGATTATTGTGATATCCGCTCCATTATCCCTGACAGCTTTCAAGCAAGCAGTCTCGTCTTTTTCCAGTATGCAATCAAATCTGGGTCTGGCATCTCTATATAGATTATGATACATATAATGTATATTAAGATATAATAAGAGCAGAGTTGTATGTATATATAAGTTACATAAAAAAGTAACGAAGTTATCTTTTTTATTATTATTTTTTTTTACGTAATTACCTTTTCTAATAAGTAACGGTAATGGTAATTAGTGTTACAAATTTTAGTAGAAAATAACGAAATTTGAAAGTTTCTATTTCGTTACTATTTCATTACTTCGTTACCCGTTACTTTTTTTAATGAATAACGCATAATTATGACAAGTTACGTTTTAAAGTGACTTTTCCAGCCTTAGCACAACCTTAGCATTTAGTTAGTTAGTGTCATAAAAAATTGCAACGTCATTATCAAATTGTTTATTATAAAAAGTAACGACACAGTATAAACGAGAAAGTACTTTTTAACAACCCTAAATAAGAATGTTTGCATTTTCATAATTTCAATCAAGTTCACAATGTAATTTCTATCAAGGCATAAAATCGATTTCTCATTTATTTACGTTCTAAATATTTATTAATTAATAATAATTTGTTAGATTTCAGATGATAGACAATTATGACACAAATTTTGATTTTAATTAGATTTAGATAACAGAACAACTAAGAAATTAAATTTGTTTTGCTTCGAGACACCAAGTTAAATTGATTGAAAATCGACATTTTCGTGACTATACCTAGAGAAAGCGGCTCTAGCGAGGCTGCGACACTTGTTCAATGCATTTTCGTCCCAAACACACCAACGAGCGTCTCTCTCCGGCGCTCCGGAATTCCTCTCGATCACGTCCATATATTTCGCGCTTTGCAAATGCTCATCCGGCGACACTGGTGGTGCAGCGACAGCCAGAGTCTTCTCATTGAGAAGCAAAAGATCTTTCCACCAATCTGCTTTCTCATTTTCGCCAAGCTGACCTAGCTGCGTCAATTCCTGAAAAAGATTCCAAAGTTAAATCACAATCTGTTCAATACAGTGTAATAGTTATTAAAAAAAATCATTTTTTAATTAAACCTATCCTTTGAATTCTTGATTCACTTGTCATTTTTATTATGATAATTTATGATAATATTTAATAGTGTTAATTAACTATTTAATAATGTGAATTTTTGCTAATATCTGAGAAAACTAATTATTGGTTTCTAGAAGTTAAAATTAATGATAATATTTTTATCACAAATTATAATGTATATATTTTAAAATTTCTGATACTACGTCACGTAATATAAGAATGCTTTTGTTCAGACAATCTCGTTATTATTCCATATAACATTCAATTAGTCATTAAAAACATATAAAATAGATTCTTAAGAAACGAATCACGTACTCTTTGAATTGCTTCCGCGTTGTTGGTATCAGCTCCATTGGTCATGTATCCCTGCCACGGTCGGGCAGCCCACGTGCATGGTTTCGTATTTGCATCGATAGGTACTTTGCTGCCGTCTGGGCAGAAATACCGGAAGTCAGCCGGGTTTTCGGATGTTGTTATTGCCGGAGTAACTCCAACGGGCAGACCGAAGAAACGCTTCACATAGATGACTTTTGTCCAGGCGACGTCGCCGCCGTTGTGAGCCAGACAACGTAGAGCTCCCTCGTATCCGGAGTATATGTCCGGATAATCGCAAACGTTTGGTTTCTCGCATAAAGCGCACATATTGCTGTACGTCTCCTCTGAAAGAACGAAAGTAATAATAAAATAATACAGATAGAATAAATAGGGCAACGTGAACGAGCAAAAAATATAGTTCTTGTTTTAATAAATTGTATATATTTAAAATAAATTTAGTATGCAGGACGTTTCAATTTAATTAAGTCCTCTTCAACTGCAATATCACAGTAATAGTAAAATATTCATAAAATATTTAATTAAAAAAATTATTGTAATAACTTATATATTTCTTAATTAGTGTTTTTAGTATTTTTTTAAAATAGAATATTTATACAATCCACGAATTTGAAATGTGTCAAGTTTCATAAACACAAAAATAAATATTCAATAAAAAATATCGAATAAAACTCGTCGCATTACGCATCTATCAATACTTTAATATATACTTCAATTATTTCGCCATATGTGAAAGAGAAAAGTCAACTGCAATCAGAAAAAATAGTTACGCAACGTAATTTTACTTTCTACTTAATGTAACTCCTTCATTTGCATTGCAGTTTCTTGAGCCACGATCACTTTAACTCGCGCGATTGCAAATTGACTTCAAACATAAGAAAATTAGTGTCTTGAAAGAAGTGAGTCGATCTAAGTACGCGTTATTTCAATTGATGATATTGTTTGCTACACCTATATGACACAATCGCTGCAAATTTCGAAGATTACTGCCACTTACTGAGCCTCTGATTGATGGTAGGATCGGGTGACCATGTGCCCACCAAGCAACCTTTGTCGAAGAGTGTGCTTAGAGCGCGAAGTTCATTTTCGCGAGCGGAATATTCCGGATTGTTGATGTCAGTCAACACGCCCATCGCGGTGAGCTTCGTGATGGGAATTTTGTAGCCGACATTACGGCCCACACCAGTGTGGCAGGACTTAAGACCTTTCAAGCCCTGAACGTTGTTAATGTCCAGGTCCTTGTGTATTACGGCTACCGCTTCGTAACGATATATCGCATCAGGTTCTTCCTTCGTTCTCACCTAAACAGAAAAAAAAACCTATTTTTCTCAACAATTTATATAATAAATTATATTCTGAATCAAATATCTTATCGAACATCCGACCGACTTGCAGTTTAGAATAAAAAATGTATTTACCAAATTTTTGCATAAATCTATTTCGACTGAAAATATATAGGATTATTTTTCTTATTTAATTTATTCTTATCAGTCTAATTTCTAATTATAATTGAATAAATCTTTTTATTCTGGAAAGAGACCACAAAATTATATCTGCAAAAAATTTTTAGTTAACAAATATTTTTTAGAAATAATCTTTTTTCTTTAAATAATCCAATAATTAAAAAAAAATATATTTTTACAATGTAAATTATACATTGTAAAAATTATTTGTACATTTACATAATACTATTTCTAATTTTTTATTATAATTTCTTTTCATTTTAGAAATAATGTTTATCGGCAAAAAAAAATTGCATTTTTTTTTTACATTTAAGTTCTGGTCGTCTTTCCTTTTTATTTCTTCAGTTTATTTTAAGTTTGCTTTTTCTAACTATGCCAGATTTATAATTAAAAATTTATTTCTTGAAATAATAAATTTTAGAGTGTTGTGTTTAATATATCACCTGTTCGACGATATTGTATCCAGCCTTTTCAGCCAATTTATTCTTTGCCGCGAGATACATGTCTTCTGGATCTACAGCAACGATGTCTGCTTCCTTTCTACCGACTCTTTCGATACAGTCATATCGATCGCGTCCGGAAATGCATGATATTGGAAAATCTTTGCTTGCCGACTCTTCCATCATTTTCACGCATTCCTTTGAATATTTCTCCGGGATGCACATTGTGACTAAATAAAACACGAAGAATCGATTGCTTATCATATTATATTATCTTTTATTTTATTAATAATTTTAGGATATATTTATGTTAAAAGTCTAAAAATTAAACTCAAACGGTTAAATTTTATGGATATGTAATTAAGGGAGTTAAAAAATATACAATAGTTTTTAAATCTTTGTTAATTATTCTACAAAAAGATTTTATGATTAAATGTGAGAAGTATAGATTATGCTTAGTATTCAAATTTACAAATCGGAGAGAATACACAATTTTAAGATTCTTATTTACTCAGATAATCGATGATATATTTTCAATATATTTTTATGAATTAGCTGTTAATTTGTACAAAGTACTTACACACTCGTGGCGGATTCTCAGCGGACGCAGCCGCCACCGCGAAAATCGCTAGTATCGCGAATCTGTGCAGCATCTTGATGACGGCACTTCGCGGATTATGATATATAATTTTCCCCCAAAGAATTAGCGAAATTTAGAAGACGAGGCAGAGTCCAAGTAAGGCCGCAGACAGATGGTCGGCGACGACTTGTCAAGACCGTCCGGAGTAGCGGTCTAAGTACGTCCTTATATAGATGCGTCTTTTTCTTCCTCGTACTTTAGCTCGCGAAAGAGAAGTAGGGAGAAGGAGTTTCGCTCGTTTTCCTCCTCTCTTCTTCTCTATCGCTTCGCGATCCCTGTCGTCGTTTTTCTTCGTTCGTTTCGCGTAATGACGCCATCGTTATTCATTATCTATTCGATTCCTCGCCTCTCCCGCGATAATGGCACTTTCAAGCCCTGTCGCGCATCGCTTTTCAGGAAAAGACAGGTTTTTTGATCCCAGTGTTTTGAAAATTATTATTATCAAGCGCAAGTATATATACGATAACAGAAATAATTTTCTTTAAAGTCCCAAAAGCAATATAATTTCGAGATTATATTGCTTTTGGAAACTTATAATAACATGGCGTGCCTTAAAAAGCGCCCAAGAATCATACAGCGCTATGTTCAAAAACTAAATCTAAATCTTATGAATTATGTTGCAATTTTCGCAAAAAATTTTTTTTAGTTACCTTATAAATAAAATGTTTAAAATTTGACGCATAAGACAACTTTAAAAAATTGTTAAAAGTTCATTTTAAGATATTTAATAAACAATGAAAAACATCCTAAAATTGTCTTCGTCGATTTTACCCGCTTATTCGATAATCTTTAAAAACTAACAAATATTTCGTTAATTGCAAAAATTTCAAAATAGTTTATAAGTTTTAGACTCAATTTTTTATCAGAAATAGCGCTATAGTTTGTGATCACGCGTTTTAAAATACATCCTGTATATCTTGGATGTTGTTGACATATGAAGATTAATTATTTTTATGCTAATTTATTAGGTATCTGTGTAATTATACGGCGATATAATAAAAATATAACGTATTTAGTGCTTTATCTAAAATGTAGGAAGTTAAATAAATAATCTATTTTTCGACCGAATTTTGATTTTAATTTAACTTAATTTTAGTGACATTGTATGGTTTATGAATCCTATCACACATAGTCGTAAATTGAAATAAGTTTTATTTAACTATAACAAAAATTTACTAGGACATATATTAATAATTTCTACAATCAGAAATTTTTAATAAAGGTAACAAATAGTTTTATTCATTAAAATATAATTGTAATTAACAGACGTAATATTTCAATTTTTAGATGTCAAGAAAAAGAAATGTTATGGCATTTAATTAATTTGTAATAAAGAAAAAATTATTCCGTTTCTGATGAGAGAAATATCCCGTTCATAAAAAATAGGAACTAGATATCGTTGAATCCTCAGTCAGGCTTGGCGCGGCTGCGGTCATTAACATTCTCGGTAATTTTCCAGAATAAGTTTCTTGCCCATTATCGGTGACATCGTATGAATGGGAAACCTTGAAGCGATATTTTTTCAGTTCGGTCCTCGTTTGCCTCCTCGTTTCAACCAAGTTTAACCTATGTTCTTAGTTTTGTTTGGCGAATTCGCGTCCTTCGCTCTTCGAAGATGTGACGCACGCAAACATGCACACATTATTATGTTAAAACGCATCGCGAAATTAAAACAGTATGGATCTTCGTTGACACAAGGAAAGTACCGAACGGTAATTCCCCCGTTATCATTATGATTCGATTCTCTTCTTCTTTTTTCTTGTTAATAGATCAACAAAAACTGAATAAATAACCATGTAATGTTCACGCTTATATTTTATCGCTACAACGGTATTCGATAAGTATGTAATCTCTGAACCGCGAGATATAAATAATATTAACACAATTGCTTTATATATATACACAGTGGCGTGCAAAAGTTTCGGCCAGTGACATTTTGTATTCTAATTTATATAAAAAAAGTCTGATAAAATTTTAGTCATTATCGGATATTAGTACAAGATGTGAATAACGAATTTTTGTATATATTATATTAACACTTGATAATAATTAAAATTTGATCAGGCTTCTTTTTATAAATTAAAGTACAAAATGTCATTCGCTGGAAATTTTTGCACGCTATTGTATATGTATATATGTATATAGTGTTACTGCATGACTTTATAAAGAATAATCTATTAAAAAATAAGTTTATCAATACGAAAGTCCAGTTAATTGGTTGTCTGCCAAGTAACATAAAATTGCATTATGTAAACAAAAAGTTTTTATTAAAACAGCAATTAATAATAATTAATTATTACTTTAACGAAAACTTTTAAACAGAGATAACAATTTTCCGCGATAAAGACATCGAAAAATTAATTGAAATTTAGTCTAAATCCTTTATTTTTTTTAATTTTAGTCTTCGGAATTTTGAAATATGTAAATGTTTAATAAAGTTACAAATTGATAATTATAGCTTATTAATTATTTTTAAACTCTTTCTCCATAATAAAATTTATTGCAGTGTCTACTCACTTTATTTACACAGTGAGTAATTTTCATGTCTGTGACATGACAGCCTTTTTGCGCAGAATTCATTTTTATAACAAGAGAGTGATAATTTAAAATAACTACAAAATAATATTTATAGTCTGCCTATCAGTTTTTTAAATGGATTATATAAGTGTAAGAGTGAATTATTTTTTGTTTCTTGTTGATGTAGATTCTTGTCGATTATGCAACTCGCGGAAGCACAAATGTTGATGTGAAGATACTATAAATGCGTGCCTCATTGATGATCAGTATGTAATATCATGATTCACTATCTACTTATATATCTTAGTATGTGCCAAATCAGAATATCCTTCGTAGCGGACGATGAACCATTAGAGCAAGATATGTTTTAAATCATTGTAAATAATGAATAATTTATGATTTTTCATTCTGGAAAGCAAAAGTATCAATGTTATAATCAGGACTGGGCATGTATTTAAAATACTTTCATTTAAAACACAATATTTGCAATACAAATGTATTTTGTATCTTGTATATTGTATCTTATATTTTAAATATTAAGATTGACAATTAATCAATCTCTCGCACTATTTAAATTTCAAAATAAAAAAACTTTTGATTTTAAATACAATATTTCGATTTTAAATACAAAAAGTACGTAATATTTTTATGTGTTCTGCTGAAATACAAAATACAAAATACAGAATACAATTGTCTTACAAGTACTATTTTTTGAATAAAAGTCTTTCAAATACATGTTCAGTTCTAGTTATAGTATCGCTATCATGGTCTTGCCAATAACATCTGTCGTGATTTATCTCGCGATAGCTCTCGTAATCATTAAACAAAATATTTCAATAAGGAAATAATATCGGTTATAATTTTTGTCGATAAACATATTAATATTGCATAATTATGATATCGCGATTGCTGCTGTAGCAAGATCTTTTTCTAGAAAAATAGTGATAAATAATAATAATACTGATACGAACAAATATGATAAAATAAAATATCAAGTTAAACATAGATAGAGAGCGTCTAGGATCCATAAAAGTTAGATGTTTTGAATAATATAATATTCTTAGTTCATTATTTTAATTTTATATCAAGTGTTCTATATAATACAAACACATACATATATACAATTATTATCCCTTAGAAAAGAAGTAAAAGATACAATTTAGCTAAAAATTCAGCCAAAAATTTTATTAAAAATTTTAATTATTTTTAAATAATAATAAATTTAATAAAAAATATAGTATTAAACTGTAACAGAAGTACACATATTTTTTATGACGCTAAAAAAACATATGAATTTTTGGGACTTGTTAAAACTTTTTCTAGTAATTTTATTTTCTCTAAAAATTTTTCTAGTTGTTTAATTATATATTTCTAATATATTGTACAAAGCTATTTGAAAAAAGCAAATAAAATAGTTGATATTGATGTGTATTGCTTCTAAATCTTGTTAGATAAAGGCCTATCTTCATAGTTCATTTTTACTTTTAAAACTATTTTAAATATTATATTAAGGTGCTAATACAAATATGTGATTTACTTATGACGTCTTAAGATTATATTTAAGATAGTATTGAAATATAAGAATTAAGAGTGAATATATTGGCCATAAATATAAATCGGCGTTAAAATTTTTTTTCAGAAAAATACTATTTTTAAAAGTTATTTCTAAGATCATCAAAATATATAAGTTTTAATTATGACTCATATCATTTTTAGTTAATTATAGAACTCAATTTCTCTGCGGCTTTTAAACAAAATAAACAACTGTAATCTTTAAATATAGTACGTATCTCTTTTTATTTTTACTAAGAAACGTTCAGACGCAGTAATATGACTTTCCTTATCCGTTTCTCGGAACTAATAATTTTCCTTTATTGTACGTTTAAAATTTTTCGTGAGATCGAGATCGAAATAATAAGCATCAATGACAAACGTAATACAAAACTATCGTCATTATCATACATATTATAAATCTACAATTCAGTGAACCAACTAATTAAGGATACATTTCATACTCAGAGCACGATATATTTTCTGTTTATAATTATCTCCATAAATGCATAAATAGAATAACTTTATTATTCAGCAGCAAAAGAATAGTTTTTATAAATTAATGTCGAGAAAATGAAGTTGACATTAAGCCGCAATGATGACGTTTTCGACGCTCGTATGAGATCTTTTTCCTCGACACATGAGTACTATGCGGTTTTAAACTGCAAGGTCGGATACGTTCGCAACTTCAAAACCTCGAGGTGAGCATGCAAGATTAGCAGCTGTTCATAATTAGCTTCTGCTTTCATAACGAGTTTAGTACGTCTCGCAATTGCCGTGAGTCTTATCCTTCGAGACTCTTCGTTTCTCTTGCGATGCGGATCGTCGAGCAACCTGCGACGCTTTTCAACGTCCGATGACTTTGTTTTGATCTCCTGCGATATCTTATCGTTCTTTTTCTTCCACTTAGCTATCTGCAGCTTCGCTTCTTTCAGACACGCTTGTTCTAAATCCAACAATTCACGAAATTTCTGGAAACAGATTTTAAATTTCTCGAATTACTTGTAAACTTGTTGAGTCTTAATAATAATATATCGATACTCACGTTTCGAAATATTCGCAAATTGACTTGCATCTTTTCGTAATCCCTTTCTAAATTTACATTAGAAGGAGAGTTGGTCAAAAATTCGAGCACGTTTCTCGTGATCTAAAATTACACAAACAAAGTTATTAAATAATTATATTATGATAGAATTGTGTTACGAATGGAAAAAACAATTTTGTTGAAGTTCATAAAAATTTAGCTACATGTAGTTAAATTTTAGATGCTTTAGCAAAACCGTTCTTTCCATGTAAAAATATTACCATAATACTAATATAATAATGATACACTTCATAAAAAGAGAAACGCTTTCTAGCAAATCTTCATACCTTGAACTCTCGGATATCCTTCAAGTCCCGCTGCAAATCCTCCATTGTCATCTTTGCGCAAACGTGATGCCATTCATATTGTGACAGGACTTTCTGCAAGTGCATGGATTTATGCATAGCCGCCAGTTTACGTTTCCCAGTTTCAACAATACAATCGTTGACCCGTAAAAGTTCCTCGCACGTAACGAGAACAGCGTTTGCATAGTCAGAGGGACAACCTTGCAGCGGTACCTCGATCTGGCCCATTTTTAAGACAAGTTGGATCTCCATTTCCTGCGCGAGTTGCATCAAGGATTTCTCCCTGTCATCCAAGCTGACCTTCTTGCATGCCACGGCATTATCAGCTGACTGCATCGCTTTCTGATAAAACGACAGCGTCTGCTCCGCTTCGGCCATCTCTACCGCGCAACATGTTACCTTCGACATTACCGATTTTTTTAGTAATGTTACATTTTCTCTTTTTTATAGTTTTCTCTTTTTTATCTCTTTTATACAGCTCAAAAAGTCGTTGTTATACACGAAAGAGAAAATAAAAGCAATGCACTTCTATTTTATCTCGAAACTTTTACATATTATATCAATAATCGAAATTAACATTTTTTATTTTTTATTTTTGGATAACAGATAACAATTTTCAATCTAATATAATTATTACTATACATTGATCAAAAAGAAATCGGATTAGACCTATAAAAATTTGTACTTATAAGAATATGTACCTAATTTAAATCTGACCTCTATTCTCTTTAAAACAGTTTCCTTTTACATTTATAGAGTAATCCGTCGTTTCCGCCATGCCAAGCGTTCTGTAGAAATCTTCATCCTTAAATCGTGTTAAGCAGCTTTTATGATTCAGCTTGAATGTCTTTGACTGAAGTTTTCGGTCTTTTGAGACAAATGCAACTTAAAGTTATTTTGAAGAGGATAGAAGCCAGATTTAAATTATCTAAATATTCAAATTTTTATAGTTCGATTTCTTTTTAATTAACCTGTATCATATATATATACGCAGAACACAATCGTATATATTTTCATAAATAAGTGACCATCTCTCTTTTTTTCTTACCTTTATCTCCATTTCAACCTTTATCCTCCTCAGTCTACACATCATTTGCCAATATTCGGCGTTAATTTGCGATGGTAAATTTCGAGGCATTGAATCCAAAGCATCCATGCCTTTGAGGAAATCCAGGCATTCGTGTGGTAAGATGTCTGACTTCTCATTACTTATGACGCATCTTGCTACCTCTGTCAGATATGTGACAGATGTGATAGTCAGCCGACTGGTCTTGGGCCGCTTCTTGTAGTGCCTGAACAAGTGTTCTACTATCGGCTGCTTCACCTCTGCGAATTCACCGCGGAACTTGGCCTCCTGACGTTTGTCCGCCTTGCAGAGGTTGTCGTATCGAACTTTTAGCTCTGACACGACCATCTCCAGCGAGTTGCATTCCTCGACGAGCCTGCGTGCTTCTTGCATTGTTGGTGTTAACTTCTCGTCAGTGAAACGAGCGATTTTTTCTTTGCCGTCAACCATAGTACGGTGCCTTCGAATCGCACGTAACCTTGTCAGTCTTTCCTGAAAGATTGCGCTTTCAATTTGTATCTTCTTTAATTCCAGATCTTTTAACTTGTCGTTGAATGCGGCGATGTCTCTCTGCAAGGCGTCTAAAATGTTTTTACGTATCTCAATGAAAACATCAGCATGTAATCTGCAGATTATTTTTAATACGATTATTCTATTTTAGTAAACGCGTTTATTTTTTAATGTCTCGACTGACCTTTTGTTTCTACAATATCAGCCTGCAATATAGCTTTATATTTTTCTTGTTCTCTTTGCAACGTTTGCACTTTGAACTTATACGATGTGATAATTTCGATATCCTCTTTGGTATATTTCGAAGGATTCTTCATAATTAGACAGTCCGGCACAGGTATTTCCTTTTTCACCTCGTCTTCCCATCTTAAGAATATTTTTTTTTATTTTGAATATTAATTATCAAATATTAAATATCAAATTTTTGTTAGAAAATATACAAAAGTCTATTTGTACTAATCCTTGTGCAATTGTTTTTCAAATTTTGATTGACTTACTTAAGTTCTAATACTCCATCCATCATTTTTTCAAGAGTCATTTTATAAAAATCGCTGGTTTTTTTGTCTTTACTTTCATCTTTTCCATCCTCATCCATTATTTTCAATTCTCCTTGTCGTGACTTTTCAAATACTTCGTCATCTTTCACGGTAATTACATAATCAGGTATTTCGTCGACATTCCAGGAAGGAGTCTCGATTGGTTCCAAAACGGAATTTATTTTAAACATTGTCTTCAATTCAGATGCGCAATATTGAAGTCTATTGATGCGTTCCTTTGCACATTTTAATACGCATTCTTTTGCGCATTTCATTTCTTCGAAGAGCTTGTTAAAATGTATCTGATTACAAAAATTCATAGAAATTTTAAAATAATTATTTATATTTATAAATAACTAAAAAAAGTAACTTTGATATTACTTTGATATAAGTTTTTATGATGAAGTAATTAAGTATAATTATATCTACATATGTTTTTAGTATTGCGTAGTATAATTAAGTGTCAAATAGTCAAATTTAAGGCAACTGTTACTTTTAATTTACGTTCCCGATTTTCAATGATAACATCTTTCTGTAGGATTGTCTCGAGATTGTCACATGAAGTCAATAGCTGATGTGTTGAAGTTATGCTTTTATCCTCAAGCCATTTATGCGTTGTGATACCCGATATACACAATTTTTCATTATCATCCGCGAGTGTATGCCATCTCTTAGCTGTTTGACATGTTTTGCTTTCGGCTTTAGTTGTTAAAGATTCTTTAGTGGAAATTACTGTAGATTCTCGTTTTGAATCATTTTCTTTATCTACTGATCTATCATACACATCGTAACTAGAAAAATATCTTATTCTTTATAATATTTAAATAATATCTTACATTAAATGATATCTTAAATTTATAATATACAATATTTGTTTCTATAAATTCTTAAATTTAAACATCAATCAAATTATTACATTATTTAACATATATTATAATAAGAAAATAGAGAAGATATTTATTACGTTTATCATTAATTAATTAATTAAGAATACGAGAAATAGTTAATAAAAAAATAAAAAGATAATAGATAAAAATACCTGTATAAAAATTCGTCAGTGTCCGACGAAAGTCTATCCCACTCCTTTATCTTTTGAGCCGATGCGATCAAAGGATAATTTTGGACAAATGTATCACCACCAATTGATCTGAGAGCACATGGTTTAACTTGCAGCGGTTCCCAGAATATTTCACGTAGATTCGATGCCACCTGATCTCGTTGAGCGCAATCCTCTTCAAGGTTTTGATGTAATTTGTCTCGTTCAAGCCGAGCTTCTTCTATTCTGCACTGTCGAGCCTCGCGATCCAAATCAAAAGACGAGATCGGCAAACGGGCATCCGGTGGTTTGCTTTCGTTTATATCAAGAAGCTCACGTATCTATTGCAAAACTTATTTTAATTCTAAATCAAAATTATATCCTAAAAAAAAAAGACATTACTTGCGTTTGAATTTTCTCAAGATCGGCTAAGATAGAAGCCCGTAGAGATAGAGCTTCCTCGTGTTCGGCTTTTAATTTAGCGGCGATTACATTATCCAACCAGGATTTTTTTCCTTGATCATACTGTTCGTTTGGATCGGAAGTAAAATCCTCGATCGTTAAATTCATATTTATAGTCTCAGTTTCTGTCAAATTTGTTTTTGCCTCTGTTAAGCTGTCGTACAATTAAATTAATTTATATTAATTTTTATAATGATTTTCTAAATAGAAATTTCAATAATGGATAAGGAACAAATAAAGATAAAATACCGAATTCGATTGGCAACAATATCGCCATTTCTACCGAGAGAAACGATTATTTCTCCAAATTGTGAAGAAATTGCACTTTTCACGCCACCTTGAGTACGATGGTGTGGCATAAACATTGCAATCACTTTGCGAAGTTTCATGTTATCTCTAATTATAATTAAGCCATCGTATCCATATGTTATAATTCGAGAATCGGTAACATATATTCCAATGTTTCTCAGCTGATGCATGGATAACAATGCATCTGTGAGGACGATATCTTGAAAATTATTCTGCACAAAAAAATTAATTCATTAATGAATTAATTTTTTTTTTAAATTTAAGTAAAAAAATTCAGGGTAAACATTAAAATAACGATTATTTATATAATATTTAAAAACTTTGCATACAGCATAAAAGATGTATTTTCACTTCGTTATAGAAATTTAATATTGAAATGTATAAGTTATTAATTACTTACTTTGAGTATTAAAAGTATTGTTATTCAGTTTTCTTAACGTTCAAAATAAGTAATTAATCTTATCTTCCAGTTAGCCATTAAGTTGGCAAATATTAAATTAGCAAATATTAAATTTCTGCAAGGGTTATCTTGATAATTATTTTAATTAATCAATATTTAAGAATGTTGATTTACTTTCCTTTTAAGTAAAGCATTTTTTATAAAAATATAATTTAACTCACTTGATATTTCAATTTGTAAGTATAACCGAATATTCACCTCTATTTCCATTTTATGTAACTGTTTAGACAAAGAAGGTACACCCAATATGTCCAGAGGCTTACATCCATGATAGAGCGCCCTGAAAGGTCTTGATATATCTATTACGCAAACGGCATGTGTGCAAAACTCGACCGAATTCTCGCAAGTGTACACAATCACTTTGTTACCGCCGATCAAAACCATAGAAGGAATAGTTGTTGCTAGGATCAAGATCTCAAAACGATCGTAACTTTTTTCGTATATCAAAAAATCAGTAATCTATAAAAAAAAAAACAAAAGAAAACATCGAATTATTTTCAGTTTTTCTTCAAAAATACATAAACCAATGTATCTCTATTCTTACATAATTTATCATATAATAAGTAATGTTTTAAACAATATTTTAATATAATTTTTTATATAATCTTACATATCCATCAATTTCTATAAATCCTAGAACATTTACACGTTGTTGTTTATATCGTTTACCAATAATGAACATTATGCCATTTTGAGAATTGCTAATTCCTAAAAGTTCGCCATGGCATGAAAATTTTATTTTATCTAATAAGTTTCCATAGAGATGGAAGCAATTAAAGATTTTGGGCAATGAAACTTTTATGACATCGATTAGTATGCAATTGCCAGCAGCGCTGCACGACGCAAGCATTGGTAAAGTAGGATGTGAATCTACGTGAAGAACTGTAATGAAAAAAAGACACTTAATTATGATATAGTATAGTAACCTAACTAATTAAAAAAGTATGCCTAATATGCTTTAAATAAAAATTAAATGTTTGCTTAGGCTCCTTTATGTTGATGTTACCTTCACCGTGATGCTTCAGAGATAATCTCGCTGTCAATTTACCGGTCAATAATTCAAAAATACAAAGACGATCTAATCGGTCTAACGTCGCGACGTGATCTGTACACTGAGATATAGAAAATAATGCTTTGTATTCAATTTCGTCCGTATAAATAACTTCTATATGAGGAATGTTGTCGTGTTGCGTACAAATCTCGAAAATTTCTCCGTTTTTAGAATGAAGCAAAATCCCATCTTTGAAACAATGTTGTTTCCCTACTTGTATAGAATAGAAAGTCGAAATTGACCAAATGAATTTCCATGTCACATTCCAATCCGCAGACGTCTTCTTGTAAAACTAAAATATTGTAAATTGTAATACATTGAAAAATAAAAAATAGATTATAATATAATACAATATCATATAATAAAAAAATAAATTTAAGCTTTGTGCAAAAATAACAATGTATTTTTAGCGCAGGGGTGGGTCTGTATTTGAAATAGTTTTATTTAAAACAGTATTTGTAAGACAATTGTATTTTGCATTTTAAATATTAAGATTGAATATTTTATTATTTAAATTACGAAATACATAAAACTTTCAAACTTTCAATTTGAAATACAAAATAAGTGAAATACTTTTATAATATGCTTCGCTGAAATACAAAATATAAAATATACTTATATTGCAAAAACTATATTTTAAATGAAAATATTTTAAATACGTACCCTTAGTTCTGTTTTAGCCTATATTAAATTTTATAATTTTATAAAGTACAAATGATTAAACATTTCATTTATATTAAATATTTATTAATACATACCGTAATTTCACTATTGGGATTCACAACTATTACGCCGCTTTTATGACTGACAACAATGGGCTTATTTATTGGATGTTCGCATATTTTCGATTTTACCACCGAGTACAACTTATTAGTTTCTATTGCCACAAGCCATACATTTCCGAATTCATCCGAGACAAATAAATTTCCTTCTAATGTCCAGGATGAAGACACAATTCTGTGTTCAGGAAGTAGCGCGTTTACGTGATGTATACTTACGATTTTGGAGCACGTACGCAACTGATAGATCGAGAGTGTATTATTATCAATTCCAAGTTGCGATATCAAATGTGGAGGATTCAATGAACAACTGGCAAAGTTAAACAATTTATTAATATTTTTAATCTTGAAAAAAATTAAAGAATCTAGATGCTAGCTCTCAATACATTAAAAATTGTATTATAGAAAGTTACTAAACACTCACTAAATTTCTTGATTAAGATTGTCTATTTTTGTGTTAAGCATTGCAACGTGTTTGCCGGTTCTCCAGAGCCACACAATCAGTTGAAAATCGGGGAAGGTAGTCAGGCTTATGAGATACTCTGTACCAGCAAAAGAACAGGATAAATAACCATTAATTTTGTCGGGCAGTATGCATCTGGAGATCCTTTGTAACATTGGATACATATATATTGATATTTTGGGATTATGTTTTCTCTCGACTACGGAAAACATGGAAACTGTCTAGAAAAATTCAAAATATTGATTTTATAAAAAAAATATTTAACGGTTATTTTTTAAACATTCAATAACCTAAATAAATAGATACTATAAACAATTGTACGCATTCTATACCGGATGTCCAGCCAAACACGATGCACCATCGCCCCTCTCTTTGTTATCGAAGCGTTCAATTCGTCTCTCTCTCGTGTTTAGATCCAAAAAACTCACATAAATGCCAGAAGCCGTTGCGATGGCTTCCTTCCCAACAAAAACGAAGTCATGAGATTTTCCGAACTTCATCCACCTGTATAACAATGTAAATCCATTAAAAAATTATACTTTACTCCGAGCCAAGCTCGGAAAAACAAAACGTACCTTTACACACGTACCTTGTTTCAGTTGTTGAAAAACTCATTTTGCTATATTTTATAATCTGTTGAAATATATAAAAAATTTTTATTGTTTTTGCACTGTTTCTAAATCTTCTTGATTCTGTGTATGAGAAGCAAATCTTTCACATGCATAAGCATCGTGTTTGGTTGCTGAGAAACCCAGATAGTATATTGATCGGGGGTGGCCATAGAAACTGCGTTTAATAATCCTTTCAAACGTATTCGTAATAAGCCACAGATTTTACACTTTATATAACTAACACTTTATATAATACTTTATATAACTAAACTTTATAATTTATAATTTACAAAATTAAATTGTTTATTTTGACAAAAATTATTGATACAAATTGTCTTTCTTTTGTCAGTAAAATTTATCATGGAAAAAATTTCGCGTTATTTAAAAATAAAAATAGTTTTAGAATAAAGAACGATATATAGTATAAAAGAAAAATATTTTCCTTATTTTTTTATGGTTTACGTGTTTTGATTGCTGAATGTATGTATTTGATTGTTAAGACTTTCATCAAATACAACATTTTGCATACCTTTCTGGAAGATAATAGAATCACTGAAAGAATGCCACTAAAAAAGTGTGCCACTGGATCAAAGTATTGTGGGAGGTTCGAAAGATGGTAACACCGTTATAGACTGCATCGTACAGCACATAATAATGGCCATGCCTTTGACTCCTCCCATTGTCATTTAAAGCTTTTAACAATTTGTAATAAATACCCGAATAACGTTTTTAGTCATACATTTATGAATCACTTATTGAAGGTGCTCATTAAAAGTAATTTTAACAATTTCGTATTTTCTTCTTTTTTTTTTACAAAATTCTACAAAGAAATACATATGATTATTTATTTATTTTAATTAATAAAACATTATAACTTTATTTCAAAATATATAAAATTTTCTTAAATAAAGAAATAATACTTAAAACAATTTTTACATATTTCACGGCAGACGGTAACAATCGATGGTGGTGCTGAAAGTATCAAAGGGGCACGGTGAAATAGTAACCCAATAACGTGAATTTCGTGCCCCTTCCGAATGCGAACGGCATATATAGGCGAAACAAACACGATGACTTTTTATTCACGAGCATTGATCGACGTGAGTGCCAGTCAGTAAGAATGTTTTTCGTGAGATCAATACTCGTTAGAACAGTTCTATAGATTTTTGTGTTTGATGCAGGAATGAATAATTCGCAAGTAAGCAAATTTATAGAGAAGAAAGAAATCCTAGTGCAACTGAAAAGTTAAAAGTCCGCGTTATCTTTTGTTGGAAGTGGAAAACTATTTTTAAGTGGAAATAGTCAACGCATGTATTTATCATTTGTAAGTTTTTATCTTATTCATTACACAGTATATATCGTAAATATATTTTGGTATAAAAAGTAATATAAAAATTATACAATTGATAAACATAAAAATTAAATTTTTTAATATATAAAGCGATAATATTAATTTCGCGATAAACAATTTAAATGTATTTTCTTAAATAAAATAATAATAAAACAATTTTGATATATTTCACGGCAAAAACACGAATTTGATATACTTCACGATAAAAACACAGTGTGGGCACGATAAAATACAATTATTAAAAAAAAATGTTTTATTTATTTCTTATATATGTATAAATTTGTAATTACTTTTATCTAAAAATTAATTAGCTATGTTAGATATTATTTTATTAAGCTTTATTAATAATTATTTTCACGGATTTTCTCCGTGTCCAGATCCATTCTTGGAATGCCAATGTTTCGCAAACCTTGCACTCTACTTCATCAGGACGAGTATCAGGCTGCCCCTCGTTCTGATTTTACGAAACGTTGGCATTTCAAGAATGGATCTGGACACGGAGAAAACCCGCAAAACGCATAACCTTTATATAGAAAGCATCCGTGGAAGCCTCAAGAATGTTATTGTGTATTTATAATTTGCCATTATTTTATAGTTTAATTTTAAGATTATATATTTTATAAATAAAAATATAATAATAATAAATTTAAATAGCAATACAATTAATAATAACAAATTATATTATAACAATGTCAAATTATAGAATAAGAATCTACTGTAAAGTTATAAAATATAGTTGTTTTATTATTTTTATATACGCGTGAATTAAGGTTATTGTTGAAATGGTTACCCTAAAAAGGGGCATAGACCGCTATGCGTTTAGTATGCGCGACATTTGCCTGTATTTCGTATTCAAGAGGAATCGACGCTCATCTAGAAGGCATTTCATGTCGTGCTGCTTGTTTGTACTACTTGCTCATCTCTTCTTTTTTTAATTAAAATTGATTGAAAGGAATGCTTTTAGACTTTCTAAGTCTATTCATTGTCGTGTTATCTATTTAAAATATTATCTATTTAGAGTACGTATGAAAAAAATTAGTATTATAAAACTTCTAAATTATTTTAACATTTACTTTAATATCTTATATAAGTCTTACTCTTATGGCTAAAAAAAAAACAAAAATTTATTGTTGTTAAAATTGTTAAAACACATAAAATCATCATTGAGATGTCGTTAGACGTTTCTATTAAAAAAATTTTTATAATGGTTATAAAAATATTATAAATAAATTTTATAATTTATAGAAATTAATTTTATTATATGTCTTTTATTGTAGATATTTCTTCAATATATTATGAAAATGTCACAAAAGCAGCGACTCAGTTGGATTCTAGAAATTTTTTTGCTTTCTCTCACCTTGGTTTCATCCCACGAAACTGTGCCCTCGAATTATCAGGATACACCAGGTGCGTCGACTCTGAAGATAGAGGCCAAAGAATCCGAAGCATCGATAACTTTAGGGAAGGAACTAGTCCTCGGTCCTCCTTTATCGACCAAACCCTCAATAGTCACTGATTCTAATCATATCGTTTCTACAAAACTTGTTCCTTTCGTATCTCCTACGACTGTTAGTCAAATAGCTTCCGGAGAGTACGCCATCCCCCAAAGAACCATCTCAAAGAATATGGGTCTTCGCGGCTCTCATGTCGACAATCACAAGTCTTGGGTTAGCAAAAGTCCGAAAACCGCTTGGAAAAGGGACAGCTATCTTCAGGCACTGATGCACTCACATAACAGCGATGATCCGCGAGAAGGGATCGTACAGACGGACTCAAAGACGAAGGCAAATAGGAGAGAGTACGTGCAGGGACCTATTTACAAGCCAGAAACAGAGTACGGTTCGCCCGATTCGATATACGCGTCGAAAAGTCCGCGAATTACTTATGGTGAGCCCAACGCTCTTTCATCTAGCGATTCTTATTCTCAATCCTTTAAGTCGTCGATGGACTACAATAATCGCTATAGCGTACCACAGAATTCTTATGGGCCGCCACAGAATTCGTACGAATCTCCGAATGATGGTTCTTCGCTTTATCCTCAAACTTCGTCGTATGGACCACCGGGAAATTATCTACCACCTCAACAAGGTGAGACAAGAAGTATTATTGATCATCAAAATTAAATGACTTGATTCACTTAAGTTTATATTATAATTATTATTATAATAAATTTAGTACTACATTAAAATTTGGTACAAAATTTACATTATAATAGAAATATTTAATTACATTTATCTATATATATAATTATTATTATTTATTTATTTATTGTCGTACTTAAATAAGAATTGCTTAAAATTATTCAAAATTTGCAAATGTACATATAATGTTATAGCTTTACAATAATTTAATGAGTTTTGCAGACGCATTATTTTAATTATTTTTAATTAATAAAATTGATTCTTCTTCGAAAATTTTTTTCCTTTATTTTAAATTTTATTAGCATTTGGATTAATTTGAATTATATTTTCAGAGCTTTTTGACCATTTGACGTAGTGTTTAATCTTTTGTTTCCTTAGGATATGGTCTTTCAATACATACTTCTATTCCACCTCCGGTTTACAGTGCACCCTACTCGCTTTCGGATGTGGCTCAAATTTCCCTTCTGCCAAGTATTGATCTAGGATTGCCGTTTGCTCTCAAATTAAATGCATTTACCATCGCAAAAATCATATTGAAATTGGTGATCTTTAAAATGATCGTGAAATTTATTGCAGTAATCTGTTTGCTGCTTTTCATACCTAAACTTGAGATCATCAAGAAAAAAGTTTCCAATAAAGATGATGACGAGGATCGCAAGTTCTCAGCGCGTAAGTTCTCTGATTAAATCTCCGAACTTCCAACTTTAATTAATAATAAAAGTTTTGTAATGAATTTGAAATGAGATTTTTTAAACGAAAATATTGTTAATTAATTTTTTTTTTAACTTATTTATTGTATTTCGTTATTTTTTAGCTTATGCCAGTATGGAAATACTAAATAATCTCGAAGATGTAGTAAAAAGCTCCGTTGAGAAGTATGAGACGCAAAACAATGCTCGTTTAAATTCGACAGAGAAATGCACGACCTCTGCGTGTCGCATTGCCGAGGCATTTACGTTCCATGAATCTTGGCATGATTATTTAAATTTATTTAAGAGTTACGTAAAAGAAGAGAGGCAACTCACAGAACAAAGAAGGCATTGAGAGATTTACATTATCGAGTTTCATTGTCGCATCATTTTTCCCTGCTTTTGTAATTTTATTTATTTATATGTATACTTATTCATACTTATAAAAATTATTTCATCAATATACAAAGTGCTGTATTTATTCTCCCGATTTTTGATTGCAAAGATAAATAAAAATTTTTTATATAAAGAAATTTTCATTAAAAATTTCTATGAATATAGAGCGCTGTCAAATCTACTTCGTAATCGACGTCAGTCGGAACGACATGATTAGAGAAGATTACAAGAATGATCTTTCCTTTTACAGCACTTGTCATGTCTATTCATGATTATTCGGTGCCACTGTGTACCAAGTAGCAAAGTACGCTGGAAAATAAAACTTTAACAAATTTACCTCTTGCTAATCTTACATGTATGTCAAATATAAAGATACATCTGCATAATGTTGAATGAGCAGTATTTAATACGCCTCTTATCGATATGAGAGAAAAGATTATTTTTGAATAATAAACTTATAATGTAAAAACTTATAATGTGAATTATTTAATTGAAATTGCAGAGTAATGACCGACTATCTTAATTCATAATAATATAATATTATGTAAAAATTTAAATTATATAGAAATTGAGTACATTCTCTATTTTGCATAGATAGTAATACTTTGTAAAAATGTTTAATTAATTAATTACAATCTGCGTTTCTTTAGCGAATATGTCGGATACGAAAATGAGGCGCCACATAAAGTAAGATAACCAAGCATAATACGTCCTCTCTCAATCTCTCTCAGGTGGGGATAGCTTTAACCATTACACTCAGTTTATAAACGTAGTATGGTGTGATACGATATGCCAGTTCTCTCGTGATAGTCATTCGCTGTGCTTAGAACTGCTGATTTTCATCAATTTTCAACCGGACCGATCAGCTAGAACAATGGAGGTAGCAGTTATAGTTGGTACGAAAACTGCAACGACTTTAAGATTTTATAGTGCTAAAATCGATCATTCTTGTAATCAACTAACAATAAATGTATCTTCTGCTAAGTAAATTCAAATATATATAATGATTTTGAGTTAATATTTATTAATATATTTAAAAGTCTCATTAAATGCTGATAAATTGAATTAATAATCTATTTGCGTATGTTCAAAAAATATAGAAAGATTTTAATAATATTAAAATATTACACTATTTAATGCAGTTTATATTGTTGCTAGTTGATTGCGTATTTGTAGAGATTTTATATATAAAACCTTTTTTATATATTAAAACTTTTAATAGAAGCAATAAAATTAGAAAGAATTTAGAGGTTAGATATATTAACTATAAAAAAATTGAAAAAATTAAATCGATATTATTGCAATTTGTAAGCACTTTTTTTGAAATTGTGTCAATTTGAAATTTAGTTTGATCTCATCTCAATCGACAATACACCGAAAAATTATACAAAATTATGCGTTTTATTTTTGATTAATCATGTAAGAAGAATGAAAATCGCAACTATAATTCGCGCGAGAGAGCAATTGAAATTTTTGAAGAAGTCTCTCACAGCAAAAGGAAATGTCTTTAAATGGGAGTGGGCGTAAACGACCTTGAGCGAAGAAACGTCACAATCGCCGCAAGGAGCGGACTGATCTCGATTTAAAATAAACCTTGATTTCAATAAAGCTGCAATCATTCAATAGAGCCGCGTATTAAGGCTGCGCAGCATCCCAGCAGAGAGGCTAAGCCATTATTAATAGATTTATGTATTATTATTTATGTAATATTATCTTGTCTGTAATTCGCTAATAGAAAGACTTTCGAAAATTGCACTAATTATTTAAAATTACGTTTTATTCTATTACAGTGATAATTTTTTAATAATTATCAGAGGATATTATTAATATCTTCTTTATTATTATTGTAATTAAGTAAAACTATTCTGTTATTTGTGGAAATGTTTGATTAGAAATGGAAAATACTGGATTAAAATCGAATTATCTTTAATTTCATATCCTTTTTTCTCTCTCTCTCTTTCTGTCTCTTTTCTTGATTCTTCCTAGCCTTCGCGTTCCTCAGCATGTTTACATTATGCGAGGAAACGTACGCTTTTCCCGACGAGACAAAAGTCGACACCACTATGAAGGATGTAAAGGAACCTAAAGATATCAAAGAAGCTGCGACCGCGTCGAAAGACGTAAAGGACGCTATCAAAGCGTCCAAGGAAGCAAAGAAGAATAAGAAGGATTGCGCGCGAGATTGCGGGACTGATTATGATCCTGTTTGCGCTCACGATCCTGTCGACTCCAGCTTTAAGCCGAGAACTTTTGGGACGCAGTGCGCTCTGGATATTCACAATTGCGAAATGGGCACAAGTAAGCACATGAAAGTAGCATATATAAATTGTGGTATTAATCTAATCATTTAAATAATAATTATATTAATTATTTATACATTAACTATTATATATTAATTAGATTAATTACATTAATCATGTTGTATTTTAATCTTAGAATTGGCTATGAAGAGCAAAGGAGAGTGTCCTGGATCCGGCGGAGTAAGACTGTCCTAAACAATCACTCGATCTTGGAAAAGTATCAAGAACCGTGGAGTAGAATACTAATCGTCGAATGAACTGTTAGATTATTATCGTGAATTTATTTAGTTTGAGTAAATGAATTTTAACATGTTGTAACAATATAACCCTTCCTCTAATAATGAGAGAATAGAAATGGTGTAACGCAAGTAAGTTGGATATAATTACGCGACGAAATTAGCAACAAAATTACTAAACTAAACGCTATGTATGGACATACAATGTAAAATGTATCTATCTAATAAATATTAATGAGCAACAGTTGATTTTGATTTTCATAATCACTTCCTTTTCTGCGACGCAGTTGATCCCAGTACATAGTTTCTAATTATGTAAGTTGTGTGTGCAGGTACTGAATAGAATGTATTCTCGGTACGCAAATTTAAACCGGCTTTCTAATCGCGTTTACAATCTGTCTTAACACAAATATGTAGTTAAGAAAATGTATTCTAATTTGATTTCGAAATATTTGAATAATTTCTATATTTGTTTTGTTTTTTGTTTTTATTATGTAATCGCGTCAGTATAGAACATTACATGCATTTTAATTTTGAGATACATCCGTTACAAAAGAGACTCTTTTATTTAAAAGATTAAATATTAAACGGAACCTTCACCCATTATTATATTTGTTATTTTGCTAGAAAGAAAGAATGTTATCATATCTAATTCCTATTTTATTTATTATTAAATAATATATTATGTGTTATAATGTACACATGTGCATCGTCGTATTGCGTAATATGTTTCCGTCACTTTCTTCCGTCACTACAGTATAACGAATGATGTCGACACATTCTAGACAAGATATCATTACCGATTGATAAATAAATGTAAATCAAAGCTTTATGACTTATTTTCTAGATGGCAAATAATAGAAAACACATTAATTTATAAATTGGAAAAAATTGAATTGTCCTTTTTATTGTACTTGTTCTGATTCAACGTTACGTAACTACCATATTTTCATTAAATTATTTTGTCATAAAACCGTAAAATAAATATTGTAATCTTTAGAAAATAATCATGTATTTACTATATATAACAAATAATTAATATTTTTGTAATTTTATGCCAATTAATTTATGTTTTAGATATCTATAAATATTAGGAAATTGATTTGTTAATAGGGGTGTATACATCGTCACGTGCATGAAAGGCCATAATTTGTATGCGTGGAGCCATTGTCCGTCAATCTTCATTGTAATAAGTTTACCTTCCAAATCAATGTTCAAGATAATGAGGATGCGGTCGTGCGCAATGAAGGACTGGCTTGGGAACCGCATCCTCAGTCTGATGAACTTTGTCCCGTCTATGATGTGTTGTTTAGTCCGAATCGTCCGTGACATGACCGACTTATCTTCAAAGATTTACTGTGTAATTGTCTTCTTTTCATTGTGCAAGACGAATACGTACTCTTTCGTCTCACATATGTGCACCGCAAGTATGCGGATTTCTACAGGTAATTGAAAGAATTAAATATATTCGCCTACACAACAATTATTTTTAAATTAAATCTGAAGAATACGAAAAGCAATCCAGTCAAAATTGTATTAATAATTATTATACTACATGAAGTTGAAAATATTAGATGGAGATTATAGAATGTCATTTATGAAAATGCGTATCTTTTTGTCTAAAATTTCAAAAACTTTTTAATCTTAAAAATTCTAAAATAAAAAATATATAATATATTTCGAAAAATAGATCTTCTCGCTTAAAAAGAATAGAAAAATAATATTTTTCGAAACTATTATACTTTTCTTATATATCTCTTTTCGCGTATTTTCGATACAATTTCCAAAATGCGCGATCGCGAAACTTGAGATAAAACATCTCGTATGAGCACAGATACGGAATATTCATCGACGCCGACTCTCTCGGAGGAATCAATGTCGATTCTTGAGGAGATGAAGAATCGTCTGTCCAGTTTCGAACGCAGATTGCGAGCCGTCGAGCATCCCGGTAAAAATTGCGAGATTTATGTACAACGGAAACACGAAAGGACACTTATCAGTTTGCAAACTTTTGCAGTTTGGCGGATTAGCCTGAAAGAGGAGGACTGGGAGATTTGTGCTAAAGGACCGTGCAAATGCGTACCGGAAATGAAATCGGTGTCCTGTTGGAGATACAATTTTCTGGATCTACCTCCGACGCAATTGGTCCCTGCCGATGTGTTAAGGCTGTAAGCAATTTATAAAAAATAATATCGTCACGTTTGTTGAACAGATATGTAATAACGGATTTTTTTTAGGAATCGTAATCGAGTTAAAGATAGAAATGCTTTATATAATTTATAAATAAAATTATATAATAATAATATAATAATATATAATATAGAATAATATTATATTATGTATATTTCTCATATTATATATATATATAAATATATATATATATATAATATATATGCTTTACAAATAAAAATATTATTTGTTTGGCGTGCCTTTTCAGGGACCTTGGAAGTAATCGGCTCAGCGCTCTGCACAGAGACACATTTAAGAATATGACGCAGTTGCACCATCTGTGAGTTGTGTAACAATTGAGAGATGCATGTATAATATACTAATGAAATTGTGAATTACAGAGATCTAAGCAGTAATTTAATAGAGCATTTGGCACCGAGCCTGCTTCTGCCTTTGCATGGTATCGCAAATGTCAGATTGAGTAATAACCTCTTGAAGGAAATGCAACGCAATCAATTCTATGGACTAAGAAATCTCCGAATTCTGTACGTCGGATACTTAATTACTAGTACTATTAATTAAGAAAGAAACACAAGAACTAACTCAAGATTGTATCAATATTTTCGTAGAAATTTTATATACTTTTTTTAATAGTTGTTTTGAGAAAATTAGCTAGAAAGTTACAAAAAAATATTTAAATGTTTAACGTATAGAAGTGTATTTTATATATACTTCTATAATTATATTAAAATTTCATTTAATACATCTTGCAAAAAAAATATTATTAAATGTGCTGTACTAATATTTATATTTTTCTTTGAGTTGAAATTCAATTTCTTGTCTTTTTATAAACTTATAAAAAATTTAATACAAATTTTTTATTCTATTTAGTGATTTGTCGTCAAATAAACTTCGTACTTTGCCAGAAAATCTTTTTTTGAGCAATGATCACTTGGTTTTGCTGGATCTCTCTTCCAATCGCATTTCGTTATTACCTCCCGGTGCATTTTACGGCCTTGGAAATCTTGACGAATTATTGCTGGGTGGAAACCGATTAGTTGGATTACCTGTTTCAATTTTTCGAGACACTATTAATCTCAAACACCTTGCACTTGAGGAAAATCGTTTAAAAGAGCTGCCTAACAGTATATTCAAAGATTTGGCGTCTCTCAAAGAATTGAATATGCGGAACAATCGACTAACGGAATTGTCCAAGGGATTATTATTAACTCTGGCACAATTAGAAATTCTAGAAATATCAAGCAATAGAATATCTCATGTAAATATCGTTTAAATTTTATAAATTTAAATTTTATTTTAAAGAATTACAATGTTATGTAATAAAAAGTATTTATAATATATTTATGCAACATATTATTAAGTTTTAAAAGATCTCTCTTTGAGAATTTGAATTTTTGCTATAGATTGATGCAAAAGCATTACACGGTATGTCAGCGCTTCGAGAACTTCGAATAGGACATAATCATATAAAATATTTGCCACCTGGATTATTTAATAATTCTATGTCTTTGGAACGTCTTATTCTCTATGGCAATCGCATAGAAATTTTAGTAAGAGGTGTTTTTCGCGGTCTGTTCAATCTTACTTCTCTTTTTTTGCAATCCAATCGACTAAGGATACTACAATCAGGAGTTTTTGATGACACGCCAAATTTACGGAAACTGTGAGTTAATATTAAAAATTCTGTATATTTAATTTTAAAGTTACTTACTTTAAAATTAATATTATTTAACATCAAAATTTTTTATGTATTAATTTTTTTACTTATATATTTATAAAATGATAAGTTTTTTTTTAAATAAAATTTTAATTTATATATTTGTTTTATAAATCTGTTTATTGTGACTTTTAGATTAGAAATCTATTTTTGTTTATTGTAAATAAAAAAAACAATATTCTTTTCTCTTCTCTTCTCTCTCTCTCTCTCTCTCTCTCTCTCTTTATTTTTTGTCACGCCACATTGTAATTTTTAGACAACTGGAATCAAATGACCTCTCCTTCTTGCCAGCCGGTAGTATGGACGCTATATTCACAATTCAGCAAGTACGTTTGAGTCAGAATCCTTGGCATTGCGATTGTCGTGCCTCTTATGTTGCTTCTTGGCTGCGCAAAAGATTCGCCAGTTTTGCGAATCTGACCAATCCGTTGCAGATACAACGGGTTTTAATTATGACAGACAATTGGAGTATCTGGGAATTTGGAGCTGGTGCAACATGCAGAGGGCCAGGTATACTAGGCGGCCAGTCACTGTTGCGTTTGACTTTTCATGAACTTTGCGAAGGTCAGTGGGCCTCCATGAAAGGTATCATCCCACGCTTACCTCTCGACGTTATAGCACCGTCCATCACGCCGCAAGTAGTCAGGAAAGATATGATTTTGGTACGAATTACATTAGATTAAATAGAATTAGATTAAATATTTCAGATATTAGTCTTTATTTTTTAATGACGCAATAAACCTACAACATGATATAGAAATTTATATAAAAATATTAAATTAAATTTGGTGCAGTGGAACAAGATAATGATGATTTTTATTTCTTTTCTAGTTAAATACGATATTATTTATTATTTTTTGCTTATGCTATTACAGGTGTGAAAGACGTGCGAAGCTCAAACCTCTAAATTTTCTACAGAGAATGGAATATTGCACAATATATAGAAAATTAATGATAATTAATGTGCTTTTTAAAATTTCTTTTTAAATTTCAACTACTTTTTATTTTATTTTGATTTATATAAGAAATGTAGTGAAATATACGTAGGTTTCTTGCAATTACAAGCTACGTTTGTGTGATAATCCAATAAATAACACTTAATGATAATAATTATAACATAAAATAAGACATAATCAGAATTTCATAAAAATAAATTTCCAAAAAAATATTTACTTATACAGGATGTCCGATAATTGTTTTAACGGAGTTTGTGGACATGTAAAGTGGACTAAACTGAGACGGAAAGTCCTCTACCATTTTACAATTTTCTCAATAATTAAGATATTAATTGCTAAAAATTGCCGAAAATTGGTCTTCAAGAATTTTTTATTCAAATACTAATTATATCATAATAGTTATCAACTTTACAAAAAAACTGTAGAAGATAAAAATTGTTTATTTTCTTCTCATAAAACTCTACGAATTTTTTCAGAATTTTTTATCAATTTTTTAGTACTGCATTTTCTCATTTTTATCAACATGAGAAAATATGGTATAATATTAAAAAATTCTGAAAAAATTCTTAGCGCTCCATGAGTAAAGGTGATAGTATTTGAATAAAAAATTATTGAAACCAATTTTCGGCAATTTTTAGCAATTAATATCTTGTTAACTATTGCAAAAATTGTAAAATGGTAAAAGATTTTTCGTCTCTTTTAGTCCGCTCTACATGTCCACGAACTCCGTCAGAACAATTATTGAACATCCTGTATAATCGCTCGTTTTCAAAGTTGTTTATATATTAAATAATTTCATTAACTTGTAATTAGATGGAATTTAAAACATAATAAACTATACTTATCAAAAAATGAAATACACATTATATTAAATTAAATAAAAAAAATTAAGATCAATTATAATTGTTCAATTTTTTTATAAAAATTACTCACAACTTTTATTCGGCGTTTATTTATTGAATGAGATTGATTTGCAAATACAAATTACAAAACTGTAAAAAGAGAATTATGAAATAATAATTAT